>NC_041388.1:510239414-510270978 GCF_002162155.2 Triticum dicoccoides
AAGGCGAGTGCCTGTGAAGCTATCGCGTTTTGGGAAAGGCCCGGAGCCTGTGAAGCAAGGCGAGTGCCTGTGAAGCTATCGGGTTTTGGGAAAGGCCCGGAGCCTGTGAAGCAAGGCGAGTTCTTGTGAAGTTATCGCGTTTTGGAAAAGGCCCGGAGCCTGTGAAGCAAGGCCAATGCCTGTGAAGCTCGCCGCCCCGTGACACTCTCACGTAATAATGAGTGGGGCTATACACGCCCCGGAGTCTCAGGAGTGCCGGCCTCAGGCCCTGGGGCTCCCTCCCACGCCCAGTGGCAGCACTTAGCTCCGCGCTGGTGAGAAGACGTCAAAAAATAGATTAGGTGCCGGCCGCGGCTTTTTCATTTGCTTTCCGCAGTTGACGTGTTTACTTGCATTTGAAGTCTTATTGAAGTTATCGCTGTTGCTGATTTGTGGTTCGTCGATTTTCGCTCCTCGCTTTGGTTTCTCTCATAAACGACCTCGCGAGGGATGGTACTCAAACGTCCTCGCGGGCGTTTCTGCTCTAGCCGCTGGAAGGTTTCATGGCCCGGGCACGTTACAGGAGCACCCCTCTAGTCCGTGCCCCTCGGGCACCGCGAGGCGCACACAGGGCCTGGGTCGGTCGCCCCCCGGCAGGGGTCAAAAACTATCTACGCACAGGCGTGTAGTTAAGAGGCGCAAAAATAAGATCAAGGTAATGGCTAAAACGGCAATAATTCAAAACACGCCCCAGCGGGGCTCCATGCAGCTGTTTTTTCTTACACAGGAAACAAAAGGAAAAGGAAAGGACGAGCCCGGCGCGGCCCTCCTCACATCGGCCCGCGGAGGCGACTCGGGCTGCCTCTGGGCCTCAGGCGGACTCCCTCTCGCGCTTCACCGGGGCACGATGGCGGGCGGACGAACCACCACCTCCCAAGTGAGCTCGACGGCGCGGGGGTTGACTGCGGCCACTGCTGGAGGAGTCGCTTGAGGAAGAGTTGACGAAGCTTGGGGAGCCTCGGACGCCGCCATCCGCGCGGGCGCTGTCTCCTCCATCACCGTCGGAGCGGGGCACCCGGCAGCGGTCGTCGTTCTCAGGGCAACACCCCGCGCGGCGACCATCTTCCCCAAACACCCTCACATAGAGGGTGGCGTCGCCGTCAAACCTAAAGTGCAGGGTGCACCAGCGCCCCAGGTCGCGAGCGCGGGCGAACGCCTGCCAGCCATGAGTTAAGGCCAAGCCCCCGTTGGCGGAGACCTCTAGCGCGACCCATGAGGACCTACTGCAGCAGCCCTCCGCCTGGAGCCAGAGGCCACCAGGAGCACCGGCCGGGAGTTCACCAAGGAGGAAGCGAGGGAGTTGGAGCCGGGCGCTAGTCGGCTCCGCCGACCAGACGACGAACTCCGGCAGCACCTGCGCAAGTTGAAAGCGCGGCCTGGGGGAGCGCGCAATCCAGGCGCGTCCCTCGGCCACAGCGGCTCGCCCGCCGCCGCGCTGGGAGCCGCCCCCATGACCACCAAACGCTACCGGGGCGGCCACCGGATGCTTCCGAGGGCGCCCACGACCGCGCTTGGGCGGGGGAGAGGCAGGATCGACCTGGAGGGCCTTCCCCTTCTCCGCAGCCGAGTACCTCCTCGATGGAGCCATCACACCAAGGCGGAGCAAGAATTGAGGCAAAGGAGAAAACAAGAAGAGATGGACTGGAAGGGCACGCGTCGTGCCGTACTTATAGCCGGCGAAGGCCAACCGCCGGCCTCCACGATCACAGGTAATCATGACACGATCTGCATGCAGGGACTTGTCCAACTCGCGCGATCACCGAGGCATCATGGGGAAGTGGAGACGCCCACGTCCAATCAACCGCCACACGGCGCCCAAGGCCGCAGGCTGTTAGGGCCCGTGGCGCTTAGCCCCTGCCCTTTCGCCTCTCGGCACGGCCAAGTCCATGCGCGCCTTGGGCCCGGGGGCTACTGTCGGCGTTCTGGGAACGGGGGTCCCCAGACTTGCCTGCCTGCGGCCTACAGCGTGGCTCAAATGGGGGCCAGCGCGGCCCATCTTCATCAACGCAAGGTTCAAGACCCTCGCGAGGGGCCAAGCCTCGCGGGGCGGACGACGTGGAGCTTCCTCAGGCACGGCCTCATCAGGCTGGCTCGCGAGGAGGCGGAGAGATCAAGGCAGGGTACCTCGCGAGGTGCCCATGACGCAAGCCATGACGATCGAGGGTGCCAGGCGGGCGCCAGCGCGCACAGCGTCCTTCTTTCCTCTTTGGTGCAAAGGGGGCAAGCGCAGCCGCGGAGTACCGAGGCATCAGGCAAAGGTTGGCATTTCGGTGCAACGAGACCAAGACCAGGAGGACTACGAGACGGAGCTCGCCATGGAGCCCAGCACGGCGTCACCACAGAGCCTTTGGCAGGCGAAGACCAACTTTAGTCAGGATAAGTGTACTAGATGTTCCCCTTCGAATTGGCCAATTGTTGGCGCCCTTCCCGCTCAATATTTGGGAAGAGGCCCAGGGCCTTTGCCTATAAATAGGACTAGCCACCCCCAGGGTAGGGCAATGGGAAAAGGGGGGTTCGTTCTTTTGGTTGGCAAGCAGAGAGAGTGAGTGAGAGAGAGAGAGAGAGAAGGGTGACTGAACTCCTCCTAGCAGTTCATCGCCCCAGCCAAGAACAGACCCTCGCGAGGCTGTTCTTCCTTGTATTGTTCATCATCATCAGCCCCAGGAGGCAATCCACCAACCACACACTGGAGTAGGGTATTACACCACAACGATGGCCCGAACCAGTATAAACCTTGTGTCTCTTGCGCAGTTCTTTTAGTAGTTTAGATCTTTGCGAGACGGGGAGGTAGAAGGCGTGATCTCCGCGCGCACCCCAGTATTCGAACCTTAAGGGTCTGCCGGAACCCGTGATCCGACACACTGGGCCTCTATCAAACGAGCACCCTCAAGAACTTCTTCAAAATAGTGCTCAACAGCCACTCGGCCTATGGCTGAACCCTGTGCCGCAACAGTGGTAGCATCCATCTCCGCACAGTATGCTTTGACACGGGCAAAGGCCATCCACGAGCCTTCTATGCACGCCGACCTCTTCATCGCATTGATGCGCGGCACCGCACCAAGGAACTGATGCACTAAGATGAAATAGTTGTTCGGCTTCAGCTTCTCCAGCCACAGATGATCTACGACGGACCTCATGGCAAGACCGGACAATCTATTAAGTTCGGCCCATTCGGCAAGCTGATCAGTCAAGGGAAGCGGACGCTCTGGAACGTTAAGTTGCAACTAGAACAGCTTGTCCACTTCACGACCTGTCTGATCTTGGAAGTATTCGACCGCATTGATAGCACTCGCTGCCAAGTCTATATATGCTTCTGCCGAACTCCACAGCCGATCCAGAGGGGCATACCACAGATCTCCGAACTTCCTCTGCAGAAGAAAGAGCTTCCCAGCCGCAATATCCCCGGCTTCACGCAGCTCCTCCTTCTTCGCCCTCATAGCAGAGCAGGTGTCTTTGGTCGCCACCGTGGCCTTTTCCAGGTCCGCTGCCTTCACTCGGTTCTCTTCTTCAAGGAACTGGCAACGGTCGGCAGTGTCTTTTAATTTTACGACCATCTTGGCCATCTTCTCTTTGCTTTCGCAATGCGCGGCCTTCTCGGCTCTTAACTCTTCGGCCGCCTTCAAAGCATCCGCATTACTAATTCTTGCTTGTTCCTTGGCTCGGGCAAGTTCCGCTCGAAGGGTCTCCACGGTGGCAGCTCCGTCTGCAGTCACAACATATTAAAGATACTGGCATCATGCTGCTCTTACTATGTGACATTCACAAGAAAACATTACTTACCCCGTGACTCGTCAAGCCGCTTGTTAACAAGCTTGATGTTGGCGTCTGCCACATCCAGTTGCCGCTTAGTTCGGCAAACTCATGAGTCCGGCTAGCCACCGGAGCTTCCACCACCTGCACATAAAGGCAGTTTGGTTATTACCTGGGACTATGATCCTCTATACGCCGCCGTTCTCGACGACGACCAGAGTCTCAGGGGCTACTATCTACACAGGGCACACCTAAACATGTGCGGTACTATCAAAAAGTATATCATTTAACGTACCTCAAAGCCCATCAGTAGACTCATAAAGGCTTCATGTAATCCACTTTCGGCGGACGAAATTCTTTCCATCACCGTACCCATCAACGTACGGTGTTCTTCTGAGATGGTCGCTCGCTCCAACAGCTCCCTCAGTACGTCCGACCACATACCAGATGGTGCCGGACTCTTGTTTGCTCTCTTTGAGAGCCGGACACTGGGGACTTGGGGTGACTATAGGATTATCTTCTGGCCTCATCGGATCCAGAGAAGTCCTCCACGACGCCACTTCAAGGTCGCCCGCTTCTTGAGCGGGGTAGTCCGGGGGAGGCGTTTCGCTCTCCATCATCTCCGGAAGAAGATCCCCCGAAGACGAGCTCTGCTGAGATGGGCTAAGGTCCGAACTGCAAGATAAAGGCTTCGGTTATTTTCCTCAGAGGTAAGGTAGTATATCCTCACTATTAAAGTACTTTTTGATTACTTACATCTCGTTGGAGGGCTGATCCCCGCGCGGACTTTGTACGGCAAGAGCACCCTCCAAGGTAGGACCTTCTGGCGGAGATTTCTTCTCCCGTTTGGAAACATTAGTTTCCGGATCATCAGAGGCAGTCCTCTTCCTTCCCCGAAGCGAGAGAAGGTCGGATTCTTCCCCTTGGTTATCCTCCTTCATGGAGGCGCTCATTCCCTCGGTTGGAATTGGTAGCAATGGGGGCCCGCTCTCGCCCTCGTTATTCCCCCTTTATCTTCCTTTGAGGGCTCCGGGCAAGGTGCTAGCTCGAGCATCTTTCCCAGTACCGGATTTTCTAAACCCTCAGGAAGGGGGGCCGAACACCGAATCATCTTCGCCTTTGTTAGCCAGTTCTGGTCAGAGAGCAATTTCTCAAAATGACGTCATGATAATTAAAAGATGGCGTGTTCGGCTAGAGGATTATTTACCTAATCGGCGGTGTGGTTGCTGCTCAGGCCCATATCCTCGGTAGTATCCGGACACTCTATTTGGGGTCCGGAGAATGATTTATACATCTCCTCGTGCGCTAGGCCGAGGAAATTCTGAATAGAGTGCAGCCCTTCTGGGTTGAACTCCCACATCCGGAGGGGTCGGCGTTTGCATGGCTGGATTCGTCGAATCAGCATAACTTGCACCACCATGACCAAATTGAAATCTCCTTCGAAGAGATCTTGAATGCAACTCTGCAGTACAGGCACATCCTTGGCTGGACCCCAGCTCAGCCCTCTGCTAATCCATGACGTCAGTTGTGGTGGAGAGCCCGAGCGGAAAACAAGGGCAGCCGCCCACTTGGCACTTTTGGGAGCCGTGATGTAAAACCACTCCCGTTGCCATAATCCGGACACCTCTGGAAAGGAACCCTTTGGCCATGGAGCTCCAGCAATCTTGCTTATTAATGCGCCTCCGCACGCTACATGCTGCCCTTCGACTGTCTTCGGCTTCACGTCAAAGGTCTTGAGCCACAGGCCGAAGTGAGGGGTAATGCGGAGGAAGGCCTCACACACAACAATAAATGCTGAGATGTGGAGAAAGGAGTCCGGGGCTAGATCATGGAAGTCTAGCCCGTGATAGAACATCAGACCCCTTACAAAGGGACCAGAGCGAGGCCTAGACCTCGGAGGAAGTGGGGGATGAACACGACATCTTCGTTGGGTTCAGGAGTAGGGACGACCTGCCCTCGGGCAGGCAGCCGATGCGAAACCTCGGTGGTCAGGTATCTGGCCTCCCGCAACTTCTTGATATCCTCTTCCGTAATGGAGGAGGGCATCCATCGGCCTTGAAGGCTGGATCCAGACATGATTGAAGATCTGGAGCACCTGACCTGGGCTTTGGGTGTTAGAACTCGAGGTAGGGGAAGGATTCAATTGAGCACGGTAGGGGAAAAGTAAAAGCCTTGTCCCTTTATAAAGAGGGTGAATATCAAGCGTCCTCTCCGTGGCCGTTTGGGACTTGCCTATAATCTAGGAGTCTTAGACGCGCTTGGGTTACCCATGCCCGTATTGATGAGAATCCCGTGATAAGGGGACACGATCTCTGCCTTGACAAGACATGTTGAAAAACTACCTCGCATTATGTTCGGGGCTGGTTAAAGGAAACGGTTCGAATAATCACCGGGCCATGGCATAATGTCATGTTGCCAAAACAAGTCAGCAAATTGGATTTGTGGAAATATTATTCTCTCTACGGTGGTATGTCGAACTTATTTTGCAGGGTCAGACACTATCCTTGTATTCAAATTCTTCCCTGGTGTCTTCGGAGGAGGAACCCGCCTTGCAATGCCGAAGACAATATTGCGCGCCGGACTCATCGTCATTGAAAACCTGGTTCAGGGGCTACTGAGGGAGTCCTGGATTAGGGGGTCTCCGGACAGCCGGACTATATCCTTTGGCTGGACTATTGGACTATGAAGATACAAGATTGAAGACTTCGTCTCGTGTCCGGATGGGACTCTACTTGGCGTGGAGGGCAAGCTAGGCAATACGGATATGTGTATCTCCTTCTTTTGTAACCGACCTTGTGTAACCCTAACCCTCTCCGGTGTCTATATAAACCGGAGGGTTTTAGTCCGTAGGACAACATACAATCATACCATAGACTAGCTTCTAGGGTTTAGCCTCTCTGATCTCGTGGTAGATCTACTCTTGTACTACCTATATCATCAATATTAATCAAGCAGGACGTAGGGTTTTACCTCCATCAAGAGGGCCCGAACCTGGGTAAAACATCGTGTCCCCTGCCACCTGTTACCATCCGCCTTAGACGCACAATTTGGGACCCCCTACCCGAGATCCACCGGTTTTGACACCGACACCAGGGCTCAACAGGGCTGCATCTCAGGAACGTTTCTGGCCATCGTGTGCGGGCCGCTGTGAAGGTCCACCACACATCTATGTTCGCATGCCCTTCGGCTTGATGAGCGTGGCGTCGGCCTATCAGCGCAACATGTGGCAAGTCCTGGCGACTGAGGAGGTCAGGTTCCACGCCGTTCTAAAGGAGATGGTGACGGTCTTCAGGGAACCTCTCGAGTTCCCAGAGCCTCCCGAGGCTCAGGGTCCTGGAGGCTCATGAGGATCCGTTCCTTTAACGCATGGCTTCAGCTGCACCAACTCTACTTCGTCTATAGAACCAGGTGACATCTTCTGAGTTCATTTAAGCTGGGAGCGCCCCTTGGGCTGCACTATTCCCGGGCCACATGGCTCCGTCCCTGTGGCATGTATCCCTTCTGCTTATGTCTCTAGATTACCTTGTTGGGGGCGCCCCTTGGGCTGCATCATCCCCACGCTGCTCGGGCCAAACCCAGTGGCATGTATCTTCCTGCGTTTATCTCAGTCGATCTGCTCTTCATGCTTAACCTGCCAACTGCTATCACCTACTCGATCACCGCCTGCCACGGGTCCATTCGCCCTATGCAATTTGCTTGCATGTTAAAAGGGGGGCTCCTGAGCATCGCAACTCAGGAGCTCTTACTGGCTCTCCATCCCTCACCCACTGGCCTTGACCACGGCATCACGACCTGGCATACCAACGGCGGCTGAGATCGCTAGAGGGCCAGGACCTGAGGACGTAGAGTGCTTGCATCTTACCGCCTTGCAAGGACATGCAGTCACCAAGACTCAAGAGCAGGCGCAACCCGCCTTGAGGTAGGGCCTTGTGAGTCCCGTGCTGGCTCACGAGTGCCCAGATACACCTCGCAGCCCTGTCGTGCAAGCCACGTGTCAGGGCGGGGCTGTACACGCCCCGGGGGCTCCTCCCGGAGGGGGGCCCCCATCCCACGCCCAAGTGGAAGCTCCATGCTCCGCGCTGGCTGTCGACACTGCCGAGGAGCGGCTATGCCCATGCACAAGCGGAAGCACTATGCTCCGCGCTGGTGATAAACAACTGAGGGCGACCCCACGGCCGTACCAACCTCAAGGAGCCCAGAGCTCAGCGCCCAGTCCCACCACGGCGCCTCCCCTTGGGAGAGTCGCGCGAGGGGGCTGGGCACGGGAGCTGCGCTCGGGTCACGCCTAAGCGCACACCACCCAACCAGGTCCCCCGGACCTGGGCGTCGCGCGCCCCTCCCGAGGCCTTGACGAGGGCAGGTATGGAAATTGTTTGAACGTTAAGGGGGACTCCTGAGCATCGCGACTCAGGAGCCTAACTGGTCACGTAGCCCCTCACTCCTTGGTCCGTCCTGGTCTCCGGTTGGCCCAACGGCGGTTGAGGTATGCGCGGGGCCGGGCTCTGCCGACGTAGAACATTAATCTATCTTCGCGAAATATCCCTATATGTTGTTCACACGTCAAGGGGGACTCCTGAACATCGTGACTCAGGAGCCTAACTGGTCACGTAGCCCCTCACTCCTTGGACCGTCCTGGTCTCCGGTCGGTCCAATGGCGGTTGAGGTATGCGCGGGGCTGGACTCTACCGATGCAGAACAAAGCAAATAGGAAGGAAAACGCAAAATCTCGAAGCAAATATTACAAGCACATTGTTCTCACAATATCAAATGAAAAGTATAAATGGCTCCACGAGGCCTGATGTATGTCGCAGGAATGGAACGAGAAGAATAGCCGCAGGTCACCCCTGGATGTCGTTGTCGCCTACGGAAGGTGCTTCCCCATGGGCAACGATGTGCTCACCTTCACCACCAGCCACAGGATCTGCGCCATCGCTAGACAGAGGATCAGAGACAAAGCTGCAGAACTTCCCCAGCAAAGCCTCCACTTGACCTTGAACAACTGCGGCGGCAGCTTCGCAGAGGTCTTCAGCTACAGGCTCCAACAGCTCGTCAAGGCGGGTGTTGGGGTCGCGAAGGTGCAGATGGCTGAGGATGTGAGTCAGTGCGGCTGCGGACAGAACGTGAGCTTCTGCCTCCGCCATGGGACCAAGGCCCTCAACGACCTCCTCAAGCGCCTTCACCATGAGAGGAAGCATCTGGGCGGGGCCGTCCTCGTCAATGTCCAGCGGCTTCTCCAGGCCATGCTCGTAGAGCGTCCTCAGCGCCTCGCGAGATCTCTTCTTGAGATCGGCGAAGGCCACACGATCTTCGGCTAGGACTCACGCCTTGGCGGCAAGATTGGCCTCCCTCGCCCCCATCTTCTACTCCAGCTCTTCCAACCGGTTGTGCTCGGCAGGCTGCTCCTTCCCCAACTCTGCCAGCTCAGCGTCACAGTTCTTGATGGCTTCCTCCCGGGCCTTCATATCCTTCTCCTCTGGTTGGCGGCGGCGTACCTCTTCGGTGTGCTTGTCGCGCGGGCTATGAAACTCGCCCTCCAACACTTGGCAGCGGTCACGGGCGGCCTTGGCGTCTTTCAGCGCCGCCTCACAATCGGCTGCAGCGCTGGCGGCTCCTTGCTTCTCCCTCTCGGAAGCCGCAACGGCCTGGCCCAGCGTCGCGCATACTGCTAGGTCGGAATGAAGCCAGCCAGAGGCCAACTCCAGACGCCCGGCCACCAAGCGCGGGTCATCTCTGAAAGGGCATGCCCCAGGATAGCGGCAGGAGTAGAATGCCCAGGAAGTGGAGACATAGCAGTGGGAGGAAGCGACATCATCACCAGGGCTTGGGAGACCGCGGGTTCTGGAGCAGCTGGGACCTCATCGGCCGCGCCAAGCACCGGCACCTTCGGAGCCATCGGGGCCATGGGGGCTGACTCCATGCGGCGACGCTCCTCTTGGCCCCGCGAAGATGACCGGGCTGGGGAAACACAGGCGATGTTGCCCCCTGGCTCTGCGGAGGGAGGCATAGCTGCCTTACCCTCCTTCCTCTTCTTCACCGAAGATGTCGTCCTGATCAACCAAGGGCGAGCGTCAGGAAAAAACAAGCACGAGCAAGGACTAAGCAAAGTTCGAAACACCTACAGGTCCACCGCAAGGTAATCCACCTTTCGCTTGTGAAGCTTGAGGCCCGACAGCATTGGGACCTGAGGGGCAGGTGCTCGGGCTCCGGTGGCGCCATGCGATGCGGAGGTGGAACCGAATCCAGCCCCAGGAGGTGTTGGGTGGAGGCGGCACCACGGTCTACCAGTGACGACCTACCCTTCGTCGGGACGGGGGGTTGCTCCTTCCCTCCCTGGTAGGCGTCGGCCTCGGCATCATCAGGAAGGGCGGGGAGAATCTCTGCCTTGCTCGGAGGGGAGGTCCCCTCCACCGGGGTCTCCTCCGAGTCCGCCTCCTCTTCCCCCTCTCTGTGGGACTCGCCAGAAGACACCTCCACCGGCTTCTGCGCTGAAGGAGCTCCTGAAAGCACTGGTGGCACCAGCCCGCGCACATCAAAAGTTGGCCTGGAGGTGACGAATTCCTCCCGGTCCCTTTGTTGGAACAGGGGAATGAAGGCACTGGGCGGGTACTCCTGGTTGTCTCCGACTATGAGACGCAGGACGGCGTCTAGTTCGTCATCAGGAAGGTTCCCCGGCCTCAGGTGGGCCTTGTTTTCCCCTCCTTCAAGTTGCTAGAACGGGCACGCGCGCACCTGGAGTGGGGGCGACCCGCGGCGTCAAGAACTCCCTCAGGAGCATTGCTCCTGTTATTTTGGCCACCCTTGCATTGCCCGGCTTCAGGTCAGTCATCATCTGCTCCAACACTGACGATGCCCGCTCGTCGAAAAGCTCCGCCCTGGGCCACTCCTTGCCTTGCCGGGGCGCCTCCGTCGGCAACGCCAGGCGCGGATGGGCAAGCTTAGCGTCCACCATGACCCATTTGGATCGAATGTTGTCAGCCCTCTTCCCGGTGCTCGAGATCGAGTTGGCCTTGCCACACACAACAAAGTTGGCGTATCCAGAGATGTGACCCTCGCTGACACAGAGGAATAAGAAGTGGCGCAGGAGCGCCACGGACAACATCACGCCCAGGTACGCCTCATAGTAGTAGGCAGAGATGGACAAGAGGAGGACAGAGTTGGGATGGAGATGCAATGCTTGCAGCCCATAGTGGTCGAGGACTTCATAGAAGAAATCGGAGAAGGAAGGAACCAACCCGAGGGCAACGCTGCTCGAAAAGAAGGGAAAGTCGGTGCTCCCCTCAGGCTCCGGCTCGTCGGAGGCAAGCCGGAGCTCCGTCTTTCCCCACTCGTTGCTCTCTCCCGCCGTCAATAGGCGCACTGAGGCAAGGCTCTTCTTTGTGACCGTGGGCGCCTCAAGAGCGGGCTCGTACCAAGCCGGGGCCGAGGAAGACTTGACCTTGCACGGAGCCATGGGCGGCAGATGCGGGGCGAGGCCAGACCAGACCTGTAGGTAGCGGCGGCGAAGAGCAAGAAAGGGGATCTGGAGCGAGGCAAGGAAGAAGCAATGAAGGCAAGTGCCGCTCGCGCCAGCCTTTTGTCAGGTCAAGCAGTTGCCAAGGCAACATGGGGAAGCAGAGATGCCCATGTCCAATCAACCGCCACGCGTCAATCGAGGCCGCAGGCTTTGGGGGCCCGTGACACTTCGAGCTTGACCCTTGGCTTCACCACGAAGCCAAGCCCACGCGCACCTTGGGCCCGGGGGCTACTATCGGCGTTCTAGGAACGGGGGTCCCCAGACTTGCCTACCTACGGCCCACAGCGTGGCTAAACCAGCAGGCCATACGACCCATCTTCACCAGCAAAGCATCCAAGACCCTCGCGAGGGGCGAAGCCTCGCCAGGCAGACGACGCAAGACCTCCTCTAGGAGTGGCCTAGCTAGGCAGGCTCACGAGGTGCGGAGATATCAAGGCGAGGCGAACCTCACGAGGCTCTCGTGACGTGAGCCATGACGATCGACACCAGGTGGGCGCCAGCGCGCGCAGCGTCCTTGTTTCCTCTTTGGTGCAAAGGAGGCAAGCGCAACCGCGGAGTACCGAGGCATCAGGCAAAGGTTGCCATTTCGGTGCAACAAGACCAAGACCATGGACTGCAAGACAAAGGTCATCCTGGAGCCCAAGATGGCGTCACCACCAGAGCTTTGTGCAGGCGAAGACTACTTTTGTCAAGATAACTTGTACTAGCTGTTCCCCTTCAAATTAGCCCGCCATTGTTGGCTCCCTTCTCGCTCGATATTTGGGAAGAGGACCAGGGCCTCTATAGGTAGGACTAGCCACCACAGTGGATGGGGGATGATCTGAGGGATGAGAGCGGAGCAAAAGAGACACACCACAAGCTCACACGCGCAAGAACACCTCAACCTCAGGAGGTTGTTCTTCCCTTGTATTGTTCATCATCAGCCCTAGAGGAAATCCACCACCACCACACTGGAGTAGGGTATTACACCACAACGGTGGCCCGAACCAGTATAAACCCCGTGTCTTTCTGTGTTGAGAGTTCGTCGAGTTCGTCCGCGAGATCTAGTGAGCTAGAGCGTTGATCGGCGGGAGGGAAAGGCTCCGCGCGCACCCCAGTGTTTGAACCTTAAGGGTTTGCCAGAACCCCACATCCCGACACATCCAACGGTGCAGACATATGATCCGTGGGGTTTGGGTTCTAGCCAATCAGAACGCACGACTCAGATCGTGTGCGCAGCAAGGGGGCATCAGCCACGGTTTGGTAGGCACACGGCTTTCATGTGTGCTATTTGAAAACATTTTTTGGGGAGGGGCTATTTGAAAACATTTACATGTGTTGTCGAAAGGGATGAGGATCGCCATTCGATCAAGGAGAATCCAATGGTGCAGACGTACGATCTGTGGGGTTTGAGTTCTGGCCAGTCAGAACGCACGACTCAGACCGCGCGCGTGGCAGAGGGGTGGGGGTGCATCGGCCACGGTTTAGTGGACACATGACTTTCGTGAGTGAACCGTGTGCTCTTTGAGAACATTTACATTACCTAACATCATATTTTTGTTCGAATGAAAACATGAGTAGTCAGGACCGCGACTCAATGCCACATCGATCTAGCATGTAACACCTCATATCACTTTGCTAGTCGTAAACCCAAGTGGCACAAAACTTACAGGGACAGGCATCCATGACCCAGCATCGAACGTGTCGGTCATCAGGGAGTGAATCCAGGCTGTAGCACTGGGCTAGCAGGACTCCGATGAACCGGGCTGTAGCGGGCTAACAGGACTCCGGTATTCATCGCGTGACATTTCCCCGAAGGGACAGACACAGGAACGAAGAAGGACACATGCCGGCCAGCCTAAGTGTTCCGGAGCAGTAGCAAGCTACCACGGCTCAGTGGAAGCACTAGGAGACATTTCCCGGTAAGAGAGGCTACTAAAGATAAACAACTAGATAGTCAGATCCCACACACACCAAGCATTTCAATATCATACACACAATATGCTCGATATGTGCAAATACAACATGGCATCACAACATGACTCTACGACTCAAGTATTTTAATCAATAGGCTCCGGGGAGCGAGATATTACAAACATAGGTCTCATGACCCAACATTCAGAGCATACAAATCAAGCACAGGCGGAAGCTATCATGTCTGAGTACAGACATCTATAAATGAAAAAGGCTGAGAAGCCTGACTATCTACCAGATCCTGCCGAGGGCACAAGATCGTAGCTGAGGTAGCAAGCTAAACGTCGAAGTCCACGTGGAACTACTAGCGAGACCGAAATCTCTCTGCAAAAACATAAAATAGGCAAACGTGAGTACAAATGTACCCAGCAAGACTTACATCAGAACTAACTACATATGCATCATTATCAACAAAGGGGATGATGGGGTTTAACTGCAGCAAGCCAGCTTTGACTCGGTGGCTATCCTAAACTACGACTGCAAGCAACTCTTTTGAGGTGGCGCACACGAGTCCACATATTCACCAACCAATACACCACTATGGATCCGCTCCCGTCTCCCTACGAGAACGCCATCCATAGCACTCACGCTTATCTTGCGTATTTTAGAGTATCCACTTTCACTTGTCTATGAACTGATATAAGCAACCCAGAAGTCCTTTTCCGCGGACACGGCTATTCGAATAGATGATGTTAACCCTGCAGGGGTGTACTTCTTCATACATGTTTCCACCACTTAGCGTCTGCACACGACATGTGCTCGGCAGACTTCAAGCGAAAGCCGACGTGGGTGTAGACCACGACCTACCTAAACACTCAAGTCTCTAGTCCAGGTTTATCGCCTATTCGGGTTCCATCCATGAGGAGATTCGGCCGGAGTTTCGCTCACAGCCCCAAACGATGCGTGCAGGGTTCCCGAGATACCTAACGGGTATCCGGTACACCGTGCCACGTACCTACCGCATCACAACCCACCCCTCCGGTCAGCGTTGTGCACGGCCTCCAGCATACTACAAACACCAGAAACTACTTGCAACTCCTGGACAGAGGACTTGGGTGAATAAGAAGTCGAGCGGGGTCATATTTCAGGGCCCAATGGATGGTAGTAGCTGAATCATGGATCACAAACACAGAACTCAGTTCCTAAGGACGGCTTCAATGAGACAACCCACCATGTACTCCTACATGGCCTCTCACCGCTACCTTTACCAAATCGTGTTCACCACTTAGCTCACACACAGTAGGACATGTTCACACACCTCTGATTCATCCCCGATGAATCAGACCTGACTCAACTCTAAGCAATAGCAGGCATGACAAACAAACATGAATGAGTAGGCACAACATGGCTCAAACAACTCCTACTCATACTAGTGGGTTTCATCTATTTACTGTGGCAATGACAGGTCATGCAGAGGATAAAGGGGTTCAGCTACCGCAGCAAGTAACAGTTGAATCGTTGTTGTCCTAATGCAGTAAAAGAGAGCAGGAGCAAGAGAGTAGGATTGTATCGGAATGAACAAGGGGGTTTTGCTTGCCTGGCACTTCTGAAGATAATATAGCTCTTCATCGGTGTCATCGATCACATCGCCGGTACACGTCTATCGAGAGGGGACAATTACCGGCAAACAAGGAAGAACACAATCAATGCAATGCGACAATATGATGCATGAATGTGACATGGCAATATGATGTGATTTGTGCTGATGCAACTAAACCAGATTAAATGAAGTTGGTTTGAATCCAAGATTCAAACTCAAACTCCGTATGTGGATATTTAAATGCCATTAATATGATTTGTGCTAAACATCAGCTATAAGTTGTTCTAACATGCATGAAAATGGTACAGATGAATAGATTGGATTTTTTTTGATCATTTTTCATATATAATTTATTTCATTCTGAGTTACGGTTGATTTTCTATGAATTTTAGAAGTTTATACAATTTTCTGGAATTTTCTGAATAAAAATAAATCCAGAAAATATTACTGCGTCAGCCTGACATCATCATGACATCAGCAGGTCAACAGGGGCTGGTCCGGGTCAAACCTGACCAGTGGGGCCCACTGGTCAGTGACTCAGTTGGTTAATTGGGTTGATTAAGGTTAAACTAATACTAACGAAAATGTCAGCAGGGCTGGGCCCACATGTCAGTGGCTTAATTAATTAACTAAATTAATTAGTGTTAACTAATCTAACACCTAAACTAACAGGGCAATTAGCACTAATTAAAATCCTACACTAATTCAGTCAAAGGCCGGCCCCACATGTCATGGACACATGGGGGGGTCCCGCCGTGGTCAAAGTGGGTCAAACCCACCGACGACATGACGCCGGCGAGGCCCGAGACGGCGGCGCGATCCGGAAACGCAGCACGGGCCACGGTTCGGGGCGCGGATGGCACCGTTGGAACCCTGGGCCTCGTCCGCGTCGGCTGGTGCTAGAGGGGTCGCCGGAGATGACCTAAATCGATGGCGGTGTCTGCTTCCGCGGCGGCCGGAGTTCGGGAAAGCGCGGGCGTGGGGCTGCAGCTCGCGTTCGAGCGAACGGAGAGCACAGGCGGTAGCTACGGGGCAGCAGGAGCACGTCGGAGCTACTACGCGAGGCAGAGGTGCTCGGGGGCACGGAGCTCGCCGGCCATGGCGGACGGCGGCTTCGGGCGCTCGCGGGGCAGCGGCTACAGGGCATGCGCGAGAGAGAGAGGTGAGGGGAAAGGAAGAGGGGCTCACGGTGGTGACGACGGAACGCTCGGCGAGGTCGGGGACGGTCCGGAGCCGACGAATTTGACGGTGATGGCCGGCGGGTCCGAGGTAGAAGACGAGACCGGTGAGGTCGTCGGGGGCTTCTGGAGGGGCGTGGCTCGGTGAGGTGGGTCGAGGACGGAGTGGCGGAGCTTGTGGGCTAGTCGGGGAAGCGAGGGAGGCCCGGTGGCCGTGGTGGCAGTGGACGGCGGCGACGAGCTCCGCTCGGTGGCTGCGTGCGAGAAACAGAGGAGGGGGAAGGAGCGAGGAGAGTGAGAGAGGGAGCCAGGGGCTGCGTGGCGATGCTAGAAGGGTCGTGGCGTCGCGGTGGAAGCAGGAGGTGGACGGGGAAGCAGGAGGTGGCCGAGGCAGCGTCGGCGCCCGTCGGCCACGCGCGCTGCCTACTGGCGCGGGGAAGACGACAGGAGGAGGTGGGCTGGGCCGCGCTGGGCCGGTCCTGTTGGCCACCAGGTGGGCTGCGAGGTGAGCGCCAGGTAGGTCTCTCTCTCTCCTCTAATTTAATTTCTGTTTTCTATTTTGCAGTTTTTGTTTTAATTTGGTTTCTTAACCAAATTATTTTTGCAGCTCTCTGGAAATTATTGTGGATGCATTAAGGTTTATCCTAGAGCTCCACAAAATATTCCAGGATTATTGGAGCAATAAAAATATTTATAGAATTTATTTGCTCCAACTCAAATACAATTATGAATTAATTCAAAACCCATAAATGCATTGGAAAAATGTGCATGACCTCTGATTAAGGTTTTAACCTTTTCCCAGAAATAATGAACATTTTTGGAGGGCATTTTGGGTCCAATGAAAATATTTGAATTGAACCTAGTTAAAATTATTATCTGCTAGGGTTTGAACATCCCCATTTCAAAATTTCATTTGAATTTAAACATGATGCATGGATGCTTATGCAGAGTCAGGCAAGGGCTTAGCTAGGGCTGTGACAACTCACCCCCACTAAACAAGAATCTCGACCCGAGATTCAAGACGTGAGGTAAGAAGACAGAGGGGACACGAAGCTAGCACAATCTTCACGATCCAGGTTGCACTTCATAAGAACCTTGATTCGATCATCATCTTGTCTCGACGTCTTCCTCTGGGAACTCCAACCGTCATGACAACGAGAGGAGAAAGAAAACTCTAGAAGGATCGATCTTCTCGAAGGTCGAACAACTCAGGATTAACTCACGGAATGAGACATAGCAACATCTCTTGAGCTGAGAGACAGAGCACACCTCTAGCGGAAAGGAGTGGAACAAATGACGGAGGTTTACCAGGTAGACTACAATTCCACACTTTAAAAGGTGGTAAACGATTGTCAACGTAGCGAGGAGTTGAGTTGCCATGATACCACAACGAGACACCTTAGGAACCGTGACTCGTAGATATATCCCCTTAAGTGGCAAAAATAATTACCTTTGATTCAGAGATCATTGAAACTCTTTAAACCAACCTAAGGCAATTCTCGACCGATCATTTGGAGGGGGGCGGTAGAATGGCATACTCGGACTTGGATGATGTGGATTACCTTGTTGAAGACAACGTAATGGATGAATTTGCTTACCACCGGGAATGGAAGAGACCCATGGTAGAATGGCACATTGGCGGTGCAAGCTGGGAACAAAATGCAAATGCTGGGAATGATTCTGATAACTGGGGAAGAACCCAACAATAGAGAGTGAATTCACTGTTTGAAAAGTCATAGCATAACCGAGGAAACTGAGAGCATCCCAGTTAGTGTCGATGATAACACCTAGTGCTTGTGCGTGCTCTCAAGAACTTGAGCATTTCCATAATCATCAAGATTTTACCAATCTCCGTGTCAAGGATCCTGGCAACACAACTTGCTACCATGATGAATACTGACGGACGATGCGGATGCAAAAGAAGATAACACCTTCTCAGATTTCATCTTAGCGAGGCCAAGGGGCAAATCTGGACGATCAACCGGGAGACATTTAGCACTCCGCTTCTAATGTTCTCCTTGATGTGCTAGCGCAATCCATTTATTGAAATGGTCTGGTATCTAGAACATCAAGTAAGGGTCGGACTTCGGAAACACAAAAATCCATAAGGAACAACTACTAGAATAAGTTCTACGAGATCCTTATGGGGAGGTGGCCAACTTCTTCAATCAAGATACTACAACAGTAGGTCTTCCGGCGGGGTGTGTTGGCCACGACATCCACTTTACCGGTTATCGTGAGACCAATATTATAGTTCTTGGGAAATGTTCCAATCATCATATCTGCCTGAGATTCAGACCTGATTGGTGTCAGAATATTCCAGATTCATCGAGTCTACGAAGAAAAATGAAAGTTTGCAACACAAATCGACGAGATGACGTTGCAAGATTCTCGGGAAATGAATTACGATAGCAAGCTCCAAAACATGAGCTGGTTCTGCTACAACATGTGAACATGTTGTCCAAGACAAGCATGACCACAAAGTAGTCTTATAATAAAACACTACCGAGTTCAGGAGGGGGAACCATCAGCGAGGATATCGAAGTTTTGTACAAATCCGTCTGGTACCTTCGGGACTAGCACTTAGAACTTATTAACCTTGAACAAATCAATCAGTGGCTTGGTGTGCTAGGGACACATATAGAATGGAGGTTGCAAGTCTCCGAACCACAGAATACTTCGCACGTATGCATGACTGATTTGGGATGATTCCAAAGGAAACAACATTGACTTTCTCGAGTCCACGGCGGCAACTTGCATCAAATGCACATGAACTAGAGGAAGTCACTTCTTACATCCAAACATATGCTTCATGAGCTAGCATGAACAAATGCTTTCAAAAGTTTCCAACACTAGCTTAATGTTCAGCAAAATTATGGAGAAGACAAGGATGTTGTCAATGGGCTCAACAACAATTCATCTGGGTTTCCTTTTAAAAGGAATTCCATAGTTAAGTGAACAAGTGATAGCATTGGTCAGACCCAAAAGATATAATGGTGTATGCTCGAGGGATCAACCACGAGTAAGACAACATTACGAATATCGTTGGTTCTGGTCTGATTGGATGATAGCCCATACTCCAATCAAAGGTTGGATAAAAATGATAGGTCCATTAACTGATCACGAGGTTCAGTCGATGAAAATATCAACTTTATTGAACACATACAAGACATCCCTTATAATGAACTATATCGGACAAGCTTCTATCTTCCAACTCTCCAAGTTGATGCATAGCTTAACCAACTAGCTCAGGGGTATCCAACACGGATTCTTGGAGAAAGGGTGGTTTACAGGATAAACCAACTTGATCACGAGCTCAACATAACAGTCAGGTGACAACCTGGTGATACTTTCGAGAAGATATTCGGCAAATCACGAACCACCGATATGTTACTAAGATCGAGAACAATCTTGCTTTTCAGGGCAAGACGATATGATCAAATGAGCGAGGACTTGACAAAATCCTAACTCATCAATCGAAATGTGCACCAGGAAGATGGACAAGGTAGCACGATCAATCTTAGAATGATGATTCAAGAACCAACACGTTAAGAATGAGGTTATTGTCCATTTAACTACCAAGCAACAAGGTTGCTAGGAGTATTGATTTCACACATCACGATTCACTTGTCGACAATCCGGTTATAACAACACGGGAACCGAGAAATGAATAATGATGGAGAGAAGTATCACTGCACCAAGAATTCATAGGATGGTGTGCAATTCCCATGATAATCTTAATATAAAGATGGTAACACTCCAGGGTGGAACAGAACAAAAACTGGATTAGTATTTTGATCTGCGGAGTACAACTGCTAAGACCCAACCCTGGATATGGATGAGGTACTGGAGTTTGTTTCTCCTAGTCATTCCGGAATAGAATGGCTTGACGGACCACAAGAGTAATAGGTATCGATGAACGAATGCACGCATACTCTTGACTATCAAATGATAGACAGGGGTCAGAATACAACTAAGAGGGACAACTCAAAGAACATATAATTTTCTGAGTTATGGATGCATAGATTAGTATGTCGAACCAAGTTCAACATGTTTCTTCCGGATAAGCCATGCAGAGAGGTAGGACTGGCAGAGTCACAATTTATGAATGGAGAACTCCTCAAGAGTACTCTAATTGTGATCTATTGATCCAATAAACATCTGCCAGAATGGTTCATAGTATTTGGAAGAAGGAAAATACCATGGACCTCGAGGACTAATGCAAAAGTTACTAATATCCTAAAGGAACTAGCAAACACTATCAACATGAAGTAAGTAGAGTGAATCTCGGGTTCAGAACCCAGGAGTAGAATGCCTACTACTAAGTAGCACCACGAGATGCTTTCGAGAATGATGGCCAGAATCTTCACACTGGGAACACAAAACATTGCTAGAATACTAGGTGACTCCCTAAAACACCTAGGGTCATAATAATAGCTCCAACATATATGTCAAGGCAATAAATTACCTCAACGCACCGGTTAGTGTGCTTATCCTGACCATAAAGGACATCGGGAACGGAAAGAAAGGATTTGCAAATGCATCAGACTATTTAGAAACCTGGGATGACTCGGACGGCATAACGGCTGTAAATGCTCAGAAAAGATTTGAGACATGCTACAAAAATGGTGGCATAGCCACTCAGAAGCATAATACCAAGGTTTCGAGATCAACAGTTAACATACAGAAGTCGTAGGAGCTGAACTCAAGCTTAAATCCAACAATCTTATAAGTCTGCGGATTAGTAACACGTGATCCTGATAGAAAGAAGAGAAAGCCTAGTTCTTAATCCCCGTAGAAGAGAAGATGATGACTCAGATCAGAAGGCCATGAGGTATAAGGAGTAAAAGAGCCTTACGTTCCATCCCACAATCAATTCCCTTATATAACTAAAGAATTTCTATACTCAACTTCGACCAGTTTGGCTTGGTAATCCTACAGGCAGTCAAGCTCTGATACCAACGCTGTCAGGACCCCGACTCAATGCCACATCGATCTAGCATGTAACACCTCATATCACTTTGTGGCCTCACGCACGGTATTCCCATGGGTGTCGCCTTACCTTTGCCCAGGACCGTTTGCGCCTTTTGGCACACGTATATGATAGTGTCACTAGCATCCATATGATAAGGAGCCCGGGCTGACATGGCTAGTCGTAAACCCAAAGTGGCACAAAACTTACAGGGACAGGCATCCATGACCCAGCATCGAACGTGTCGGTCATCAGCGAGTGAATCCAGGCTGTAGCACTGGGCTAGCAGGACTCCGGTGAACCGGGCTGTAGCGGGCTAACAGGACTCCGGTATTCATCGCGTGACATTTCCCCGAAGGGACAGACACAGGAACGAAGAAGGACACATGCCGGCCAGCCTAAGTGTTCCGGAGCAGTAGCAAGCTACCACGGCTCAGTGGAAGCACTAGGAGACATTTCCCGGTAAGAGAGGCTACTAAAGATAAACAACTAGATAGTCAGATCCCACACACACCAAGCATTTCAATATCATACACACAATATGCTCGATATGTGCAAATACAACATGGCATCACAACATGACTCTACGACTCAAGTATTTTAATCAATAGGCTCCGGGGAGCGAGATATTACAAACATAGGTCTCATGACCCAACATTCAGAGCATACAAATCAAGCACAGGCGGAAGCTATCATGTCTGAGTACAGACATCTATAAATGAAAAAGGCTGAGAAGCTTGACTATCTACCAGATCCTGCCGAGGGCACAAGATCGTAGCTGAGGTAGCAAGCTAAACGTCGAAGTCCACGTGGAACTACTAGCGAGACCGAAGTCTCTCTGCAAAAACATAAAATAGGCAAACATGAGTACAAATGTACCCAGCAAGACTTACATCAGAACTAACTACATATGCATCATTATCAACAAAGGGGATGATGGGGTTTAACTGCAGCAAGCCAGCTTTGACTCGGTGGCTATCCTAAACTACGACTGCAAGCAACTCTTTTGAGGTGGCGCACACGAGTCCACATATTCACCAACCAATACACCACTATGGATCCGCTCCCGTCTCCCTACGAGAACGCCATCCATAGCACTCACGCTTATCTTGCGTATTTTAGAGTATCCACTTTCACTTGTCTATGAACTGATATAAGCAACCCAGAAGTCCTTTTTCGCGGACACGGCTATTCGAATAGATCATGTTAACCCTGCAGGGGTGTACTTCTTCATACATGTTTCCACCACTTAGCGTCTGCACACGACATGTGCTCGGCAGACTTCAAGCGAAAGCCGACGTGGGTGTAGACCACAACCTACCTAAACACTCAAGTCTCTAGTCCAGGTTTATCGCCTATTCGGGTTCCATCCATGAGGAGATCCGGCCGGAGTTTCGCTCACAGCCCCAAACGATGTGTGCAGGGTTCCCGAGATACCTAACGGGTATCCGGTACACCGTGCCACGTACCTACCGCATCACAACCCACCCCTCCGGTCAGCGCTGTGCACGGCCTCCAGCATACTACAAACACCAGAAACTACTTGCAACTCCTGGACAGAGGACTTGGGTGAATAAGAAGTCGAGCGGGGTTATATTTCAGGGCCCAATGTATGGTAGTAGCTGAATCATGGATCACAAACACAGAACTCAGTTCCTAAGGACGGCTTCAATGAGACAACCCACCATGTACTCCTACATGGCCTCTCACCGCTACCTTTACCAAATCGTGTTCACCACTTAGCTCACACACAGTAGGACATGTTCACACACCTCTGATTCATAACCGATGAATCAGACCTGACTCAACTCTAAGCAATAGTAGGCATGACAAACAAACATGAATGAGTAGGCACAACATGGCTCAAACAACTCCTACTCATACTAGTGGGTTTCATCTATTTACTGCGGCAATGACAGGTCATACAGAGGATAAAGGGGTTCAGCTACCGCAACAAGTAACAGTTGAATCGTTGTTGTCCTAATGCAGTAAAAGAGAGCAGGAGCAAGAGAGTAGGATTGTATCGGAATGAACAAGGGGGTTTTGCTTGCCTGGCACTTCTGAAGATAATATAGCTCTTCATCGGTGTCATCGATCACATCGCCGGTACACGTCTATCGAGAGGGGACAATTACCGGCAAACAAGGAAGAACACAATCAATGCAATGCGACAATATGATGCATGAATGTGACATGGCAATATGATGTGATTTGTGCTGATGCAACTAAACCAGATTAAATGAAGTTGGTTTGAATCCAAGATTCAAACTCAAACTCCATATGTGGATATTTAAATGCCATTAATATGATTTGTGCTAAACAGCAGCTATAAGTTGTTCTAACATGCATGAAAATGGTACAGATGAATAGATTGGATTTTTCTGATCATTTTTCATATATAATTTATTTCATTCTGAGTTACGGTTGATTTTCTATG
This sequence comes from Triticum dicoccoides, assembly GCF_002162155.2. Classification (NCBI taxonomy): domain Eukaryota; kingdom Viridiplantae; phylum Streptophyta; class Magnoliopsida; order Poales; family Poaceae; genus Triticum; species Triticum dicoccoides. The sequence goes on from NC_041388.1 coordinate 510,262,797, forward strand.
AATTTTAGAAGTTTATACAATTTTCTGGAATTTTCTGAATAAAAATAAATCCAGAAAACATTACTGCGTCAGCCCGACATCATCATGACATCAGCAGGTCAACAGGGGCTGGTCCGGGTCAAACCTGACCAGTGGGGCCCACTGGTCAGTGACTCAGTTGGTTAACTGGGTTGATTAAGGTTAAACTAATACTAACGAAAATGTCAGCAGGGCTGGGCCCACATGTCAGTGGCTTAATTAATTAACTAAATTAATTAGTGTTAACTAATCTAACACCTAAACTAACAGGGCAATTAGCACTAATTAACATCCTACACTAATTCAGTCAAAGGCCGACCCCACATGTCATGGACACAGGGGGGGTCCCGCCGTGGTCAAAGTGGGTCAAACCCACCGGCGACATGACGCCGGCGAGGCCCGAGACGGCGGCGCGATCCGGAAACGCAGCACGGGCCACGGTTCGGGGCGCGGATGGCACCGTTGGAACCCTGGGCCTCGTCCGCGTCGGCTGGTGCTAGAGGGGTCGCCGGAGACGACCTAAATCGATGGCGGTGTCCGCTTCCGCGGCGGCCGGAGTTCGGTAAAGCGCGGGCGTGGGGCTGTAGCTCGCATTCGAGCGAACGGAGAGCACAGGCGGTAGCTACGGGGCAGCAGGAGCACGTCGGAGCTACTACGCGAGGCAGAGGTGCTCGGGGGCACGGAGCTCGCCGGCCATGGCGGACGGCGGCTTCGGGCGCTCGCGGGGCAGCGGCTACAGGGCACGCGCGAGAGAGAGAGGTGAGGGGAAAGGAAGAGGGGCTCACGGCGGTGACGACGGAACGCTCGGCGAGGTCGGGGACGGTCCGGAGCCGACGAATTTGACGGTGATGGCCGGCGGGTCCGAGGTAGAAGACGAGCCCGGTGAGGTCGTTCGGGGGCTTCTAGAGGGGCGTGGCTCGGTGAGGTGGGTCGAGGACGGAGTGGCGGAGCTTGTGGGCTAGTCGGGGAAGCGAGGGAGGCCCGGTGGCCGTGGTGGCAGTGGACGGCGGCGACGAGCTCCGCTCGGTGGCTGCGTGCGAGAAACAGAGGAGGGGGAAGGAGCGAGGAGAGTGAGAGAGGGAGCCAGGGGCTGCGTGGCGATGCTAGAAGGGTCGTGGCGTCGCGGTGGAAGCAGGAGGTGGCCGGGGAAGTAGGAGGTGGCCGAGGCAGCGTCGGCGCCCGTCGGCCACGCGCGCTGCCTACTGGCGCGGGGAAGACGACAGGAGGAGGTGGGCTGGGCCGCGCTGGGCCGGTCCTGTTGGCCACCAGGTGGGCTGCGAGGTGAGCGCCAGGTAGGTCTCTCTCTCTCCTCTAATTTAATTTCTGTTTTCTATTTTGCAGTTTTTGTTTTAATTTGGTTTCTTAACCAAATTATTTTTGCAGCTCTCTGGAAATTATTGTGGATGCATTAAGGTTTATCCTAGAGCTCCACAAAATATTCCAGGATTATTGGAGCAATAAAAATATTTATAGAATTTATTTGCTCCAACTCAAATACAATTATGAATTAATTCAAAACCCATAAATGCATTGGGAAAATGTGCATGACCTCTGATTAAGGTTTTAACCTTTTCCCAGAAATAATGAACATTTTTGGAGGGCATTTTGGGTCCAATGAAAATATTTGAATTGAACCTAGTTAAAATTATTATTTGCTAGGGTTTGAACATCCCCATTTCAAAATTTCATTTGAATTTAAACATGATGCATGGATGCTTATGCAGAGTCAGGCAAGGGCTTAGCTAGGGTTGTGACATGAGTTCATCGTTTCGCCCCCATTTTTTTCCACGGTAAGAAATCACGAGTATAGTGGAGTGTCATATACTAGTATCATGAATATACAGTATATATGATACTAGTGTATGATACTACATTTAATTAATTATAGCACATAGTATAATATATAGAGTATAGTATCATATATAGATCATACTTATTGCCATGCATGACACAAATTAGCATCGCATTTAATATGATATGGTATCTACCTATATGTTACTCTAACCCTCTTTATATATATTTAATTCTTTGCCATATCAGCATACTTACTATTTCCAAGTGCATGACATCGTCGGCTATGATACCACCACTATGGCTAGCCTTATATAGTGGGGAGTATCATATATTATATATATATATAGTATCATAAATATGATACTAATGTATGATACTACGTACGTACCTTCATAGTGCATATATAGTATCATAGAGCAGTATATATCATAGATGACCGTATTTATGGCCATGCATGACACAAAGTAGTATAGCATTTATTATATATAGATGTTACGGTATCTACCTATGTTACTGCTTCTTTGCCACATCATCATATTTTCTATTCCTGAGTGCATGATACCAGCTATGATACCCCCACTATGGCCACCCTAATAAGGCTGGTCGTAATATGGGAGTATCAAGCTGTATGATGCATGCCAACTAGACTTTTTGGATGATGTGGCACATAGTTAAATGAGGAAAGAGAGGGTGTGGTATCATATCATGATACCGTATCATAGTAAATGTTGTACTACTTTGTGTCATGCATGGCAATTAATAAGGCAACCTAAGATACTAACTTATGATACTATGCATGCGCGCATTACGGAGGTATTGCCGATCATATACTATTATCATGCATATATACTCCCTCCTTCCGGTTTATAGGCTTATCTTAAAATTTTAGTTTTTCCATTTTATAAGGCTCAATTTGGTTGTTCCCCATCACATGTCCAGATTCCAAGGTGCATTAAATCATTGCATGCAAGTATTAAGAGATAGTTGGCCAATGCATGTACTTTATGCATGCATGTATTTCAATTAATACATTGGAAAACATAATTTTTTGAGGAAAACAAAAGCATTAATTTGGTGTTTTTGCAAACTACAAAAAGTATTCCACCACTCACCATCTACCTTGGTTGGTGAGATTTTTGAATTGAGCCCTATAAGGCTGGTTGTAATGGGGAGTATCATATACTAGTATCATGCATATGATAGTGTATGATACTACTTCCGTAATGCATAGTATCATAAGTTAGTATCTTAGGTGGCCTTATTAATTGTCATGCATCACACAAAGTAGTAGTACAACATTTAATATGACATGGTATCATGATATGATACCACATCCTCTCTTTCCTCATTTAATTGTGTGCCACATCATCCATAAAGCCTAGTTGGCATGCATGATACCGCTTATGATACTACCATTACCACCAGCCTAAACCGGAAAGGAGGGAGTATGAGACTAGCTACAATGGAGAGTAACATACACTAGTAACATACACATATCCCTAGACTATGTTACTACCTTCATAGTGGGTAGTACGTAACATAAGTGTAGTGTCATGCAAAGCTTCATTCATTAGGTTATAGACTCATATTGCATTGGGACATGTGATGTTACAGTAACTAGCTAAGTTACTGAAACTATCTATCTCCTCATTTACTTATTGCCACATAAGCAAGTTTGCTGAGTTGGACTCGATGTTACTGCTGAAGTTACTCCCACTGTGGCTAGTCTGATACTAGCTAGTCGTCTATCATATACTAGCTACCTCACTAAGAGCATGGTTAATAATACAGCCAAGGGATGGCTATAAGAAGTTGCCATGTCATATACAGCCAACCTCTTAGCGGGCATGTACAACAATAAGTTTTAAATACGTACTAGTTTATCAATAGTTGGCCCACCTTACATCCTCACAAAGTGTCTTGGGTCTCGTGTTGCAGCTGGCTCTACTAACCAAGAGCCCGCTTCTCTTCTCTTTCCTCCAACTAATAAGCACATATATATTATTCTATTCCTTATAGCCTGCTTAGACTACCCATAATGGGAGTAACATAGGCAGTAACATCACACGTATCTAGATAAAATAGATGATGTGGCAAGCAATAAATGAAGAAAGAGAGGAAAGTGGTAACATAGCTAGTTACTAGTAGTATGAGTAACATATCTCAAGGCAAGGCGAGTCTATAGCCTAATAAATGAAGTATTGCATGCTACTACACATATGTTACTCCCCACTATAGAGGTAGTAACATAGTCTAGTAACATTCTATGTTACTACCCATTGTGGCTAGTCTTATGTCACTCTATTGTGTACTTGCTCTAATGCATAGTATCATAGAGTAGCTAGTATCATATGTAGTACTTTATATATATTGTCATGCATGACACATAGTAGCATAGCATTTATTATGATATGGTTTCATGATATGATACTTAACCCTCTCTTTTTTCATTTAATTAATTCTATGACAGCTCATCAAAATTGCCTAGTTGGCATGCATGATACTAGCTATGATACCCCCTTACTATTAGCCTAGAAAAGAAGGTGTACAGTTCATTTGTCCATTGTTTTGTGAGTTTTCATCCGTTTGTTCGAGAAGCGGGGAGAAGTTTCAAACATTTTGGCCGCGAGGTGCGGCCATTGGCGTAGGCTTAGTTGGTATTTTAATTACAGGAAATTCAGATGGAGTTCGGACATCATCAAAATCGATGTGTGCCCGTGGCGTGCTCTCACGACCCCGTGGAAAAAAATTGGTAAAGTTTGGCACAAGTTTTGATGACAGCTCCTTCCAAACCGGAGCATCTCACATGAAGGATCATGGTTTTCCAAAAGGAGACATGTCAATTCAAACTCCTGTGGCCGGTGAGTTCATCGTTGTGCCTCATAAAAATTTCCATGGTACGCAATCACCATTATACCACGGGTTTGATTTTCTGGCGCATTTTGGGTATTGTTAGCTATATTTAAGACATTTTTGAGATAAATGTGCATTTTGTGCATAAAAATAAAATTACAACCGGAACTGCATGTGATGTCGAAAGGATGAGGATCACCTTTCAATCTGGGAGCATCCAACGGTGCATACCTACGATCCGTGGGGTTTGGGTTCTGACCAATCAGAAGGCATGACTCAGATCGTGGGTGGGGTGGCGGGGTTTGGTCGGCACACAACTTTCATCAACGAACCGTGTGCTATTCGCAAACCAGATTGCATACTTTTGTTCACACATACATACTGTAGTGGGATCAATTGAGTGTGCTACCTCTATGATATAATAATAACAACAAAAAACAGTTCATATTCATTGCCTGAGCTGACAGCATATCAAGGTCAACATATTAACGGTTCTTACACCAATAGAAAACCGGACACAACTCACAAATTTACTACACGCGACAGTTCTAAATTGAACGAATTAAGATGTAGGGTAGGCATAAAGACTACTCTTACGGCTTAATTCCCGTGTACATGGGGGAACTGGGATCATTAACTTGACCCGAATGAACTTGGGGTTTTTGATGATTTTACGCCGCTCTGTTACACGGGTGCATGATCCCTTGGCTGGCAACTCATCAAATTCATCGTACTCGTCCTCATCAGCAACATCGTCGACACCCAATACCCTTCTCTTCCCATGCATTGCTAAATGGCCGTTCTTATGCAAGGGGTCTTCCACAAAGAAAATCTGGGTAGCATCGCTGGCAAGAATGAATGGGTACGCATGATATGCCATCATTGTCCTATTAGCACAGGTCTTCCTGTACTCATCAATCCTTACCTGACCAAGAGGGATCCATGCGCACCTGAATAATGCCACCTTAACTTTCACATAGTCAAGCTCCCAAATCTCTTTGATGGTTCCACATTATACCCTTTTATCAGCTTCATTTACATTCATGCATTCCATTTGAACAGAGATGTTCTAATACAAGGTCTTCTGATCACGCTCCTCAGTGTAGAACGTGTATCCATTTATGCCATATGCTTGGTACGTCAACACCGTAGGTGATGGCTTTTGTGCCAACCACGTAGCAATGTCATTGATGGATCCTTGTGCTAAACGATTCTTCAGCCATTCGGCGTAGTTCTTAGTGTGCTCCTTCATCTCCACATCTGATGAAGGCACCATTGGTAAGAAGCTTTGGCGTATCTCTGCCAAGTGTTCTTCGGCATAAGCGATGAGAACTGGGTTGTTAAGCAGTACCGTCAAATGGGCTTTCTCTGTCAATTCTCCGGGTGCAACCATTTGCGTGCCAGCAAGGACCGGCTTACCTTTCATCCTTCCCTTGTGGCGAGAGAGGGGCAAACCTATAGGTCTTTGTTTTATGTATTCGGTGCAAAACTCAACCACCTCCTCCGCTGTATAACCTTGTAGGAAGCTTGCCTCTGGATGGTTTCGGTTCTGACAAAAGCGCTTCAGTATTCCCATGAACCGCTCGAAGGGATACATGTTGCGAAGAAACATAGGATCACAATACTTTATCTCGTCGACAAGGTGCACAGTGAGATGGACCATGACATCAAAGAATGATGGTGGGAAACACATCTCTAGGTTGGACAATATTCTTGCAATATCATCTTGCATATGATCCAACTCTTCAGGATTTACAACTTTATGGTTGAAGAAATCACAAAGGTCAATGAGTGTGTTTCTTATATCTTTGTCCATCATATTCTTGATGGCCACCGGGAGGATTTGTGTCAACATTACGTGGCAATCATGTGACTTCATGTGTCCCAACTTCATTTTACTTGAGCTCACATCCACGAGACTTCTGATGTTTTCGCAATAGGAAGAGGGTGTCTTAACTGACAACAAATAGGTGAAGAACTGTGTTGCTTCTTTTGTACTGAAATTTTAACTCTGGCAAGCTTTGATAAATTTGTCATCATCTTCTGCTTCACTCTTGCGTTTTAATTGATCAGCAAGCATATCGAGCCGTGAACCGTCACCATCCTTTCTTTTACCTTTAATCTTGAGCAGAGTACCAAGGATGCTTCCACATATGTTCTTCTCTATGTGCATGTCATCGATGTAGTGACGTACACGTAGAATCTCCCAGTAAGGTAATTTTCAGAACACCGATTTCTTCTTAAACACTTGATCCTTGGGTGTTTGTTTCACCGTCAAAGGGTGGTTCTTGCCAAGCACAATATTAATTTTTTTAGCCATGTTGTGGACCACCTCCCTGTCATAGGGTCTTGGGGCTGCACCTGCCTCTGCCGTACCATCAAATTCAGCTTTCATCTTTTGGTATGGGTGTTTTTTCCACAAGAACATACGATGACGCAAATACACTGTTTTGCGCAAGTTGGGAAGTCTTCTGCTAGCTGTCCTATCCATGTATGTGATGAAGGAAATATGCCCTAGAGGCAATAATAAAGTTGTTATTTATATTTACTTATATCATGATGAATGTTTATTATTCATGCTAGAATTGTATTAAGTGGAAACTTAGTACATGTGTGAATACATAGACAAATAGATTGTCACTAGTATGCCTCTACTTGACTAGCTCATTCATCAAAGATGGTTAAGTTTCCTAGCCATAGACATGAGTTGTCATTTGATGAACGGGATCACATCATTAGAGAATGATGTTCTTGACTTGACCCATCCGTTAGCTTAGCACTTTGATCGTTAAGTTTATTGCTATTGCTTTCTTCATGACTTATACATGTTCCTACGACTATGAGAATATGCAACTCTCGAATACCGGAGGAACACTTAGTGTGCTATCAAACGTCACAACGTAACTAGGTGATTATAAAGATGCTCTAGAGGTGTCTCCGATGGTGTTTGTTGAGTTGGCATAGATCAAGATTAGGATTTGTCACTCCGATTGTCGGAGAGGTGTCTCTGGGCCCTCTCGGTAATGCACATCACTATAAGCCTTGCAAGCAATGTGACTAATGAGTTAGTTACGGGCTGATGCACTATGGAACAAGTAAAGAGACTTGCTGGTAACGAGATTGAACTAGGTATGATGATACCGACGATAAGGGAACAACGTATGTTGTTATGCAGTTTGATTGATAAAGATCTTCGTAGAATATGTAGGAACCAATATGAGCATCCAGGTTCCGCTATTGGTTATTGACCGGAGATGAGTCTCGGTCATGTCTACATAGTTCTCGAACCCGTAGGGTCCACACGATTAACGTTCGATGACTATCGGTATTATGAGTTTATGTGTTTTGATGAACCGAAGGTAGTTCGGAGTCCCGGATGTGATCACGGACATGATGAGGAGTCTTGAAATGGTCGAGACATGAAGATTGATATATTGGAAGGATATGTTTGGACACCGGAAAGGTTTCGGGTGAGTTCGGGCATTTTCCAGAGTACCGGGGGGTTACCAGACCCCCC
>NC_041388.1:510271215-510285889 GCF_002162155.2 Triticum dicoccoides
CCCCTCTTCCCTTCCTTCCCCCTCCTAGTTGGACTAGGAAAGGGGGAAACCTACTCCTAGGAGGAGTAGGAAACCCCCCTTGGGGCGCGCCCTAGGAGGCTGGCCCTCCCCCTCCTCCACTCCTTTATATACGGGGGAGGGGCACCCCATAGAGATACAAGTTATTGTCTTAGTCATGTGCGGTGCCCCCCTCCACATATTTCCACCTCGGTCATATCATTGTAGTGCTTAGGCGAAGCCCTGCGTCGGTAACTTCATCATCACCGTCAACACGCCGTCATGATGATGACACTCTCCCTCAGCCTCAGCTGGATCTAGAGTTCGAGGAACGTCACCGAGTTGAACGTGTGCAGATCGTGGAGGTGTTGTGTGTTCGGTACTTGATCGGTTGGATCGCGAAGACGTTCGACTACATCAACTGTGTTACTTAACGCTTCTGCTTTCGGTCTACGAGGGTACATAGACACACTCTCCCCTCTCGTTGTTATGCATCTCCTAGACAGATCTTGCGTGATCGTGGGAAATTTTTTGAAATACTATGTTCCCCAACATGTGACACACCCTACATCTCCCCTTGTTTTCTGCCTCGATGTGTTGCCTAATGCCGGCATATCTTGAATGGTGTGCACCAGCATCGCGTGTAGATCGAAAATCTCCTTTCTGTAAGCATCATAACATTTTACAGCAGGCGCATCTATCCACACTGTCAGCAGTTCTTCTACCAGTAGCTGAAAGTAAATGTCGATGTCATTTCTAGGTTGCTTCGGGCCTTGGATAATCATTGACATCATAATGTATTTTTTTCTTCATACACAACCAAGGAGATAGGTTATATATGCACAGAAGCACCGACCATGTGCTGTGATTGGTGCTCATATCGCCAAAATGATTCATCCCGTCAGTACACTCCCCGAGCCTTATACTTCTAGGATCCTTGGCAAATCTTTCAAACTTTTCGTCAATTAATTCCAACTGAGCCCCATCTTTCGGGCGCCTCATAAACCTATCCACAATTCGCTCATCATGATGCCACCGCAACCTCTTTGCCTCTCTAGGGTTTGCAAACAAACGCCTCAACCTTGGAATTAAAGGCAAGTACCAACCAACCTTGAACGGGATTCCTGTCTTGATTTCGTCATCCAATTTGTACTTGTCCTTTTCTCTCTTGCGCTTGTATCGTGGATGCTTGCATGTGGGACATGCACGTGAATTGATGTCTACTACACAACCTTCTTCTTCTAGACATTGTTGGGCTTCCAAGTGCAGAGGTTTGTAGGACAGTAGCAAATTTCCCTCAAGTGGATGACCTAAGGTTTATCAATCCGTAGGAGGCGTAGGATGAAGATGGTCTCTCTCAAGCAACCCTGCAACCAAATAACAAAGAGTCTCTTGTGTCCCAAACACACCCAATACAATGGTAAATTGTATAGGTGCACTAGTTCGGCGAAGAGATGGTGATACAAGTGCAATATGGATAGTAGATAATAGTTTTTGTAATCTAAAAATATAAAAACAGCAAGGTAACTAATGGTAAAAGTGAGCATAAACGGTATTGCAATGATAGGAAACAAGGCCTAGGGTTCATAATTTCACTAGTGCAAGTCCTCTCAACAATAATATCGTACTTGGATCACATAACTATCCCTCAACATGCAAGAAAGAGTCACTCCAAAGTCACTAATAGTGGAGAACAAACGAAGAGATTATGGTAGGGTACGAAACCACCTCAAAGTTATTCTTTCCAATCAATCCGTTAGGCTATTCCTATAAGTGTCACAAACAGCCCTATAGTTCGTACTAGAATAACACCTTCAGACACAAATCAACCAAAACCCTTATGTCACCTAGATAGTCCAATGCCACCTCAAGTATCCGTGGGTATGATTATACGATATGCATCACACAATCTCAGATTCATCTATTCAACCAACACAAAGGACCTCAAAGAGTGCCCAAAGTTTCTACCGGAGAATCACGACGAAAACGTGTGCCAACCCCTATGCATAGGTTCATGGGAGGAACCCGCAAGTTGGTCACCAAAACATACATCAAGTGAATCACGTGATATCCCATTGTCACCATAGATACGCACATCAATACATACATCAAGTGTTCTCAAATCTTTAAAGACTCAATCCGATAAGATAACTTCAAAGGGAAAAACTCAATCCATTACAAGAGAGTAGAGGGGGAGGATAAACATAAGATCCAACTATAATAGCAAAGCTCGCGATACATCAAGATCGTGCCAAATCAAGAACACGAGAGAGAGAGAGAGAGATCAAACACATAGCTACTGGTACATACCCTCAGCCCCGAGGGAGAACTACTCCCTCCTCGTCATGGAGAGCACCGGGATGATGAAGATGGCCACCGGAGAGGGATTCCCCCTCCGGCAGGGTGCTGGAACGGGTCTGGCTTTCGGTGGCTACGAAGGCTTCTAGTGGTGGAACTCCCGATCTATTGTGCCCCCCGGTAGTTTTAGGGTATATGGAGATATATAGGCGGAAGAAGTACGTCAGGGGGGCCACGAGGGGCCCACGAGGGTGGAGGGCGCGCCCAGGGGGTGGGGGCGACCCCCTACCTCGTGGCTTCCTCGAAGCTCACTTGACGTGGACTCCAAGTCTCCCGGGTTGCTTTCCTTCCAAAAATAAGTTCCGTGAAGTTTCAGGCCAATTGGACTGCGTTTGATTTTCCTTTTCTTTGAAACCCTAAAATAGGCAAACAAAACTGGCACTGGGCTCTGCGTTAATAGGTTAGTCCCAAAAATAATATAAAAGTGTATAATAAATCCCATAAACATCCAAAACAGAAGATAATATAGCATGGATCAATAAAAAATTATAGATACGTTGGAGACGTATCAGCATCCCCAAGCTTAATTCCTGCTCGTCCTCGAGTAGGTAAATGATAAAAACAGAATTTTTGATGCGGAGTGCTACTTGGCATAATTTCAATGTAATTCTTCTTAATTGTGGAATGAATATTCTGATCCGAAAGATTCAAGATAAAAGTTCATATTGACATAAAAATAATAATACTTCAAGCATACTAACTAAGCAATTATGTCTTCTCAAAATAACATGGCCAAAGAAAGTTCATCCCTACAAAATCATATAGTTTAGTCATGCTCCATTTTCGTCACACAAGAATGCTCTCATCATGCACAACCCCGATAACAAGCCAAGCAATTGTTTCATACTTTAGTAATCTCAAACCTATAAACTTTCACGCAATACATGAGCGCGAGCCATGGATATAGCACTATGGGTGGAATAGAATATAATGAGGGGGTTATGTGGAGAAGACAAAAGGAGAAAGTCTCACATCGACGCGGCTAATCAATGGGCTAGGGAGATGCCCATCAATTGATGTCAATGCAAGGAGTAGGGATTGCCATGCAACGGATGCACTAGAGCTATAAATGTATGAAAGCTCAACAAAAGAAACTAAGTGGGTGTGCATCCAACTTGCTTGCTCACGAAGACCTAGGGCACTTGAGGAGGCCCATTGTTGGAATATACAAGCCAAGTTCTATAATGAAAAATTCCCACTAGTATATGAAAGTGAAAAAACAAGAGACTCTCTATCATAAAGATCATGGTGCTACTTTGAAGCACAAGTGTGGAAAAAGGATAGTAGCATTGTCCCTTTTTTTTTTATTTCTTTATTTTATTTGGCCTTCCTTTTTTATGTCCTTTCTCTTTTTTGGGAACAATGCTCTATTAACGATTATCATCACACTTCTATTTACTTACAACTCAAGAATTACAACTTGATACTTAGAACAAGATATGACTCTATATGAATGCCTCCGGCGGTGTACCGGGATTGTGATGAATCAAGTGTGACATGTATGAAAAATTATGAACGGTGGCTTTGCCACAAATACAATGTCAACTACATGATCATGCAAAGCAATATGACAATGATGATGCGTGTCATAATAAACGGAATGGTGGAAAGTTGCATGGCAATATATCTCGGAATGGCTATGGAAATGCCATAATAGGTAGGTATGGTGGCTGTTTTGAGGAAGATCTAAGGAGGTTTATGTGTGATAGAGCATATCATATCACGGGGTTTGGATGCACCAGCGAAGTTTGCACCAACTCTCAATGTGAGAAAGGGCAATGCATGGTACCGAAGAGGCTAGCAAGGATGGAAGGGTGAGAGTGAGTATAATCCATGGACTCAACATTAGTCATAAAGAACTCACATACTTATTGCAAAAATCTACAAGTAATCAAAAACCTCGGCACTACGCGCATGCTCCTAGGGGGATAGATTGGTAGGAAAAGACCATCGCTCGTCCCCGGCTGCCACTCATAAGCAGGACAATCAATAACACCTCATGTTTCAAATTTGATACATAACGTTTACCATACGTGCATGCTACGGGACTTGCAAACTTCAACACAAGAATTTCTCAATTTCACAGCTACTCAACTAGCACGACTTCGATATTATTACCACCATATCTCAAAACAATCATCAAGCATCAAACTTCTCTTCGTATTCAATGCACTTATATGAAAGTTTTTACTAATCTTGAATACCTAGAATATTAGCATTTTAAGCAAATTACCATGCTATTTAAGACTCTCAAAATAATCTAAGTGAAGCATGAGAGTTCATCTATTTCTACAAAATAAAACCACCACCGTGCTCTAAAAGGATATAAGTGAAGCACTAGAGCAACGACAAACTACTCCGAAAGATATAAGTGAAGATCAATGAGTAGTTGAATAATTATGCAACTACGTGAAGACTCTCTAACATTTAAGAATTTCAGATCTTGGTATTTTATTCAAACAGCAAGCAAAGCAAAATAAAATTACATTCTAAGAATTGTAAACATCATGTGAAGAAGCAAGAACTTAGGATCAACCGAAACTAACTGATAGTTGTTGAAGAAGAAATGTGGGATGCCAACCGGGGCATCCCCAAGCTTAGATGCTTGAGACTTCTTGAAATATTATCTTGGGATGCCTTTGTCATCCCCAAGCTTGAGCTTTTGTGTCTCCTTAATTCCTCTCATATCACGGTCTCCCTAAATCTCAAAAGCTTCATCCACACAAAACTCAACAAGGACTCGCGAGATAAGTTAGTATAAACCATTGCAAAAACCTTATCATACTCTACTGTAGCAAATCACTAAAATTATTATTAAAAATTGCATACTAAATGCCTCTGCATATTTAATAGTCCTATCCTCAAATAGAATCATTAAAGAAGCAAACATATGCAAACAATGCAAACATAACAGCAATCTGCCTAAACAGGACAGTCTGTAAAGAATGGAGCAACATCCATACTTCCCTAGCTCCAAAAATTATGAAAGAAAATTCCTACTGTAGTAAATTTATCAGATCTTAATATGCCAAAGGTTTCAACATTTTATCACATTCTGACTTTTCTCGGGAGTTATTGCAACAGCGGTAAACTTTCTGTTTTCAAACAGCAACATGTGGACTTCTAAAATAGGCATAGTAAAGGCTATAAATGCCAATTTTATTGAAATAAAAGATGAAAAACATTTTTATAAATAACAGCAAGCAAATCTTAACAAAATAAATTGACGCTCCAAGCAAAACACATATCATGTGGTGAATAAAAATATAGCTCCAAGTAAAGTTACCGATGAACGAAGACGAAAGAGGGGATGCCTTCCGGGGCATCCCCAAGCTTAGGCTCTTGGTTGTCCTTTAATATTACCTTGGGGTGCCTTGGGAATCCCCAATATTAGGCTCTTTCCACTCCTTATTCCATAGTCCATCGAATCCTTACCCAAAACTTGAAAACTTCACAACACAAAACTTAACAGAAAACTCGTAAGCTCCGTTAGTATAAGAAAATAAATCACCACTTCAAGGTACTGTAATGAACTCATTCTTTATTTATATTGGTGTTAAAACTACTGTATTCCAACTTCTCTATGGTTTATAAACTCTTTTACTAGCCATAGATTCATCAAAATAAGTAAACAACACATGAAAAACAGAATCTGTCAAAAACAGAACAGTCTATAGTAATATGGATCAAACTTACACTTCTGGAACTCATAAAATTCTCAAATAAATTGCTGGAAGTGAGGAATTTATCTATTAATCATATAAAAAAGAATTAACTAAATATCACTTTCCAAATAAAAATGGCAGCAATTCTCGTGAGCGCTAAAGTTTCTGTTTTTTACAGCATGATCAACAAGACTTTCCCCAAGTCTTCCCAAAGGTTCTACTTGGCACAAACACTAATTAAAATCATAAAACCACATATAAACAGAGGATATATGAATTATTTATTACTATAAATGAACAAAAATAAAGGAACAAAAATAAAGTTGGGTTGCCTCCCAACAAGCGCTATCGTTTAACGCCCCTAGCTAGGCATGATGATTTCAATGATGCTCACATAAAGGATAAGAATTAAAACATAAAGAGAGAATCATAAAGAATATGACTAGCACATTTAATTCTAACCCACTTCCTATGCATAGGGATTTTGTGAGCAAACAACTTATGGGAACAATAATCAACTTGCATAGGAAGGTAAAGCAAGCATAACTTTAAGATTTTAAGCACATAGAGAGGAAATTTGATATTATTACAATTCCTACAAGCATATATTCCTCCCTCATAATAATTTTCAGTAGCATCATGAATGAATTCAACAATATAACCAGCACCTAAATCATTCTTTTCATGATCTACAAGCATAGAAATTTTATTACTCTCCACACAAGCAAAATTCTTCTCATGAATAATAGTGGGAGCAAACTCAACAAAAAAATTATCATGTGAGGTATAATCCAATTGAAAACTAAAATCATGATGACAAGTTTCATGGATATCATTATTCTTTATAGCATACAATTCATCACAATAATCATCATAGATAGGAGGCATGCTTTCATCATAATAAATTTGCTCATCAAAACTTGGGGGTCAAAAAATATCATCTTCATAAAACATAGCTTCCTCAAGCTTGTGGCTTTGCATATCATTAGCATGATAGATATTCAAGGAATTCATACTAACAACATTGAAATCATGCTCATCATTCAAATATTTAGTGCCAAACATTCTAATGCATTCTTCTTCTAGCACTTGAGCACAATTATCGGAATCCTTATTTTCATGATAGATATTAAAAAGATGAAGCATATGAGGTACCCTTAATTCCATTTTTTGGTAGTTTTCTTTTATAGACTAAACTAGTGATAAAACAAGAAACTAAAAGACTCAATTGCTAGATCTAAAGATATACCTTCAAGCACTCACCTCCCCGGCAACGGCGCCAGAAAAGAGCTTGATGTCTACTACACAACCTTCTTCTTGTAGACGTTGTTGGGCCTCCAAGTGCAGAGGTTTGTAGGACAGTAGCAAATTTCCCTCAAGTGGATGACCTAAGGTTTATCAATCTGTAGGAGGCGTAGGATGAAGATGGTCTCTCTCAAGCAACCCTGCAACCAAATAACAAAGAGTCTCTTGTGTCCCCAACACACCCAATACAATGGTAAATAGTATAGGTGCACTAGTTCGGCGAAGAGATGGTGATACAAGTGCAATATGGATAGTAGATAATAGTTTTTGTAATCTGAAAATATAAAGACAGCAAGGTGACTAATGGTAAAAGTGAGCATAAACAGTATTGCAATGATAGGAAACAAGGACTAGGGTTCATACTTTCACTAGTGCAAGTCCTCTCAACAATAATATCATAATTGGATCACATAACTATCCCACAACATGCAACAAAGAGTCACTACAAAGTCACTAATAGTGGAGAACAAACGAAGATATTATGGTAGGGTACGAAACCACCTCAAAGTTATTCTTTCCAATCAATCCATTGGGCTATTCCTATAAGTGTCACAAACTGCCCTAGAGTTCATACTAGAATAACACCTTAAGACACAAATCAACCAAAACCCTAATGTCACCTAGATCCTCCAATGTCACCTCAAGTATCCGTGGGTATGATTATACGATATGCATCACACAATCTCAGATTCATCTATTAAACCAACACAAAGGACCTCAAAGAGTGCCCCAAAGTTTCTACCGGAGAATCACGACGAAAACGTGTGCCAACCCCTATGCATAGGTTCATGGGCGGAACCCGCAAGTTGGTCACCAAAACATACATCAAGTGAATCATGTGATATCCGATTGTCACCACAGGTACGCACGGCAAGACATACATCAAGTGTTCTCAAATCTTTAAAGACTCAATCTAATAAGATAACTTCAATGGGGAAAACTCAATCCATTACAAGAGAGTGGAGGGGGAGGAGAAACATAAGATCCAACTATAATAGCAAAGCTCGCGATACATCAAGATTGTGCCAAATCAAGAACACGAGAGATAGAGATCAAACACATAGCTACTGGTACATACCCTCAGCCCCGAGGGAGAACTACTCCCTCCTTGTCATGGAGAGGACTGGGATGATGAAGATTGCCACAGGAGAGGGATTCCCCCTCCGGCAGGGTGCCGAAACAGGCCTAGATTGGCTTTCGGTAGCTACGGAGGCTTCTGGCGGCGGAACTCCCGATCTATTGTGCTCCCCGGTAGTTTTAGGGTATATGGAGATATATAGGCGGAATAAGTACGTCAGGGGGCCACGAGGGGCCCACGAGGGTGGACAGCACGCCCAGGGGGGTGGGCGCGCCCCCCTACCTCGTGGCTTCCTCGAAGCTCCCTTGACGTGGACTCCAAGTCTCTCGGGTTGCTTTCCTTCCAAAAATAAGTTCCGTGAAGTTTCAGGTCAATTGGACTCCGTTTGATTTTCCTTTTCTTCGAAACCCTAAAATTGGCAAAAAAAACAGAAACTGGCACTGGGCTCTGGGTTAATAGGTTAGTCCCAAAAATAATATAAAAGTGTATAATAAAGCCCATAAACATCCAAAACAAAAGATAATATAGCATGGAGAAATCAAAAATTATAGATACGTTGGAGACGTATCACGAATCTTTGTACTCAGCACGGTACAATATACAATCATTCACACAAGTGTGTATCTTCTGTACTTCAAGTTCCAATGGGCAAAAAAATTTCTTCGCTTCATTCGTGCTTCTGGGGAACACATTATCTTCCGGAAGAATATCTTTGAAAATACCTAACATCTCTGTGAAGCCCTTGTTGGATAGACCATTTGCTGCTTTGAATCTAAGAAGCGCCAGGGTGGCACTCAACCTGGAATATTTCTTTTTGCAACCTAGATACAATTATTTCTTGGAGTCTGCATCAATGGTTGGCAGATCCTTGTACCCAATGATATCCTTTTTTGGGCCCTCGAAATATGCAATCATAGCAGCAAAATCTGGCATATCAAGATCGTCGTCGTCTACATTGACGTCTTTGTTTTCTAGTGGGCGTTTCGGTTTTCCGATGTTCCATTGGTAGCTTGACGCCTCTACCTCGATGTTCGATTCAACATCCATGTGACACTGATCGGGGTTTGGCATCTCACTACCCTAGGTATCTTCATCCATGACCTCCTCTTCACTGTGTCTGGTCCAACGTGTATATCCATCCATGAATCCCCTAGAGACTAAGTGCATCTGGACATCTGCAACTTCATGTGACTCTGTATTGGCACAATCAGTACATGGACACTGGATGTAATCCGCATCACCAATTCTCCTCTTTGTACTTTCAGCCAAATTCATGAACTCTGTTACGCCACTCATAAAATCTGCGGTTTTCCGATTCTTCATCCATCGAGACCGTTCCATCTGCAGCACACGAATGGTAATTAAAAACAAAACAACAACATTAATACACAGATTAACTGCTGCCCAAAGATGCATGCATAAATCACAAGGTTTTATTTTAATAATTACTGAGGGCGCTCCATGTTGTTATCCAGATGCAATGACAAAAATTAATGGCCAGTCAATTTACATGCAGAGTACTAGTACAACGCTACCCTTAGGAATTGAATACCTTAATTAAGCCACTCACAAAAAGAATCCCTTAATTAATTAGCCGCGCGGCGACCTCCACCCAGTAGACACACAAGCATGATGCGGTGGCTTGCCGAGATAGCAGGGTCGAGGAGCAATGCTTAGTGCGGCTGCCGCCTGAAGTTCGACCTCCACTATCCCGCCATCGACCGCAATGGATGTGCTCGAA
Source organism: Triticum dicoccoides (assembly GCF_002162155.2). NCBI lineage: Eukaryota > Viridiplantae > Streptophyta > Magnoliopsida > Poales > Poaceae > Triticum > Triticum dicoccoides. Next base: position 510,281,360 of record NC_041388.1, read on the forward strand.
TCACGCCGCCACCGACCTCGATGGTTGAGATCCTCCTATCTCCCGCCGTAGACCGAGGATTGACCTCCTATGACACCGCCACCGCCCACCGACCGAGGATTGACCTCTTCTCCGATAGCCGCTGCCTAGGCCGCCGTCGCCATCTCTATACGTAGAGCGGCTGTTTTTTTACGGATATCCGTAGAGCGGCTGTTTACACGGTATCTCACCGTAACTCAATTATATGGACATGGTAGTACATCACATACGGTTATGTAACGGCAACCGTGTCTAACCTACATTGTCTTCTCACACGGTTGGGTGCGGAAATCGTGTGTGACATTGTAATACCTAACACACAAACTACATGTATAAACAGTGTGCTGTATAGAACATATAGTACCATAAGTAGTTCCGGACCGTTAGCATATCTCCACAGTTTCGTCATTTCCCCCAAATCCCTACATAGCCTCCAAATTCCCTCGCGTGGCGCTGACATTGGGGGAATGCGAACGAGTTGTGCTGATGGTTTTGATGCGGCTGCTCCTGCTCGTATCGCCACCATAATGGCGGTCACCGCCGAGCACTTGCCTAAGCTCATCAGAAGGTAGGTGTACTACGGATCCGAATCATCCTGTCAGGTTCCAATCTATCCCGATCTATTTTAGCATGTCCAAAGTATAGCTCCTTGCTGAATCCGTCTTGAATGACCCCCCCCAGGAGAGCGATCTTCCGCCGGATCCGGAGCATGACTCCAGACTCCCGCAACGCGAGTTTGACTTTGAGTTTTGCGCCACCGAGAAGTACCAAAAGCTGACTTGTGTGCACGGGCACACTCCCGCTCGACGTGTATGAACGAAGGGATTTGACATTGGCAGGCGGTTTATCAGTTGCCCCTTAGAGGTTAGTGCTAATTAAGTTCATCATTTTACTTTAGTTAATGCCACCGCTCATCCAGAATACTATTTAACGTTGTCAAGGATATGAGGCTTGTGCCTTTGTTAACTGGTTGGATGAAGAATGGCATGGCAGGGCTCGGAGTGTTATCACCAATATTGCAGAAGATAATGTAAAGCTGAAGAAGAAACTAGCTGATGTGGAATGTACAATCAGTATGATGAAGCAAGAAAGAATCAATCACAGGCAACAGATGAAACTAGCATGTGTAGTTGTGGTTGTCGCATTAGCCATGTTTTATGCACTGTTTGCAATGACGATTAGGGGTTTTGTTTGACAGTATTGCTAAAGCACATCTAGATGTGCTCTAAGTAATGCACATCTAGGTCCTATGACATTGATGTTACGCGAAGATTTGTGCAGATATTTTTCTTTGTGTTTTTTCTTTTCCTTTCTAGTTTGATTATTACTGGCTTTATCAATAAGAAGAGCTCAATGTATTGCTTGCCAACTATCCTACTCCGTTTGTACCGGTACCGGTGCATAATCCCAAAACTCGTTCCTTGTTTTTGTCCTGAAAAAGGAAACCAGCCAAATAGCCAATAGGAGTCATGCGCAACCCCGAGAATTTGGAGCGACTGGGTACAAATAATTGCGGTTGATTATATCAGTGGTTAGATAATACGTCAACCCCCGCTTCAATTGGCAGTTCCTCTTCTCTGCATACCCCACCTAAGTGTCCACCATCTTCATCATCCCCAGCAGGCCGCGCTACACACTGGCACACACTCTGCAGCCATGTCAAGTGATAGCGAGGACGACAGTTTGGCCAGCAGTCTGGCGCCCGATGATAGGTCAACACCGGAATCATCCGGCTCGTCTTCCATGAGTCCAGCGTCGAGCCCAGACCTCGATTATATCCAGTTCATGGAAGGTACGCCGCCTCCGGAGTCGTTAGATGACAACCAGACGGACGAGGAGCCGTCGGAGGACGAAGAAGAGGACGGCGATGATGATGAGGAGGAATGGTCGAACAAGGAGGAGGACGACGATAGCAACGATGATGACGACGGCGATGACGATGAAAAGAGAACGATCATGGGCAAGAAGCATCCTCGCCAAGACGATGTCACGGGGCCATCCAACAACAACAACAAGGACTAAATTAACCAGACTGTATATTTCTTTGTTTACCCTGTCAATCTCATCACAGACGGTTAGTAATATGTATTCGACAGAGATCTTCTACATTATCGCCCACAGGTTGGTTTGTCGAACTATGTGCCCTGACGAGCACACAATTCACAAAAAAGACCGCATGGGCTGTCTATAATGATCACACACAATTCTGATTACCGACCTGTTTGCCGGGTATCACACACATCTTGTTACACCGAATCATTTGTGTTCACCTCAATCATCACAAACGGTTCATCGGAGTGAACTATATGCTGTATATCGCACACACCTTGATTTGGCTGCCAATTTCTGTTGTTCTATCTCATCGCAAACAGTTCGTATAGATCAACTGTATGCCCCTCATCGCACACGCAACTAAAATCTGAACCGTGTTTGATGTATCATCCATCGCAAACATTTTGCACCATTTTTGATGGGTTTTTACATCACCATTTGTGATTAATGCATCGCACACAATTTTGTCAAAGGGTCTCTGATCGTAGTGTCGCATTAGCAGCATCCTGCAGTAGTGTAATATAAATGATTCTAGCTGTAGTGACCGTACGATGTTAATCCAACAGCCGTGTTGCTTCGTCAACCTCTTGTCTTCTTGCTCCAGCCACCCAAACCAGCATTGGCCGTACTGCCTGCTCCTGCCTCCCATTGTCGATTGTGCTATCGCACATGCCTTACCGCCCCACCCTACTCCCATCGCTGGCTTGGCCATCCCTCTACTCACCCACACCTGCTGTTATTCTCCAGCGATGGCAGACGAACCAGTAAACCCTCATACTCCCTCCGCGTGGGAAACAACTTCCGAGTCTTCCCCAGCTCCGTGTCGTTCCCTTCCTAGGCCTCGCCGTCGTCCACCTCCTTGGTCCTATCGGCGTGGTGTGGTCAACATGGTCAACAAACGACATCCATCGAAAGAGGACTATACATGGAGAGGCTGACAGATGGGTCAACGGCAGCATGCAAGGAAGTGCATCCTTATTACGCGTAAAATAATGATTTCTCCACCTGACAGCAGGGACCCACCGGAAGTGCCTCCTTATTATGGGCAAAAAAATGATTTCACCCCTGACAGTTGGGACCCGCCAGCTATATCTTTGCACGCAAGGAAGTGCCTCCTTATCCTCCCTCACAGCTAGGACCCACCCGGTCGAAGCGTACGTAGTGTTTTATCTGTCTGGTCGCGAACGTGTATGTACATAGCGGTTGACTGGTCTCTCTGCAGCGATGAACCATGCTCGAGTAAGGAGCGGCACGTGTCATATGTACAGCCACGCTAAATGGAGTACATGTACATACAACCACGCTTCAAAAACTACGGGCACGTAGGTACATACGGGCGGGATCTCGAGTGCGTACTCGCGCATACATATGGCGAAGGCTCGTGTACACGGAGATGGCGGCAATGGCGTCGTGTTCCTCGACAACCAACCAACTGGGTTGGAATGAAGAAACAGCATCGTGTTCATCGGGAGGCAACGGAACGCGTCGTGTTCATCGGGAGCCAACCGGCTTGGATGGAACAACCGAAATAGGGTCTAGCATACTGCAAAATGGAGGAAAACGGCCTTCTACTTGAGCGCGTATGGTTGAAACAGGGTCATGTTCATCGAGAAGGGTTTGGCGTGCCGCAAAACGGAGGAAACGGCCTTCTGCTCGACCAGCTACAATCGAAATGGGATCCTATTGATCGGGAGGAGTCCGGCGTACCGCAAAACGGAGGAAACGAACTTCTGTTGGAGCGCTATGGTCGAAACCGGGGTCCTGTTGATCGGGAGGGGTGTGGCGTACTGCAAAATGGGACTCCACGGGCAACTGTTCACCCATGGTCGACTTCCTCCAGCCTCCACCAACTATTGTTCATCCACTACGGCTTCCTCCTGCCTCCACCAGCTATTGTTCATCCACATGCTACTGTTCATCCAGAATTCACTAGCTACTGTTCAACCAGCCCTCCACGGGGTCATGTTCATCCACCCCCAACCGGCTCGGGTGTGGCGACCTCCTCGGGGTCCTGTTCATCCAGTGGCAATGGCCTACTACCACGGGGTCCTGTTCATCCAACCCCCACCGAGAATTGTTCATCCAACCCCCACCGAGAACTGTTCATCCAAGCCCAGCCAACCGGCTATACTCACCACGTCTCGACTTGTTCAACCAACCCCCCATGGTCATTGTTCATCAAGAGGCAGCAGGTTTGATCGGCTTTAGTAAGCAGCAACAACAACAACAACAACAACAACAACAACAACAACAACAACAACAACAACAACAACAACAACAACAACAACAACAACAACAACAACAACAACAACAACAACAACAACAACAACAACAACAACAACAACAACAACAACAACAACAACAACAACAACAACAACAACAACAACAACAACAACAACAACAACAACAACAACAACAACAACAGCAACAACAACAGCAACAACAACAGCAGCAACAACA
>NC_041388.1:510286136-510297123 GCF_002162155.2 Triticum dicoccoides
CAACAACAACAACAACAACAACAACAACAACAACAACAACAACAACAACAACAACAACAACAGCAACAACAACAACAACAGCAACAACAACAACAACAACAGCAACAACAACAACAACAACATCAACAACAACAACAACAACAACAACAACGATCAATAGATCGATCGATCGATCAGGATCAGTTAGCAGTAGTAGCGAAGGAATCGCTCGGGTATAGTTAACAGCCAAGGGATCGATCACTCGGGTTCAGTAACATAGCTAGTGCAATCACTCGGGTTCAGTAAGAGAAGACCTAGCTCGGGTTCAGTTAGAGCCCAACACCTCTCACACACGCGTGTACGTATACGAGAGAAACGGGCAAACTTCCGTGCATCGCTCCGCCCCGACCACCCACCGTAACCGGGAACTCCTCGAAATTTCTCTCACCCTCGCTTCTACCATGATTTTTTCCGTCATGGACAACCCAAAGAATGTCATGCAGGTGTGTCTCCAGCCCGCCCAGGACGAAAAGCCCATTTTCTGTCATGATTTTTATCATAGAAGTAGGAGCCCACCACATCTATGATGATACGTGTTTTTGTCACAATTATCATCGTAGAAGTGTCATAAGCATGACAGGAAAAAATTCATTCGGGCCAAAATGTCATGGATGTGTCTTTTTTGTAGTGTATGCTCATGGTTCTGTCTTTTGACATGGATTTGTTATGAATATCCATAAAACTACGCATGTTTTTGTGGAATAGCCATATGTCTATCTATTTCCTAATGGTGGTAAAAGTTTTCTAATTAATTTTATGTTGCATATGTGATAAATAACAAGTATTGAAGGTCTATATGTTTTCCAAATATTGAGCCTTATTTATAAGATTTTATTATATGATCAATGCACTCTCACTTACTGCCTTTTTATAAGGCGATGACCTCATCCATTATGATGACAACACCTCTATGGCCATGGAAGTGACCTTGTGGCCCAGCCTGATGAGCACAACCAGATGGTGAATAAGAAAGTTGATGACAACCAGCCTCTTCAGTTGTTATTCTACCAACTTTTTTTCTACATTTAATAATGAGATGGAATTTTAGAATTTGAATTACAATCTTATCACTACCATTTGCTCTTTACTTGCTGCCATCCGAGCACTAACATATTGTCTTGGCTATTTTCTAAGCTTAGTTGCTGCTGATTTTTCTTATTTGTAGGTGTGCAACTAGTAGAGGAGCAATGGCAAAGAGGAAAAAATATGGGTAAAGGTCTCAATAGGATCATCTGAGCCTGGAGGGCCAAAATTCCACTCATTATACCGGAAGGAAAGATAAGGCCAGAGTTTCCTCTTCTTTCTGCAAAGTTTGCAACTGAATGCAACATTGCTGTCAGAAACCATGTGCTTGTGCATCAGTGCTGGAAGGATTACAAGAAAGAGGACAACACTAGGATCTTCCAAGATTTTGTTGGAAAAGTTCGTGTAAGTACACACTTTAGGCCTTTCCCCTCTTAGATGACTAGCAAGCTATCAATTAGCAAATGCAAGTCAAATACAGCATGAAGCTGACAAACCTTCGCCCATACTCAGCAGTCTTGCACCTTCCGCTGTTATCTACATAGACTATTTGATGTCAAACACTTTCAGAGAAATAATGGACTTCAATTTATACAAATTATAGTCATGTATGCTACACTAGGGAGAGTATTATCACAAAAGTAGTAATGATTTAATATAAATATATTTCGCTTAATATTCGTCTGTTCCTTAAGGAAGATTACCATTATCCTGTAGTCAGTTGTTAGCATTTAGATGTGGCAGCCTTGGGTGAGGTGATTGCCATAGCTTACGAATTTATAGTTGGCTTTGCACCAGGATGTTGTTTTTCTTTTCTAGTTTATTATCTTTTGATAGTAACCTGATCTTGTTCCACTTTCTGGATCATAGGGAAAAGTAAAGATTTAAGAAAAGCAACAGAAAAAATAGGAAAACTATGTTTGCAAACACAAGATTTCTATATGGACAGATATCCAAATATCTCTTCTTTATTTTATTTATGTACTTGAACTCAACATCAATATTGCGATTCTTACACATGTTTTTCTTATGTCTAGATCAAGCTCCATATGGACACAGAAGTTGTACTAGTTATGAACGCTTGTACCCAAATGATGAAGTCTACAGTCCGACAACAACGATACAGGCTCAAGCAGAAGTATTTTGATCCTTTCCCACTCAATTTGGTGACGAGAATTTCTCCTGTCAAATCGATGGCTGATGACTAGTGGAGTGCCCTTGTGGAAAACTGGAAGAATCCCAAAAAGATGGTACACTTCTTGAAAACCCAACTCTTTGCTTCTACCTTTTGGGATGCTTTGATTTAAAACTTAAGTGTAGTTTTCAGATTCATTCGGAAGGTAGTATATGGCAGAGATGGCACTGGCACATCTATACCTGATTTTACAATATGGCATGGGTACCTTCCTATTATACGATAGAACTACTGTGTAGAAGAATCAAAGTCAGTTAACAGTTTGCAACATAATTGTTTTTTTATCATTTTTTCGTTGTAGCCCATGGGTAATAACTTACCAGAAAAATAAGATGATGCAAGATTATAATTCGCTACTCAGGATTTGAAATCCTTGATAATTTTGACCTTTTCTACTTTAGGTATTAGTGATGCTCGAGAAGAATGGGTATCACATATTAGGTATCACAACAAAAATGAGTATCACATATTAGGTATCACAACATAAATAAAAATCACATATTAGGTCACGAGTGGTTTTGCACCTTTTATCCTAGAAAAAGTGAGAACTCATATTTTAAAGTTTAAAATATACATAAAAAATTCTTACGGCGTGCTCATACAGCATGTTCCTAGAAAATGGCACGTGCCATGCACTTGTAGAATTTAAGAATTATTGTGAAATGTCGTAAGTTGGGAGAGATAATGACTATATCATCTACCATATATTATTTATATTCATTTACTTTGTTTTTTCAAGCAAGATAAGGTCCATACAACTGCACGTCTATACAATTGTGTGAGACCTGAGTGTTTTCTCTTGACATGCATCTAAGACACAGAACAATATATATATCCGCTAAAGTTTCTTGAGAAAGTGACACACACACATGTGTAACTTCAAGCACCATGTTTTAAACTATGTTGAGCAGACTCATGCAACTGATCAATTAATCAGTGACCAATTGTAAAGATACAAACACTTTAATATGTGTATGCAAGTAATATCAGTTTTACATAATTTAAAGTAGCAAGACCAAAAATATACTCCCTTTGAAAGTGCAACTATCCCTGGGTGGTTTTGGTAATTATTAACAACATATAGCTCATTGAGCTAATGCTATTTCAAGATAAATATTTCAGGAAAGTTCAATGATTGGCATGGCATGGATTAGAATTGTGGACCCCTCAAAATGCTAAGGACACATATTGGCTCAAGCTCAAGACTCTACATTTTACTTTTAGTGACCCAAGATCACATTGAGTCCATAGGAAAAGCCAATACTATTAAAAGGGGATGAGGTGTTGCTTAATGGCTTGCTTGCTCAAAATGCTTAGTGATATGCTCCAAAAACCCTCAACCACTTTCTCATATCCACATATGTTCCAAATCAAAGTCAAATTCGGCCCCACCAAAATATTCTATCCGGCGCCACCGAGTTCACTTGACATAGCCACTGCCACAAACCCTAGTCACATCGATCTCACCGACAGGGATCTCGGTCTCACCAAGATGGGATTGCAAACTCTTTGTTTCCGTTCATAACGTTTCGGTCCAACTGAGATGAGCGATCGGTCCCATCAAGTTCGCAATGCAAACTCTCCGTTTCCCCTTCATAACGTTTCGGTCTCATCGAGATGAGCAAATCGGTCCCACCAAGTTTGCCTGACCAACTCTCTGGTTAGCTTATTACCAAAGTCAGTCCTAACGAGTTTGTGTAATCGGCCTCACCGAGATTACATTATGCCCTAACCCTAATGAAATCAGTCCCACCGAGTTGACATGTCGGTCCCGCTGAAAGGCCTAACGTTCACATTTTGAGCTAAATCGGTCTGACTGACTTTTCTGATTTGGTCTCACCGAGTTTGGTGAATTGTGTGTAACGGTTAGATTTCGTGTGGAGGCTATATATACCTCTCCACCCTTCCTTCATTCACGAGGAGAGCCATCAGAACATGCCTACACTTCCAGCATACCTTTTCTGAGAGAGAACCACCTACTCATGTGTTGAGGTCAAGATATTCCATTCCAACCACATGAATCTTGATCTCTAGCCTTCTCCAAGTTGCTTTCCACTCAAATCATCTTTCCACCAAATCCAAAACTATGAGAGAGAGTTGAGTGTTGGGGAGACTATCATTTGAAGCACAAGAGCAAGGAGTTCATCATCAACACACCATCTTTTACCTTTTGGAGAGTGGTGTCTCCTAGATTGGTTAGGTGTCACTTGGGAGCCTCATTCAAGATTGTGGAGTCGAACCAAGGAGTTTGTACAGGCAAGGAGATCGCCTACTTCATGAAGATCTACCCTAGTGAGGCAAGTCCTTCATGGGCGATGGCCATGGTGGGATAGACAAGGTTGCTTCTTTGTGGACCCTTCGTGGGTGGAGCCCTCCGTGGACTCGCGCAACCGTTACCCTTCATGGGTTGAAGTCTCCATCAACGTGGATGTACGATAGCACCACCTACCGGAGCCATGCCAAAAATCTCCGTGTCTACATTGTGTTTGCTCCCTCCAAACTCCTCCCTTTACCTTCATGTGCAATGTTTTACATTCCGCTGCTATACTCTTCGACTTGCATGTGTAGGTTGACTGCTTGACTTGTGCTAAGTTGTTAAAATCTGCCAAGACTTAAAATTGGGAAAATGCTAGATTTTATTTGGTCAAGTAGTCTAATCACCCCCCTCTAGGCATACTTTTGATCCTACAAGTGGTATCAGAGCTTTGGTCTCCATTTGCCTTGATTTCCATAGCTTTTTGTGATCATAGCCTTGGTTTCACAACCTAGGAGAGTATGGTGTCTAGCGAGGGAAATTACCACCGTAGAGGTCCTTACTTTGATGGTACTAATTTTGCTAGTTGGAAGCATAAGATGAAAATGCATATTCTTGGATGTAACCCCGCCGTTTGGGCTATTGTGTGTATTGTCTTGCAAGGTGTATTCTTTGATGGGAGAGAACCGAACCGTGAAGCTACCGTGGAAGAGTTGAAGATGATGGAATACAATGCTCAAGCTTGTGATATCCTGTTCAATGGATTGTGCCCCAAAGAATTCAACAAAATCAGCCATCTTGAGAATGCAAAGGAAATTTGGGATACTTTTATTGATATGCACGAAGGTACCAACTCCGTCAAGGAATCCAAATTGTATGTGCTTCAAAGTCAACTTGACAAGTTCAAAATGAAGGATGGTGAAGGTGTCACTGAAATGTACTCTAGGCTCACTCTCATCACAAATGAGATTACCGGCTTAGGAAGTGAAAAGATGACCGATAGATTCATCATCAAGAAGATCCTAAGAGCCTTGGATGGAAAATATGATACCATGTGCACATTGATCCAAATGGTGCCCAATTACAAAGATCTCAAGCCTACGGAAGTCATTGAAAGAATTGTTTCTCATGAGATATCACTCAAGGATAAGGAAGAGCTTCACAACAAGTCAAGTGGTGCTTACAAAGCCTCATGTGATGCTCCCACATCTTCAAGTGAGAAACAAACCTCCATGAGGAATTGAACCTAATGGTGAAGAATTTCAACAAGTTCTACAAGAGTAGAAGCAAGGAAAGAAGTTCCAAGTCAAGGTCCTACAATGACAAAGATCTTCAAGTTGTGAACATAATTGCTACAATTGTGGAAGACCCAGACACTACTCCAATGAGTGTACGGATCCCTACAAAAGAAGAGAAGATTAGTAGAAGAGAAGAATCACCACCTAGAGAAAGGAGGAGTAGAGATGATCGTTATGAACGAAGAACCGCTCACAGAAGCAAGGATTCGGAAAGGAAGGACAAATCATCAAAGAGCTACACAAAACGAAGACATCAAGCTCATGTTGGTGAATGGGTCACTACTAGGAAAAGGGTTATAGCTAATATGGACATTAATGGTGCACCATGTATGTGGTGCGCCACTGCTATATAGCAGTGGCGCACCAGATACAGGTGCGCCATTAGTGTCCTCATTACTAATGGCGCACCAGACACACGGTGCGCCATTACTAGCAAATTTTTATTTTTATTTTTCCAAAACTATTAATGGCGCACCAGGGCACAGTGTGCCATTACTAGTTTTAACTAGTAATGGCGCACCACACGCTCCATGCGCCAGTACTAACAAAAAAATTACTTTTTTTGAAAACTAGTAATGGTGCACCTTTGTGAAGTGCGCCATTACCAGTTCAAACTAGTAATGGTGCACCACAACCACGGTGCGCCACTACTAACAATTATATATATATATATATTGCAAAACTAGTAATGGCGCACCCCTAACTGGTGCGCCATTAGTAACCAGGGTTATTAATGGCGCATTTTTAGGTGGTGCGCCATTAGTAACCTGAGACCAGCTAGATATTTTGGACAGCCACTTACCACACACACTTTCCCCACTTCATTCTCTCCACCTCCTCCTCCAAGCTTGTCTCGGCTGCCTCCTCCACCTCACCTCATTTGCACCATAGATTCACCCAAGTTAAGTGGTTAAATTACCTTTTCTTTGATAGCTAAGTAAGGGGAAAGCTTTCTTTATGTTGTAGATCTACTTTTATCTCCCTCCAACAACGTGCACATGCACTTTTTATGGCCTAGCTAGATCTATGTATGTTTGTGGTGTTGCATATGTTTGTGCTATTGCATATATGTTTGTGTTTGCAGGTATATTTGAAATGCGATAGTTGCCAATATTTTGCCGGAATGTTGATTCATTTCCGTTTCGGCGAGAATTTGGCACTATGCATTCTTTTTGGTCCTATTTTTAGGAAAAGTCATGCCAATTTTTTTCTTGGTTCTAAAATATCGTTTTGCTCTACCCCGCAGGCGACCATGGTCCGCACGATGACCGAAGGCATTGTGAATAGGTTTTTGAGCTCTGCAAAGGCCGAGATGCTTCAAAAGAACAAGACAGAGATAAGATGTCCGTGTCGAAGATGCAAGCTGAAGAGCCTTATTGCGGACCCGGATTCCGGACAGGTGTGGGACCACCTGCTCTTGCGTGGTTTCATGGATGGCTATCGGTGGCGAGGTGATGAATATGACTATGAAGTCGTCCATGGGGGCCGGGAAAGAAATGAGGAAGGGCAGCAAGACAACCACTGCGGCGAGGGCGGGCGAGAAGACGAAGAATCTCCAGGACATGATCACGATGGTGATGTTGTACACGGTCATCATGTAGAAGATGCCGGACATGATGATGAGGAAGATCAAGACGAAGGGCATGATCATGAAGATGAAGATGCCGGAGCAGACGATGATGGACCATGATGGGCTGGGTGCAGGACCCTCATAGTCAAGAGCTGCTTCTCAAGCAGACGGATAACGCAAGAGCTGCCGCCCGAGAGAAAGCCAAGATGGATCAACTGGAGATAGACACGGTTACTCCATTGTATGAAGGATGCAGGCCCGAGGATACCTGCCTGAAAGTAACGCTCATGGCTCTGGAGGTGAAGGTAAAACACAAAATGACCGATGCATGCTTCGACGAGAACATGTCATTCTGGCATGAACATCTTCCCAAGGGGAACAAGTGCCCGACCAGTTTCGAGGAGGCGAAGAAAATCGTGTGTCCTCTGGATTTACCGCATGTGAAATACCATGTGTGCATGAACAATTGCATCATTTATTGGGGCGAGCACACGGATTCTACCATATGTCCGGTCTGCGGCGTCACTCGATACAAGTAGAGGAAGAAAGCTCCTCGAAAAGTGGTGTGGTACTTTCCGATCACTCCTCATCTGCAGCGGTATTTCGTGGACCCTAAGCTAGCAAAGCTCCTGCGTTGGCACGCGGATAGGGAGGAGAAGAAGCGAGAAGATGACGGAAATGATCCGGAGATAAATAAAAAAGACAAGATGTTGAGTCACCCAAAGGATGCGAGCCAGTGGCAAGCGTTGAACTTCGAACACCCAGAATTTGGGGCCGATCCAAGGAACATCATGCTGGGCGCAAGCACCAATGGAGTTAATCCGTTTGGTAGCCAGAGAAGCACACATAGCACCTAGCCTGTGTTTGTGTGGATGTACAACCTTCCCCCCTGGTTGTGCATGAAGAGGAACTACATTCACATGAGTATGCTAATTGAAGGGCCGAAACAACCAGGGAATGACATCAATCTGTATCTGGGGCTGCTGAAAGAGGAGCTAGACACGCTGTGGAAAACGACAGCCAATACGTTGGACGCCGCAGAGAAAGAATATTTCTCAATGAGAGTCGCACTGCTCACGACAGTGCACGACCATCTCGGTTACGGATATCTCGCGGGGCAGGTGGTCCACGGATTTTCTGGATGCGTTAGGTGCATGGATGACACAATGTATCACCAGCTAGATAAAGATCTTGGGTCTTTGAAAACCGTGTTCATGGGACATCGAAGGTGGCTTCGCGACGATGACCCATGGAGAAAACACAAGGATCTGTTCAATGATGAAACCGAACCCCGAAGACGCCCGCGTAAGAGGAGCGGCGAGGAAATAGACGAGCTGTTGAAAAATTGGAAAGATTGCCCACTGCCGGGAAAGAAGCAAAAGGCTCCAGAGCCGAGAAAGAAGTGAAAGGCGCCAGAGCCGCTGATGAAGGTATGGAAAACGAGGTCTGTTTTCTGGGACTTGCCGTACTGGAAGATCCACCGTGTGCCTTACAGCCTTGATGTCATGCATATCACGAAGAACGTGTGCGAGAGTCTGCTTGGTACCCTGCTCAACATGCCAGAGAGGACCAAAGATGGGCCGAAAGCAAGGGCAGACTTGAAATCAATGGGCATCAGGGAGGAGCTTCACGCTAATGATGATGATGATGAGGCGAAGCAGGACACAAAAAGTCGGCGCAGAGGCAAAAAGGCCAAGAAGACCGGAAATGACTACCCTCCCACGTGCTTCACTCTAAGTCAGGAGGAGATCGAGCAGTTTTTCACCTGCCTCGTAGGAGTAAAACTTCCTTACGGTTACGTGGGGAAGATAAGCAGATACCTAGACTCAGCGAAGCAGAAGTTTAGTGGGATGAAGTCTCACGACTGTCATGTGCTGATGACGCAGATACTTCCAGTTGCAATCCGTGGGATCATGGACGCGCACGTCCGTGAAACGCTATTTGGCCTATGCAACTTTTTCGACGGCATCTCTTGGAAGTCGGTTGGCATGAGGCAACTCAGAAGGCTACAGGAAGAGATCGTGGTGATACTATGCGAGATTGAGGTGTACTTCTCACCCACATTCTTTGATGTTATGGTGCATCTGCTGGTCCATATCATGGAGGATATCATCGAACTCGGGCCGACGTTCATGCACAGCATGATGCCATTCGAAAGGGTGAATGGTGTCATCAAAGGATGAGTTCGCAACATGTCATGTCCAGAGGGAAGCATAGCCAGGGGCTTTCTGACCGAAGAGTGCATCTCCTACTGCATGAATTATCTAGGCGTCGAGAACCCCGTTGGTCTGCCCGTCAACAGGCACCTCGACAGGCTCGCTGGATGGGGTCACCATGATGGTCGCCGCGAAATGCATGTCGACTTCGAGGGTCGACTCGCCGACTTTGAAAGAGCAAACCTAGTCACGCTACAACACATAGACGTGGTCGATCCTTGGGTGGTAGAGCACAAAACCTTTATTGAGAAGACGTACAATGACCGAGGCCAACAGAGGACGGATGGAGATATAATCAAAGAGCACAACTCATGTTTCACGCGTTGGTTCAAGGAGAAGCTTCTGCCGTACCCTTTACATGAGGATTCTTCCGCGGAAGAAAAACTCATATTCGCCTTGTCACAGGGCACCGAGCACAACCTGATGACCTATGAGGCATACAATATCAACGGCTACACATTCTACACTGAGGACAAGGACATGAAGAGCGATGGTTATCAGAACTCCGGGGTAACGATGGAATCCTACACTGGTAACGACAAGGACAGATACTACGGAAGGATCTGGGAGATCTGGGAGCTGAGCTACGCTGGAGAGAAGGTCCCGATGTTCCGTGTCAGATGGGCCAAGAGCGTCCTAAAAGAAGACCGGTATTTCACCACCATGGTTATACCCGAAGCCAAATCCAAGTCCGCGGGCGCAAACGTCACCGCGAAAAATGAGCCATGGGTACTGGCTTCCCAAGTGGACCAATGCTTCTTCATTACCGACCCGTTAAAGCCTAGTCGTGTTGTCGTGAGGAGAGGCAAAACGAAGATCGTCGGAATGGATGGAGTCGCGAATGAGCAAGACTTCGGCAAGTACGGCGACCCGAAGATGGAACATGACGACAACGATGAAGTGCCATACACCACAAGAAGAAGCAGGACTGCCCTACCTAAAGGACGTCCGTTCAATAGAAGAACTCCATTTGCGAAAAAGAAGGGCAAGAAGATTGTGAAAAGATAGCTAGCTAAGATCGATTGTATTTAAATCGTAGTCTTTATTTCTCGATTGTATTTCGACATTTTGAAATGATATTTCTTCTGTTCTAGTCCTCATGAATATTTATTTATGTGTTTATTCTGGTATTGAATTTCTAACTCACAAAAAGTATTGAATTTGTTAATATTTTTTGAACTCATGAATATTCTTCCCCCCTGGGTGGTGCGCCATTGTTATTCTTCCCCCCTCTATCCCTTTTCCCCTCGCCCCCCGCGCTAGATCCCCCTCCATCTCGATCCCCGGCCCTCGCCAGATCCCCCTTGCCGCCGCCGACCCCCCGCACACTCCCCCGCTCCACCGCCATCGATGACCCCCCGCACCCTCCCCCGCTCCAACCTAGGTTAGGCT
>NC_041388.1:510297837-510335221 GCF_002162155.2 Triticum dicoccoides
GTCGCGCCCCAACCCCATTCGCCGCAGCCACCCCACCCCACCCCACCGGCAGCTGCACCTTGTTCCGCCGCCGTGACGAGGAAGCCGGAGTCCGGAGGTGGAGACTTCGGCAGGGCTACTCGCAGTCCAACGACGGCTGACAACGAACGCCAACCACCGCCTCGTCAATGAATGTAAATGCTCCCTCCCTCCCTCCTCTACTCCTCTCCTCTATATAGTGTAATAATTTTTATCAATTAAAAATAATTAAAAAAGGTTACTAATGGCGCACTAGGAGAGGGTGCGCCATTGTTATCAATAAAAAATAAAAAAAAGTTACTAATGGCGCACCAGGAGAGGGTGCGCCATTGTTATCAATAAAAAAGTTACTTATGGCGCACCCCTTGGTGGTGCGCCATTGCTATGGATGTACTTATGGCGCACCCCTTGGAGGTGCGCCATTGCTATGACTTTCCCCCTCTGTCCCTTTCCCCCTCGCCAGATCAAATCCCTAGCCCCCTCGCCCCCCGTGCCAGATCCCTTTCCCCCTCGCCGCCGACGATCCCTTTCCAGCGCGCCCCGCCCCCACCTCCAGCGCTCCTCCACCCATCACCACCGCAGCTCTTCCACCCCTCACCACCGCAAGCCGCTGCCAACCCTGAGCATCCACCACCACCGCTGCCGCCCCCAACCAATCGCGGTGCGCCCCCCGCCTCCGTCTTTGTCGCCGCCCCCGTCTCCATCTCCGTCGCGGTCTTCGTCGCCGCCCCTGTCTCCGTCTTCGTCGCTGCCACTCCCAAGCATCCACCACCACCGTTCTTGTCGTCTCCACCAAGGTGAGACCCGCTCTGCCATCTTTGTTATGTTCCTCGGCATCCCTAGGTGGCGGCGTGTAGTGTAGGGTAAGGTGGCCTCTCTTGTTTTTTGCGGTCACTACAATGTTGTTCTGTTCTATAATAGAAACAACAACGGGGGGAAATCGATGGCATGGCATCGCATAGCCCGGTTCTTCCTTCTGAATGATGGTAACAGTGGGTGGGGATGCGGATTGGTTGGACACCAAATTAGGCATACAGATGCATTTCAGTTTGATTTGGGCAATAGGGGCTTGCCATCTTACCTGTGCTGCTAATGAAAATGGTTGTGAGTTTTTCGCATCGCGATGACCCATCAGGCATATAGGAGGGATCACCAGACTGCAAGGGGTCCTAGTTGTTGGTATCTTAAATACTTGTTTGTGTGGTTGATAGATAGGGGTGGCTATGCTATTGACAATACATGAGTAGTTAGATCATGCTTGTTGGTGTTTACTGGCAAGAATGTTGTGACAATAGATGATGCTGGCTCTGCCCTGCCATTTTTCTTTAGTTCTGTTTGTAGTTTCGGTGTTAGGTGTCATTTTCTCAAGTTTTGTGTCCTACAAATTCACTTTGTGCACAATACTCCTTCCAAGCACTCTTTGTTTCTTAATTTTACTGAAGCAGTCACATAAGCTTTTAAGTAATTACAGCAACATTGCTAGTTTGTTTGACTGCATATTTTTCTAGGAACTACACATTTACATCCGCTGAAGTACACAACTTCTTATTTGGCTGCTTATTTTTCCTTGCATCTATATTTTCACAGGAACTTTTCCTACTTTTTTGTACTATAATGCACTAAAATACAGGGTATTTTCTTTCCAACAACTTTTGAGTGCACAACCATAGCCCTCCATTAAGAATGTAATCTCCAGAAAATAGTGGTAGGTACAACTTCCAAGCTAGAACACTAAACAACCGAAAGATTTCAATATATAGGATTGTTGGTTTTTAACCTTGGTTGCCATTGTTTCTATTTGTAACGGTCTGAAGAATGACTCATGTTGTTTGTGCTATTGGCTTCCTAAGAATCTCTAAGTGAAAGCAACTAGCTGGAGTAGATTTGTGCACACAATACTCCTTCCAAGACAATTTTCTTCCAAGGAGTAGTTTCAGTTTGCTTGCAAGGAGTAGTTTCAGTAAAGTTTCAACATGGTTTCAGTATAGTTTCAGTAGCCAATTTGCTATTCACTTTGTGCTATTAGTTTGCTTCCATCTTTGTGCCCACTCTAAAGAGTATTCGTATATGCTTGGAACTAAACAGAATTATACAATGAACTTCTGTAGGCTGATCTGAGTTGGACCATCCTCTGCAGCCAACTTCTCTTTGGCAAGACAAAGAAAGGACAATCAGGGTATGGTTTCATGGCTAGAAGATATATTGATGTACCCCGAGTGAAGGGAAGGAGTTTGCTGGGTTTTGTCTCCGACCATCATGTCGTGATGATTTTGCAGGTACCTCGAGAGGCCCTTGAGTTCGCTGGAATGTCGATTAACTTCCGTTCCGGCAAATTCGGGTACTCCATATGTCCTATTTTCAGCAAAGGTCATGCTGAAATTTTCCGTGAATTTTAGCATGACTTTGCTAAAAATAGGACATATGGGGTACTTGCGACTAATGCATGGTCCAGGGTATCTTAGTACTTAATTAAGTAGGATCAACTGCCTCTTGTGTTATACATATAGAAGTGTGATATCAACTCATAGTTATTACTCTATCTGTCACCATATAAGTATCCAACCTTGTGAACTTGTTTCATTTTGTAGTTTGTGTTAACTCAAGTATGTGTGATATATATACATATGTGTGTGCCTGTGATATAATACTCTGTTTGGCATAGTTTAACCTGCAAGTTGCCTTCTCTGTTTCTCTGGCTGTGAGGGGGTAGCATGATCAGAAGCACCAGTGCTCTTTTCCTAGGCACTCGAGTAGGCGGTGCTGCCGATGCGATCTGCCATTTAGAGTACCCATATATATCAGTCAATCTAGGGTGCCTCGGCATCGATAAACCCTAAATGATGAAAACTTAACTTAGCATTTAGGGTGCTTCAGCGTCAACAAACCCTAAATGATAAAACCTTGGCTTTTAGGGTGCCTCGGTATCGATAAAAACCTAAATGATGAAAGCTTAGGCTTTTAGGGTGCCTCGGCATCGACAAAGCCTAAATGATAAAAGCTTAGCTTTTAGGATGCCTTGGTGTCGACAAACCCTAAATGATGAGACCATGATAATTCCTCACAAACCCTAAATGATCAGATCTTGTTCCTTGACAATAACCAACTTTTTGACCAAACTTTTTTCCTATTTAGAGCGAAACATGGCCAACAACGATGAGGCCGGCGGTTCGGGCAAGGCATTCTGGGAGCTGTCCCAGGAGATGGAGGAAGAACCTCACCGCTATGAGGACGCCGCCCCCGACACCGATACTGACTACACAACCCCTAGTGGCGTCGGGGATAACACCACTGATCGTGCCGCCGAGCATGCCACCACTGATGATGGCAGCGCACGCACAGATGGCAGCCAACCGAAGAGGCAACGGAAGGACCGGCGCCCGAACATGCTCGGCACCATCAATGAGAAATTTACTGAAGTGTCCTCCGAGGGGCATCCAACGGCGCCCCTAGAAATAGTCAAGGGGTACGTGGGACAGCTCGGGTGCATTCTCCGGAGCACCGTCTCGATCAACATCTAGAACCTAAGGCATCGTGAGCGAGGGAATTTGCGCAACCTCCTCTTCACGAAACTGCACAAACAATACAAGTTGCCCGGTGACTTCGCAAACACACGCCTCTCAGGGAATAAAGTGAATAGTGCTGCCCTCACGAAGATGAGCACGGTCCTGGCTACTTGGAGAGCCCCGGTGAAGAGCATGATTGAAAAAGGTGATAGTTATGAGAAGATCAAGGAGAAAAATCCTTCGATCAATGAAGATGACTACCGGGAGTTCAAGATCAAGTGCAAGAGCAACGCATCTGCGGAATCAAGTTAGTGGGGGAAAGAGATGTGGGACTTGAACTTAGGGGTCCACAAACTCGGTCCCGGCGGTTACGGAGTGGTGGAACCTATATGGGACAAGCAGGACGCGGAGCGTGCCGAGCGAGGCCTACCGCCCCTCTTCGAGAAATACCATGACAAGCAGACCAGGAACTATGTCAGGGCCCAGTACAAGATTGACCCGGTAACCAAGGAGCATACCACGGATCTGAAGACCAAGGCGCTTGAGTGTGTTCTGGTAAGGAATACACCCCCACGTAATTAGCTCCATATGGTTGCATTCTAATTAATGAAGCCAAATTTCTAAATGGTTCACGTTTCTTCCGCAGGACACTGAAAGCAGTAGTGTGGGGTCGTCTCAGAGCTCCCCTTTCGACACCCCTTTAAATAGGGTGTTGAACGTAATGAAAAACAAGGATAGGCTTAGTAAGCCGACATCAGCTGGTCGTGTGGCCAGGAAAGGCTTGTCCACGAAATGGTTGGAGTACTATACCACTGGGCGAAAGGAGAGAAAGACCAGCTCGAAAAGCCAGGAGTGTGAGCTCCAACAACTCAAGGCACAAGTGGCGCGGATTCCGGAGATCGTCGAAGAGCAAGTGCGAGACCAACTCGGAGCGACGATAACTGCCATTATGCCTACCTTGGTTTCTGGGCTGCAGGCGTGGATTGCGGGCGGCCAACAGGGCCGCGCCTGATTCCCAGCTTCACGGGCAGCAACTCGCCGGCGGTGCCATTAGTGTCTCCGGTGGAGGCGGCATTGGTGTCTCCTGCGGCGGCGCCGGCATTCCAGCTTAATACACCTGGGTGTGGGAAGAATACGCCGGCTGGCACCTCAGCAGCAAGCGACCCCTCCATCACTTGCACGCCTGCCGTTGGCGGTGCCTCGACATTAGCCGAGCTCGACGCCATCATGGTAACTAATTAAGCCTCTCGGCCGAAGACTTCATCTCCTTGTCTTTGACTGGGCATCCCTGACGCCCTACATGTTTTCGCAGGGCGCCACCAATGTTCCATGCACTCTCCTGCACTTCATGAACGACTGTCGGATGTGGGGTTCTGGCAAACCGTTAAGGTCCGAACACTGGGGTGCGCGCGAAGTCTTTCCCTCCTACCCATCTACGCTCTAGCTCACTAGATCTTGCGGACGAACTCGGCGAACTCACAACACAGAAAGACATGGGGTTTATACTGGTTCGGGCCACCGTTGTGGTGTAATACCCTAATCCAGTGTGGTGATGGTGGATTGCCTCTTGGGCTGATGATGAACAATACAAGGGGACAACAGCCTCCTGAGGTTGAGGTGTTCTTCTGCTTTTGGACTTGTGTGTATCTCTGGGTCCGATGAGATCGCCCCCTTCTACTGCGGTGGCTAGTCCTATTTATAGAGGCCCTGGTCCTCTTCCCAAATATTGAGCGGGAAGGGAGCCAACAAGGGCGGGCAAATTTGAGGGGGGACAGCTAGTACGAGCCATCCTGACAAAAGTAGTATTCGCCTACCCAAAGCTCTGGTGGTGACGCCGTCTTGGGCTCCATGATGACCTCCGTCTTGCAGTCCTTGGTCTTGGTCTTGTTGCACCGAAATAGCAACCTTTGCCCGATGCATCGGTACTCCGCGGCTGCGCTTGCCCCCTTTGCACCAAAGAGGAAACAAGGACGTTGCGCATGCTGGCGCCCGCCTGTCGCCCGCCTATTGTCGATCGTCATGGCTCATGTCACGAGAGCCTCGTGAGGTTCGCCTCGCCTAGATATCTCCGCCCCTCGTGAGCCTGCCTGACTAGACCGTTCGGGAGGAGGTCTTGCATTGTCCGCCTCGCGAGGGTCTTGGATGCTTTGTTGATGAAGATGGGCCGTACGACCTACTAGCTCCGCCACACCGCGGGCCACAGGCAGGCAAGTCTGGGGACCCCCGTTCCCAGGACGCCGACAGTAGCCCCGGGCCCAAGGTGTGTGCGGGCTTGGCTTCGCGGCAAGGCCAAGGGTCAAGTTTGGAGCACCACGGGCCCCAAAAGCCTGCGGCCTCGGTTGACGCGTGGCGATCCATAGGTCGTGGGTCTCTCCGCTTCCCCACGCTGCCTCGACGACTGCACGACTTGACAAGTCCCTACAACACGTAAGGGAAACCATCATTACTTGCGATCGTGGGGTTGGCCTTCTCTTGCTATAAATGGGGAGGGCGGCGGAGCCCCCGTTGCCCATCTCTTCCTTGCTTGCTCGCTTCTTCTTTGCTTCATTGCTTGCAGTGCCTCCGATGGCGCCACGAAGGAAGTTCTCTGCCGTCGAGAAGGGGAAGGCCCCTCGCGAGGGCCCTGGTTCCCCGGCGCCCAAGCGTGGTCGCGGCCGTCCGCGCAAGCACGCTGCGACCCATGCCATGGCCCACCGTCGAGGAGGTGCTGCGGCACGCGGAGGGGACCGTCCCAACCATGGCGGTCCAGCTGACGAGGGGAGGTGCGCGATGGTGGCGCGGCCTCCCCGCCCGCGCTTCCATTCAGCGGATGCGTCGTCGGAGTTCATTGTCTTGTCGGAGAACCCGGCTGGCAACTGGCTCCAGCCTCCGCGCTTCCTTGTCGATGAACTGCCGGCCCCTGGTCTAGGCGGGCTCTGGTTGCAGGCGGATGGTTGCTGCAGCAAGGCCTCCTGGGTCGCGTTCGAGACTTCCACCGCTGGCAGGCGGTGCACGCTCCACTTCAAATATGACGGTGGGTCGACCCTCTATGTGAGGGTGTTCGGGGAAGATGGTCGCCGTGCCGGGTGCTGCCCCGAGACGAACGACGGTGAGGAGGTGCTCAGCCTCGGTGACGGTCGCGACGAGGATGAGGGCGAGCCTGCCCTCGGCGGCGATCGTGTCTCTTCTAGCTACGGCGGCTCTTCCTTCAGTGACAGCTCCAGCAGCGGTAGCTACGACCAGCCGCCGCGCCCGCTTCGAAGGAGGCAGCGGGTCATCTCGTCGCCGTGCCTCCGTGAAGCGTGAGGAGGGGTCTGGCTAGGCTCAGGGTGTCGCTAAGGGCCTGCCTCCGCGGATTGCGGAAACGCCGCTTTGTTTAGCTTTTTCCTTTTTTCCTGGATCAAAAAATGAAACCAGTATAGGCCCAGAGGGGCGTGTATCAAACTGTGGTTCTTGGTTAATGCAACGTGTGTGTTATTCCCATGTCGTGTTGTTATTTTGCGCAAAGATAGCCTAACCTGGCGCGTTTGGTACACCCTTTCCTTCACGAGATGTCTGTGTTTGCTCAGAAATTGCAAAAAAAATTGTTAGGGGGTGCGCTAGAGGATTTTTCGTTCACCCAAACCTTGACTTGGCGCTTTGTATCGCGGTACTCGAGGGGCACGGATTAGGAGAGATGTGCCAGCTTTCAGGCTCGAACGAGGGTGACTCACGAGAAGGCAGAGAGAAGAAAAATGCTCGCGAGGGCACCTGCCTAGCCCCCTCGTGAGGTATGCAGAGAGAGATCATGAGAAAACCAGAGCCGAAAAACGCTGTAAAAGGCGAAGGAACCAAATCAGCAAGGAACGGCAAAGGCAAACTTGATTAAGGAGAACCGAGCCAACTACGAAAAGCAAATGAAAAGCCGCGTCCGGCACCTAATCTAGTCTTCAAGTCTTCTCGCTAGTGCGGAGCTAAGTGTTGTCCACTAGGCATGGGAGGGAGCCCTAGGGCCTGAGGCTGGCGCTCTTGAGACTCCGGGGCGTGTACAGCCCCAACTCATTATTACGTGAGAGTGTCACGGGCGGCAATTCTTCATAGGCACCGAGCCTTATTCACAGGCTCTGGGCCTTTCTTCACAGGCTCTAGGCCTTGTTTCACAGGCTCTGGGCCTTTCTTCACAGGCTCCGGGCCTTGCTTCATGGGTAGAACTTCCGGAGGTGCTGGATGTTCCAGGTGTTTTGGATAGGTGTCCCCTCTTGCGTCTCCAGGTGCACGGCGCCAGGCCTAGAGATGTGGATGACCCTGAACGGGCCCTCCCACATGGGTGAAAGCTTGTGCAACCCTTCCCTGGAGAGGACCCGCCTCAGGACCAGGTCACCCGTCTCGAGCGTCCTGGAGCGAATGTTGCGGCAATGGTAGCGCCGCAGCTCTTGCTGGTACCTTGCCTCCCTTAATGCAGCTTCGCGACGATGTTCCTCCCCCAGCACGAGATCCATCCCCCGCATGGCGTCCTACCGCGTTTCGTCGAACGCCAGAACCTGTGCGGAGCGATGCTTGACCTCATGAGGGAGGACCGCTTCAGCTCCGTAGATGAGGAAGAACGGAGTCTCGCCCGTTGGCTTGGTAGCGGTGGTGCGGATGGACCACAGCACGGATTGGAGCTCATCGTGCCAGCCCCTGCCGCAGGCCTCTAGCTTCTTCTTGAAGGTCCTGGTCTTGAGGCCCCTCAGGACCTCGGCGTTGTCGCTCTCGGCCTGACCATTGCTCCTGGGGTGGGCCACCGAAGCATAGCAGATCTGCGTTCCAAGGTCAGCACAGTAGGTTTTAAAGAGGTTACTAGTAAACTGCGAGCCGTTATCTGTGATGATGCGGTTGGGGACCCCGAAGCGGCTCACGAGGCCCTTGATGAACTTGACAGCAGAGCGGGCTAGAATGGTTCGGACGGCTTCCACTTCCGCCCACTTGGTGAACTTGTCCATGGCGACGTAGAGGTAACGGTAGCCCCCTGGCGCTCGTGGGAACAGGCCTAGGATGTCTAGCCCCCAGACCACGAACGGCCACGTGAGCGGGATGGTTTGGAGGCCCTAAGCAGGCTGATGGATTTCCTTGGCGTGAAATTGGCAAGCTTCGCAGGCCTTCACCAGCTCGGCTGCATCGTTGATTGTTGTGGGCCAATAGAATCCGCTGCGGAAGGCCTTGCCGACGAGGGTCCGTGATGATGAGTGATGTCCACAGTCCCCACCATGTATGTCAACCAGCAGCTCCCTCTCTTGATCGCTGGGGATGCAACGCAACGTGACATCGTTCGGTCATTTTCTGTACAACTCGCCGTCTTGAATGTAGTATGCCGTGGCCTGTCGGGCCACGCACTCCGCGTCTTCTTCCTTCTCCGGCAGTGTCCCGTGCACCAGGTACTCCTTGAACTCCTTGGTCTAGCACTCCTCCCGGGGCTCGAGCGCCAAGAGTAGCCGAGCTCCTGAGGTTGGGCCGCAAGCTGGGGCTCCTATGGCCAGGGGCGGTGGGAGCTCCTCCCGAGGCTGTGTCGCGTTTGAAAGAGATGGCGTAGCTGACGGCTTGAAGAGACGCTCTTCGAAGACACCGGGCTCTTGCGGTTGCCGCTTGGATGCTCTCTTGGCGATGTCATCGGCTTCCTTGTTGGTGCCCCGGGGCACATGCTGCAGCTCCAAGCCTGAGAACTGCTTTTCCATTTTGCGCACCTCCGCAAGGTAGGCCTCCATGTGCTCGTCCTTTGGCTCATACACTTTGTTGGAGAAGTTGACAAGGAGCTGCGAGGCACCCAAGGCGCCTCACCCCCAGAGCCGCCACATCCTTTAGGCCAGCTATGAGGCCTTCGTATTCTGTGATATTGTTGGAGACCTTCTCGCCATGGTGGAAGCAGAGTTGCACGGCGTAGTAAAGCTTGTCCTGAGTGGGCGAGATGAGCACTGCTCCAGCCCCCACGCCTTGGTGCGCAAAGGCGCCATCAAAATACATGACCCAACCATCTGGCGCCTCACTTCCTAGGGAGGTGGACCGGTCTTTTCCTTCCTCAAGAGCCGGGGCATCCATCCATTCTGCCACAAAATCGGCGAGCGTGGCTCCCTTGATGACCCTGGTGGTGTTGAACTCCAGCTAGAATGCTTGCAGCTTGATGTTCCATTCAGCGACCCTTCTAGCTGAGTTTGGGCTCCTAGGTACCCTCTCCAATGGGTAAGATGAGACAACCTTCTTGGGGTGCCCCTGGAAGTAGTGCCGCAGCTTGCGCGAGGCCACCAAGAGTGCGAGCAGGAGCTTTTGCGGCATGGGGTAGCGTGCCCTTGCGTCCCGCAATACGTTGCTGACGAAGTACACCGGGTGCTTGGCGAGGGATAGCACACTATTGAGGCTCGGGTCTTGCGGAGATTGTGGCGTATCCTGAGGTGGAGGGCTTCCTGAGACTTGGCCATCCTCAGGAGTTTCCACGACGTTGCCCTGCCGTGCTTGATCTTCCGCCGTTGATGGCTTCGGTGTGCCTTCCTGACCTTGCGCTGCACCAGCTCTGGCTTGGCGCGGCATGCCCTTGTCTTTGCGCTCCTCCCGAATCGCCACCAGCACCGCGCTGGCGGAGTGCAGGGTGGCGGCGAGGTAGAGCACCAGTGGCTCGAGAGGTCATGGCGCCACCATCACCGGGGGCTGGTGAGGTATTTCTTGAGGTCTTGGAAGGCCTGATCGGCCTTCGGGGTCCACTCGAAGGGGCATTTATTCTTCATGAGCTTAAGAAGGGTAAGGCGCGCTCGCCTAGCTTAGAGATGAAATGCCCTAACGTGGTCACCCGCCCTGCCAGCTTTTGCATCTACTTGAGGGTCTGTGGTGGGATCATGTCTTCGATGGCCTTAATCTTCTCCGGGTTCGCCTCGATCCCTCTATGGGATACGAGAAACCCTAGCAGCTTGCCAGAGGGGAAGCCAAACACGCACTTCTCCGGGTTAAGCCTCAAGTTCACCCGACGCAAACTCTCAAAGGTCTCCTCCAAGTCTTGGATCAACGTCCTCGCCTCGCGAGATTTGACCACTATGTCATCAACGTAGGCCTCTGTGCTCTTGCCGAGCTGCCGCCCCAAGGCGATATGCATCAGCCGCTCAAAGGTTGCGCCCGCGTTGCGAAGGCCGAAAGGCATGCAGGTGTAGCAGTACACCCCACATGGTGTCAAGAAGGCCGTCTTCTCCACATCCTCCACCGCCATCTTGATCTGATGGTATTCAGAGAACGCATCCAGGAAACACAAAAAATAGCACTCGGCGCTGGAGTCGACGATTTGATCAATGCACGGAAGGGGGAACGGAGCTTGGGGGCAGGCCTTGTTGAGGTTGGTGAAGTAGACGCACATCCGTTCCTTCCCACCTTTCTTCGGTACCACAACGGGGTTCGCCAGCCATTCGGGGTATCGAACTTCTCGGATGGTACATGCCGCCTCCAGCTTGCGTGTCTCTTGGATGATGAAGGCCTGCTTCTCAGTGGACTGCCATCTTGCTCGCTGCTTCACGGGGCGTACGTTGGGGCACACCCTTAGGTGATGCTGGATTACCTCTCTCGGGACCACTACTAGTTGATTGGGCTCCCACGCGAATATCTCCTTGTTCGCGCGCTAAAACCTCACCAAAGCTTCTTCTTGTCCCGGATCAAGGCCAGTTCCTATGGTGAAGGTGGCTCCTGAAGACCCGTCCTCGCTGACCGACACCTACTTGGTCTCTGCCTTGTCTTGGGTGAACAGCTGCTTTTTCTTGGTGGGCGCGGTCTCCTTGGCCTCGGGCGCACCGGCACCGGCCGGCTGTGCCGCTGCCACGGTCTTGAAGGCGAGCCTGAGCGTCGTCACGACCTCCTTAGTGTCCCCCTTGATGGTGAGGACGCCCTTTCTCCCTGGCACCTTCATGAGGTTATAGGCCGGGTGAGTCGCCGCCATGAACTGAGCGAGGGTCGGGTACCCGAGGATGGCATTGTATGGGAGACCGATGCAGGCGATGTCAAAATCCACCAGCTCGGTGCGGTAGTTGTCTCGCGTGCCAAAGGTGACAGGGAGGCGGATCTGCCCTAGAGAGTGGGCAGGTCCACTACCCACGTCCACGAAGGGCTTGCTGAGGCCGAGCCGCTCGAGCGACACATGAAGAAGGCTGAAGGCTTCTACGGAGAGCAAGTTGAGGCCGACGCCTCCGTCGACGAGGGTCTTAGTAACGGCCACGTTGCAGATGGTGGGTGTGCAGAGCATCGGGAGCGCCCCAGAGCCGGCGGTGGAGTCGGGGTGGTCTTCCGAGCCAAAGGTGAGGTCGGCCTCCGGCGCGGCCCAACCCGACGGAGCCCCGGGCGCCTGGTGGTTGCCCCAATCTGACGGAAGAAAGGTTTGACGTGGCGATCTGAAGGTGGTGCTTGAGAGCCACCCAGCAGTGTCGCGACTGCGTGGTGCGCCGACACCGCGCACAGTGAAGAGGTCGAGGAGTTCCCCCCAGGATGCCACCATAGATCCCGGGAGGTTGAGCAGCCAGGCGCGCGGCTCGCCGGCGAGGTCCATGGGGAACCAGTTGGCCATGATCTTGGCGTCGCCCCGGCTTCGAGGACGGCCTCCTCGTACGCCAGCAGGAAAAGCGCCGGGTCTGCCGCGCCATTGTAACGCGGCGGCATCTCCGGCTTGAACTTGGTTGGCCACTGCACTCGCTGCAGGGCGGGGGCCAGGGCTCGGTACCCAGACTCCCTGTTGCTGGTGTCGGGCGCAGAGGTGGGTGACGGTGCACCTGCCATGGGGGCAAAGTGCGGCGATGCGGGGCGTAGGTTGGTGGAGAGGAGCTCCAGCGCACCCCTACCTAGCGTGCCAAATGTCGGATGTGGGGTTCCGGCAAACCCTTAAGGTTCGAACACTAGGGTGCGCGCGAAGTCTTTCCCTCCTACCGATCTACGCTCTAGCTCACTAGATCTTGCGGACGAACTCGACGAACTCACAACACAGAAATACACGGGGTTTATACTGGTTCGGGCCACCGTTGTAGTGTAATACCCTACTCCAGTGTGGTGGTGGTGGATTGCCTCTTGGGCTGATGATGAACAATACAAGGGGAGAACAGCCTCCTGAGGTTGAGGTGTTCTTCTGCTTTTGGACTTGTGTGTATCTCTGGGTCCGATGAGATCGCCCCCTTCTACTGCAGTGGCTAGTCCTATTTATAGAGGCCCTGGTCCTCTTCCCAAATATTGAGCGGGAAGGGAGCCAACAACGGCGGGCAAATTTGAGAGGGGACAGCTAGTACGAGCCATCCTGACAAAAGTAGTCTTCGCCTACCCAAAGCTCTGGTGGTGACGCCGTCTTGGGCTCCACGATGACCTCCATCTTGCAGTCCATGGTCTTGGTCTTGTTGCACTGAAATAGCAACCTTTGCCTGATGCCTCGGTACTCCGCGGTTGCGCTTGCCCCCCTTTGCACCAAAGAGGAAACAAGGACGCTGTGCGCGCTCGCGCCTGCCTGTCGCCTGCCTGTTGTCGATCGTCATGGCTCACGTCACGAGAGACTCGTGAGGTTCGCTTCGCCTTGATATCTCCGCCCCTCGCGAGCCTGCCTGACTAGACCGCTCAGGAGGAGGTCTTGCGTCGTTCGCCTCGTGAGGCTTGGACCCTCGCGAGGGTCTTGGATGCTTTGTTGACGAAGATGGGTCGTACGGCCTGCTGGCTCCGCCACACCGCGGGTCGCGGGCAGGCAAGTCTGGGGACCCCCGTTCCCAGGACATCGACAACGACGAGTTGGTCGATGTCGCCAAGGGCAGAATCGTTCAACCGGGAAGTCGCGTGTTCCACGGTAATCAGATGCCACCCACCGTTTATAGGGTTCAACTGGTTCGGGTGCTGCTGGGCTTCGACGACATGTTACCTCTGTATCGACCCCATGGGGCCGACAAAGATGATGTGATGACCCTCAGCGCCTACATAAGCTGGCCCATGCTTTGGCCGAAGAGCCAGATTCGTTTGGGGGCAGGGGACACCACCCCACAGACACCGCCAGTCGTGCCGGTGCCAAGCCATGGCAAGACCCCCGCAACGCTACCGGACATGTCGGACATGGATATGACACAGGATCCGGACATGCATATGGCACAGGATCCAGACGACGCCGACGCCGACAACGATGGTACATTTACCAACGTCGATAAGTACTTCAACGAACATGGGTACAGTGACAAATTCTTGGGGCCTCCTTCTCAAGAACCAAACCCTGCAAAAGACGATCTAGCTGGTACCGCGGAGAAACCCAGTTGCAACAGGCGTCGTCTGGCATTCAGTTCTCAGGAGACGCCTCCAGCTGCCGCCTTCACCGAGCCTCAGATAGCCGAGGTGCGAAATATTATCAGCCCCAAGACACTCAAGAAGGTTGTCTGTGAGCAGAACTCGATCCCATTATAGCAGAAAAAGAAGGGACAGAAAAGAAAGAGTAACAAGGGTGTGAGCCAGCCGACACCGAGTACAATCCATGCTCAGGACGGGCCACCTTCACCTCAGGATATCTCGAGGAGGGTGCATGTGGCGGGTAGGCCGATGCTACCGACTAATTTGCTCAATGCTGCAACCGGTGTTATGCGGAGTCTGCATGACAGTGTTCTTTCTTTGGAGAAGTGGCGTCTCCGAGAGAATGATGTGGCATACCCGGTTTTCGTGGCCAAGGTGCCAGAGGGCAAGGGCTTTGTGGATAGCTCCATTGGGGGTATGATCGTCCTGCGGTTTTATGACATCTTCACTATGTTTAACCTTCACCCGCTGCACTACACCTTCGTTCGGCTATTTTCGCTGAGTATGGAGATGCGGATCATTAGATACAAGACCCCGGACATCGTGATAGTCGACCCCTTCTACATGCGTGCCAAGATCTTGGGCAGCGCTGTTAGGGAACATAGTAATTTCAAAATTTCCTATGCACATGCAAGATCATGGTGATGCATAGCAACGAGAGGGAAGAGTGTGTCCATGTACCCTCGTAGACCGAAAGCGGAAGCGTTAGCACAACGCGGTTGATGTAGTCGTACATCTTCACGATCCGACTGATCGAAGTACCAAACCCACGGCACCTCCGAGTTCAGCACACGTTCAGCTCGATGACGTCCCACGAACTCTGATCCAATAGAGCTTCACGGGAGAGTTCCGTCAGCATGACAGCGTGATGATGGTGATTATGTTGCTACCAACGCAGTGCTTCGCCTAAGCACCGCTACGATATGACCGAGGTGGAATATGGTGGAGGGGGGCACCGCACACGGCTGGGAGAGATCAACAGATCAACTTGTGTTTCTAGAGGTGCCCCCTTGCCCCCGTATATAAAGGAGGGAGGGAGAGGCCGGCCCTAGAGGGGGCGCGCCAAGTGTGGGGAGTCCTGCTAGGACTCCCAAGTCCTAGTAGGATTCCCCTTTCCTTTCCGGAGTAGGAGAGAAGGAAAGAGGGGGAGAGGGAAAAGGAAAAGGGGGCTGCACCCCTTGTCCAATTCGGACCAGAGGGAGGGCGTGCGCCTCCTTCCTTTTGGCCTCTCTCCTCTATTCCCGTATGGCCCAATAAATCCCAATACTTCTCCCGGTGAATTTCCGTAACTCCTCGGTACTCCTAAAATACCCGAATCACTCGGAACCTTTCTGATGTCCGAATATAGTCGTCCAACATATCAATCTTTACGTCTCGACCATTTCGAGACTCCTCGTAATGTCCCCGATCTCATCCGGGACTCCGAACTACCTTCAATACATTAAATCACATAAACTCATAATACAATCGTCACCGAAACTTTAAGCGTGCGGACCCTACGGGTTCGAGAACTATGTAGACATGACCGAGACATGTCTCCGGCCAATAACCAATAGCGGAACCTGGATGCTCATATTGGCTCCCACATATTCTACGAAGATCTTTATCGGTCAAACCACATAACAATATACGTTGTTCCCTTTGTCATTGGTATGTTACTTGCCCGAGATTCGATTGTCGGTATCTCAATACCTAGTTCAATCTCGTTACCGGCATGTCTCTTTACTCGTTCCGTAATACATCAACCCGCAACTAACTCATTAGTTGCAATGCTTGCAAGTCTTAAGTGATGTGTATTACCGAGTGGGCCTAAAGATACCTCTTCGACAATTGGAGTGACAAATCCTAATCTCGAAATACGCCAACCCAACAAGTACCTTCGGAGACACGTGTAGAGCACCTTTATAATCACCCAGTTACGTTGTGACATTTGGTAGCACACAAAGTGTTCCTCCGTTAAACGGGAGTTGCATAATCTCATAGTCATAGGAACATGTATAAGTCATGAAGAAAGAAATAGCAACAAACTAAACGATCAAGTGCTAAGCTAACGGAATGGGTCAAGTCAATCACATCATTCTCCTAATGATGTGATCCCGTTAATCAAATGACAACTCATGTCTATGGTTAGGAAACATAACCATCTTTGATCAACGAGCTAGTCAAGTAGAGGCATACTAGTGACACTCTGTTTGTCTATGTATTCACACATGTATTATGTTTACAGTTAATACAATTCTAGCATGAATAATAAACATTTGTCATGATATAAGAAAAAAATGATAGGGACAATTGCATTTTTGCCCCTAGTTGGTTCCTACCCACGGGTTTTGCCCTTACTTTTCGAGCTTGCTCAGTTTTGCGCTTACTTTTTCCATCGAGGTCCCTCAAATGCCCTTTGACCGTTTGACCAAAAATTTGAAAATTCATAACTAATTCATATGAACTCAGAAAAATGCAAATAAGATATCAAAATGTTCAGATAAACATTACCTTTATGTGCATATCATTTGCATTTAGGACAAAAGCACCCTTTAAACTACCTAAGGTAATTAATGTTAGTAACATTATCAAAAATAAAAAGGTATAAACAATA
Organism: Triticum dicoccoides; assembly: GCF_002162155.2. Taxonomy (NCBI): domain Eukaryota; kingdom Viridiplantae; phylum Streptophyta; class Magnoliopsida; order Poales; family Poaceae; genus Triticum; species Triticum dicoccoides. Next base: position 510,314,212 of record NC_041388.1, read on the forward strand.
TTTTTTTCAAGAATAAAAATTACAAGCAAATGTAGGTGATGTTTCCTAAACATCCTGATATCTTATTTGCATTTTTCTGAGTTCGTGTGAATTTGTTATGAAGTTTCCAAATAATGGTCAAAGTCGTTAGAACATTCATAACAAGATGATACGAACTCAGAAAAATGCAAATAAGATATCTGGATGTTTAGAAAACATCACCTACATTTGCAAGTAATTTTTATTCATGAAAAATATATTGTTTATACCTTTTTATTTTTAATAATGTTAATAGGATTAATTACCTCAGGTAGTTTAAAGGGTGCTTTTGTCCTGAATGCAAATGATATGCACATAAATGTAATGTTTATCTGAACATTTATATATCTTATTTGCATTTTTCTGAGTTCATATGAATTAGTTATGAATTTTGAAAGTTTTGGTCAAACGGTCAAAGGGCATTTGAGGGACCTCGACTGAAAAAGTAAGGGCAAAACTGAGCAAGCTCGAAAAGTAAGGGCAAAACCCGTGGGTAGGAACCAACTAGGGGTAAAAATGCAATTGTCCCTAAATAATAACTTTATTATTGCCTCTAGGGCATATTTCCTTCAAGCACTAGGGACCGACAAGTCGAGAGTTCATACCTCGAAGGCATCATTCTGGCAAACCCAGATAAGTATAACTTCCTCGTGCCTTACTTTCTCGAGTAAGTCATCCCCTCACCGCCCCGTAACATATGATTTCTTAGATTTTGATCGTTCTTTTTTTCTAACATTCCGTGTTTTGTGCAGTGACACACATTGCACACTCATCCTCTTAAGCCTGAAATATTCCATGGCCACGTATTTCGACTCGGACCGTCAGTCGAAGAAAGACTACACAAATATCAAGAAAGTTCTTGATGATGTTCTCCCAGGCTACGCCAGTTCTGGAGGCACCTTCAGCAGGCCAATTCGTAGGTACGGCAAGCACGTGTTCATCCACAAAACGATGTTCCCCTGCGTCAAGCAGCCGCCTGGCGGTCAGAAGGATACCTACTATGCCCTCCATCACATGCGGGCGATCATACGGGACCATAATCACCTTCTGCTACCAAATAATCTCAAAGATTGGGCCGCAAGCTTGTCGGCAATCTAGGACGCGGACATCAGACAAGAATTTTCGCATCCAGTCGGAGTTTGCGGAAATCATCCATCAAGATGTCCTTCATACCTCGGGGCAGTTCTACCTCAGATATCAACCGTCCAAAAGTGAGATAGAAACAACGCTACAAATGCAGGGTGACAATGCCCGCAATTTCATGACCATCACGACAAACGGCGGCTTCATCCATGCTCCGGTCCCTGAGTCGAGTCGAAAGTAGTGATGCTATGTGTAGTTCTGAAATATCGATTAGCTCATGTTGTAATTAAACTTTAATGAACTTGTATGTCTCTTTGGTTTGGACAGTCGCTCAACTTATATGTAATCGATGCTATTTATTAGTATGACCATGAATCGTGCTATTAATATCTTGCTTTTCTCTTCCGATCATTTTGTTGCATACTTATATATTGCTTATGTATTGTCTCTGAATTTCTACTAACGTTTTGTTTGGCTAGTGCATAGAGATGCTGTCGTATGTCGTGTACAAGGGTAAGGTTCCCGGAGTCTACGACAACTGGGAGGAGTGTCAGAGACAGGTTCACCATTTCAGCGGTAACAGTTACAAAGGGTACACCACTAGGGCGGAGGCGGAAGCTAGATAAGCGCGCTATCTAGCGGGAGAGAGGAGGGAGCGAAGGAGGAACCGGACGAAGACTAGTTTCATCGCGATGATGCTAATTGTGATGACCACAGCTCTCTTCTATGTGATGGTAGTTTAGATGATCGATATCGACTTGTAATGTGAAGACAAACTCGCTACTCACGGTCTCGAGACTTGTAATGTTCTACTTTGTTCGGTCTTTTGAATTCGGAGACTAGATGAATTGTATTCAGAGACTAATCTTCTATTGTATTCGATAAATCTGTTGTTGCTGTGTGGTGTTGTCTATATTCTGTCCAGTAATATATTTTGTAACCTGTGCAAATATCAGAAAATAAAAAAAATCCTAATATTCATACTAGTGGCGCACCACACAGCACTTTAGTGGCGCACTGCAATAAACACAATAGTGGCGCACTGCCTAGTAGTGCACCATTAGTAACCCAGAGCACAAGGTAAATATGGCCCCCTGGGAGGCATACTAATGGCGCACCACGGGACATACTAATGGCGCACTGCCTGGTGCGCCACTACTGTCTGGTATACTAATGGCGCACCAGGGGTGCACCATTAGTATTAGTTACTAATGGCGTGATGATAGTGGCGCATCTCTAGTGCGCCATTAATGGGCAAAACAGGTGCGCCACTAACAGGCCTTTTCCTAGTAGTGGGTATCCGGCTCCGACTCCGACCATCACTCCGAGAGAAGTTATCACTCTGACTCTGAATATACTCAAGATGAAGGTGTTGCCAGTCTAGCACTTGTGTCAACCAACTCCTACGACATATTTGATTCACCTAATGAAGGAATTGGAAGATGCTTTATGGCTAAAGTCCCAAAGGTATCACACCCCGAGTATGTTGATTTCAATAGTGATGAAGATGATTTGCGAGGTGATGATGATTTACTTGTTGACAACTCTAGTGATGAAAACTATGATGAACTTGCTATTAATCATGATAATCAAGATAAAACGAATGATGATGATAAGAAGGAGATTGAGCGTCTAACTAAAGAACTAAACACTCTTAAGTTAGCTCATAAAACTACCTTGGAAGATCATTGAGAACTTTTAAAGACTCATGAAAAGTTACGCTTTGAAAAGCTCAACCTTAAGCAAGAGCATGGGTTCTTAAAAGCAATCAATGATGATCTTCGTAAGAAAAGTTCTTCTTACATTGCCAAGCGTTAACTCTTGTCTACATACATGCCACAAGTTAAATCTAGCAACAAGAGTAAGAAAGATTCTTCTTCTAGTAGTAACAACAATCATGTTAAATCCAATGCTGTTGCTTCTATTAGTTCTCTTGATTCCGCTAATGATTCTCTTAGCCAAGTTACACTTGAGCAAGAAAATAGCTTATTGAAGGGAATTATAGAGAAAGGTGTTTACAAGAGCCTTGCCGGGAGTAAGCAATTTGAGGAAATTGTACGCAAGAAAGGAAGACACCGGAAGAACCAAGGTGTTGGTTTTGAACGAAAGTTCAATGCCAATGGAGTTGAGTGGGAAGAAGATCAATACCCCAAGACGAAGTTTGTTCCTCAACAAGATAAGTATGATCTACTTCTTTCAAAGGGACACAAGCTCAAGATGATCTTCCACCACAAGACCACAAGCAAAAAGGCAAGGACAAGCTTCAAGAGGAGATTCATGCATTTGAAGAAGCTCCTAAGGCCTTGGTCAAGTGGGTTCCCAAGACTACATCTAGTTCTACTTCATCAAGTACGACTACAAATCCAAGGATTCCAATCAAGATGATGTGGATCCCAAAGAAGAAGAACTAGAGAGTTCTTGAGAGTGACTCTGCCAACATACTTCACTCATATTTTTTTGGCGAGGACAAGTGCAAACAACTTCCACATCTTGCACTAGTTCAAGGAGTCACAAACCCTCTTGTTGGTAAGACAAGGGACAAGGTAACCTAATGTTTTCACGGACATTATCTTGTGTGTACATCACTCTATGTCTATGGATATCCTTGTTTGTTCCTTGTGGGACTAACACGTGTAGGTATTGAAAGTGCAACTCACTCCAATGGATTGCTCCAACTGATCTACATCAACATTGAGCGTCCACATCTTCAACACCTACATGAAGTCATCATTGACAAACCCCAAGGTTAGTTCATCCCTCTTAGGGGGGATATCACATCTAGGGGGAGCTTTACTCTAATCAATTGAGCTAAAGCAACTCTAATGATGTGAACACAGCAATGCTTTATGTAAAAGTGGTAACCCCACTTGTGCTTAAATGATGAGTATGACCTATGATCAAATGTTCTCATTTGACACCTAAGTTAATATACTCATATATAGATGACCTAGTCATCGCCAATTGCTTGATAGATGCTAGAGTGTTTGTGCATCCTTTGTCAGATATTTCATTTGTCATTTTATTGTGTGAGCATGTTGATTGCATATTTTACTCATTCGAGAACATCCATTTGTTACTTTGATTGTTTGGATTTTTTCTCTTTTGCCAAATGGATGGACAAGAATGCCTAAGAACTCCCTCTATCTATCTATGCTTTTCTCGTCTCAAACTCTATTCATGCTACATCACAAAGTTTGATCAAGTCAGATTCAAACCGCTCTGTGTGAGGAGCACTCGGAGTCACCGATTCGTCATAGGCTTATACTTCCAAAACCTCTTTGTGCATTTCGGTATGACCGAGTCATCACACCGAGTTCACTAAGTTGATCTAGGTTTTCCATCTCGGTGCAACCGATTTGAACCTTTCAGTCACACCGAGTTGCAGTAACCGCTTGCGATTCTGCATCTCGGTGCCACTGAGTTGTTCCACTCGGTCACACCGACAGGGTCGGGATATATATATATATATATATATATATATATATATATATATATATATATATATACACATATATATATATATATATATATATATCCACGATTGAGATTTTGGAAATTTCTTCAAAAGCCATCAGCCCGCGCGAATCCTTCTCTGCCTCCTCGGGTCTCCAGATCATCTTCTCACCGCCATCGACCTCCTGCCGCTGGTTTTCATCGCCGTCAATGGAATTCTGCTCTACCGTTGTCGCCGTAGCGAACTCCCGCCGAACTAGGGTATGGGTTCGATACTTTGTGCTATTTCCTTACTCCGATTCCTAGCACATTGTTTTTCCATGATCATTACCACGTATGAAAACAATCTATCTAGAGAAAACATCCTTTAGGTTAGGTTTGATTTGAAAATTTAGGGTTAGGTTTCCGCCGAACTCATCTCGGACCGACCAAGTTGTAGAAATTGGTCTCACCGATTTGGCTTAGGCCATTGCACATGCGCTTTTCGGTCTGACCAAAAATTGCAAATCGGTGTGACCGAGTTCAACTCTCTGTGAAACCCTAGCAATCTTGGAGCCACCAATCTATGATTCGGTCTGACCGATATCACTAGTTTAGGTTCCAAAAGTTGCTTCAGTGCCACCGAGTTTAACAAATCGGTAGCTCCAAAATGTTTTTTGTGGAGAACTAAAACTAAGTGTTTGACTCATCTGTTTTGCAAAAACCCTGCACTTTGTGATGCTCATCTATTCTACCTTATCTATATCTATTCACAGGGTTTGCTATCAGTTTGCTTGCCAAGATGTCTGACTAGAGTGACAGCCAGAACAGAACTGAAGAGCAAGTGCAAATGAGTGAGGGCACTAGTCCCTCAAGCAACTATGATGAGGGCAGCAGGAGCACACCAAGTAACTTGCCCAAAGCAGCCACCAGATCAAGGAAGAAGAGAACCTCGGATTTTGAGGATGAGGATTATGTAGCTATTGAAGAAGAAGTGAGCTCAAAGAAGAAATTCTTGAAGAAGGAGTATGCCACAACTGCTGCAACCAAGCCAGGGTTGAACAAGAAGGCACCAGCAAAAAGAGTTCCTATGTCTAAGGTCAGAGCCTCCACTCAGGAATCCTCCAAATCAACTGGAGGAGAGGCTGCTAGTGAGGAGAAGAAGAAGAAGAAGAAGAAGAAGAAGAAGAAGAAGAAGAAGAAGAAGAAGAAGAAGAAGAAGAAGAAGAAGAAGAAGAAGAAGAAGAAGAAGAAGAAGAAGAAGAAGAAAAGAAAGGGAGGAAGATGGTGCAAGAAGGTGGACCCCATGGAAGAATTTTAGAGGCATTATTCTGCTGAAGAAGATGAAGAGGAAGAGGATGTTGCTCCAGCAGCCACTCCATCAGCTCCAACTACATCAACTGATGCCTTCATCCTTGGAGTTCTCTCTACACCACCTCCCGAAGACCAAGCCTGAGATACGCATAGCACTATGCATTTTTGAACTTTTGATAACTTGTTGCGAAAGGGGGAGAATGTATAGATCATAGGCTTCAAGAGAGAGTGTTTTGCTTCTTTGTCTCTTTTTCTATTTGGTTGAACTTTATTGTGTGCTTGTTTGCTACTCTATGTCCTTGTGTGAGATACTTGTATGATCATGTGTTTGATCATATGCTACTTTAATGCTTGCTTGCCTGATATTATCTCTTATATGCCATATATGATCATTCACTTTGCTTGGTGATGAGTGCATGCTTTTAATTTCTATCATTTTGAGCGCTCCACCAAGATGTATGTAACATGGAAGAGTGACCCATGATCATAATCAATTGTGCATTTGCATTCAAAAGTAAATTTTATATAATGCACAAATTTAGGGGGAGCTCTTACTTATCACATACTTCTCAAAGCGACGATGTATTTCAACCTTATTATTATTTTTTGAAGCTTTGATGTATATGTTGTCATCAATTACCAAAAGGGGGGAGATTTAAAGTGAAACTATCCATAGGTGGTTTTGGTAATTATTAACAACATATAGCTCACTGAGCTAATGCTATTTCAAGATAAATATTTCAGGAAAGTTCAATGATTGGCATGGCATGGATTATAATTGTGGACCCCTCAAAATGCTGAGGACACATATTGGCTCAAGCTCAAGACTCTACATTTTACTTTTAGTGATCCAAGATCACATTGAGTCCATAGGAAAAGCCAATACTATTAAAAGGGGATAAGGTGTTGCTTAATGGCTTGCTTGATCAAAATGCTTAGTGATATGCTCCAAAAACCCTCAACCACTTTCTCATATCCACATATGTTCTAAACCAAAGTCAAACTCGACCCCACCGAAATATTCTATCTGGCGCCACCGAGTTCACTTGACATAGCCACTTCCACAAACCCTAGTCACTTCGGTCTCACTGATAGGGATCTCGGTCTCACCGAGATGGGATTTCAAACTCTCGGTTTCTTTTCATAACGTTTCGGTCCAACCGAGATGAGTGATCAGTCCCACCGAGTTCGCAATGCAAACTCTCTGTTTCCCCTTCGTAACATTTCGGTCTCACCGAGATGAGCAAATCGGTCCCACCGAGTTTGCCTGACCAACTCTCTGGTTAGCTTATTACCAAAGTCGGTCCTACCGAGTTTGTGTAATCGGTCTCACCGAGATTACATTATGCCCTAATCCTAATGTAATCTGTCCCACCGAGTTGACATGTCAGTCCCATCGAAAGGCCTAACGTTCACATTTTGGACTAAATCGGTCTGACCGAGTTTTCTGATTCGGTCCCACCGAGTTTGGTGAATTGTGTGTAATGGTTAGATTTTGTGTGGAGGCTATATATACCCCTCCACCCTTCCTTCATTCGTGAGGAGAGCTATCAGAACATGCCTCCATTCCAGCATACCTTTTCTGAGAGAGAACCACCTACTCATGTGTTGAGGTCAACATATTCCATTCCAACCACATGAATCTTGATCTCTAGCCTTCTCCAAGTTGCTTTCCACTCAAATCATCTTTCCACCAAATCCAAATCTGTGAGAGAGAGTTGAGTGTTGGGAAGACTAACATTTGAAGCACAAGAGCAAGGAGTTCATCATCAACACACCATCTATTACCTTTTGGAGAGTGGTGTCTCCTAGATTGGTTAGGTGTCACTTGGGAGCCTCTGTCAAGATTATGGAGTTGAACCAAGGAGTTTGTACGGGCAAGGAGATCTCCTACTTCGTGAAGATCTACCCTAGTGAGGCAAGTCCTTCATGGGCGATGGCCATGGTGGAATAGACAAGGTTGCTTCTTCGTGGACCCTTTGTGGGTAGAGCCCTCCATGGACTCGCGCAACTGTTACCCTTCGTGGGTTGAAGTCTTCATCAACGTGGATGTACGATAGCACCACCTATCGGAACCACGCCAAAAATCTCGATGTCTACATTGCGTTTAATCCCTCCAAACTCCTCCCTTTACCTTCATGTGCAATGTTTTACATTCCGCTGCTATACTCTTAGACTTGCATGTGTAGGTTGACTGCTTGACTTGTGCTAAGTTGTTAAAATCTGTCAAGACTTAAAATGAGGAAAAGGCTAGATTTTTATTTGGCCAAGTAGTCTAATCACCCCCCCCCCTCTAGACATACTTTTGATCCTACACCCTTCATCCTCAAACGTTTGTGTTCTTCATGTATGGTAGCATACTTTTGCAGAGAGCACTTTGATTGTTTATTGGTTGTAGAAAAATAAATCCCAGGCTACCTGTCAGCAGGACGTGATGAGCTACGCGTACGTGCTACTGGATGAGGTAGTGGAGAAGTAATCTACACGTACACATATATGATTTTATCATGTCAGGTTTGATCTGAACAAGAAATAAACTATGATGATCATAAGAACCATTTTTTCGGTTGACCAAGTTCCCCTTTGCAACAAATGAAAATTAAGGAAAACAATAAACAGCATGACTAATGTACCACTAGTAGTTCTTTTCCTACAACTCAATGTACTGCTACCATGTTGTTCCATTAATGGTAAAAACGGTTGTAGCAGAAGTATTTGTGTGTGAAATAAAATAGGTGCTGTTAGATTTGTGTACAGAGGCACTGTACTTATTATGGCATTGTGCTGCATAAACAACCATCGATTGTTTGGTCAAAATCATCTTGTCCTGATCAAAATGTGCACCACACTTGCATAGTTATTGCCCATGGTGGGTATGCATTAAGCATTTTACCTTGCTGGATTAGATTGCCTAAAAGTCGAAACACACCTCGGGCCTTTCTTCATCACCAGCAGAAGAGTCCCAAAAAGATACATGTTGACCTACAAAAGTGCCTTACATGTATTCGATCTTTTGATGCAGGAGATCTGTGAAAAAAACAAAGCTAACCGAGCTCAGGTTAAGTTCCACCACACAACTGGCTCGCGCAGCTATCATGTGCATTGTGATAATTTGGTAAGTCCGGCCTGTGGTTATGGATTCTCGCATGTGGAACTTCGTTTTTACATAGTTATTGTATATAGTGTGTCCCTGGCTTCAGCCAATAAATGCTTTATCCTGAACAAGTGGATAAAATCAAGTGCACTTTATTGTATTATGCTCTTCATAGTTATTAAATTTGAAGCGTCAGTGAATACGAAAGTAAGCTTGCTGCATATATGTCATTTCAGGGAGAAAAATACAAAGATGAATAACCCACTGCATTCGATTTGTTTAAAGAATGCTACTACAGCAACAAGAATAAAAGGTACACCGACACCATACAATCTGCAATTGTAAGTCAGGTTTTGAAGAGTGCCAACCATATCACAATGCTTATTTTTTCAATAGATCAAGTAGTACAATAAGCAGTAATTATAAAGTTAGCCTAGAGAGGTAGAAGAATAATGCGACTTTGAAACGGTTGAGCACATATCACTTGGCAACTGTTGGATGATTTATGACATCTTCATATCACATCTTGCTATGTGGGTTCAATTTATTTTATCCATTTTTGAGCAGTTTTCATGATGGTGTATTGTGTATGCGCATGCTATATTTGATTCCATAATTTCTTAGGAGATTACTTGAACTTAATCTTTTGCATAATTAGATGTATTCATATGTACATCATATACATACATGTGATCAAACCAAGGGAAATCACATATTTGTCTTCACGTTTGTTTGTTGCTTGCATTGCTAGAATCAAATGGAAGAGAAGGTCTCTCAACCTACTAAAGATGGACAACAACCTATCTCTGTGACTAAGATTGTACATGAGGTGCTCACTCAGCACACCAAGAAGCCTATTTCGTCAGCATGTGGGGATCCAGCATGTGCATCAGAGAACTAGTGGTACCAACCTTGAAGCGCAACTGGCAACAGAGAAGAAAGGGAATGCAGAGCTTTGGGAGATTCTCAACACCTTGACTAAGAAGGTAGAGGAATCAGAAGAAGCAAGGGTCAGATAAGAAGAAGAGTACAGGAAGAAGCAAGCCGAGACAGACATAAAACTTGACCTTTTGCTAAGCAAGAGGTGATCAAGTTCAGCTACAGGGTAAGGCGTGGTCACTGAAACACTATGTTGCTCTAAGGTGATAGTAATGTGTGATATTTTGCTGGTGCCATGCTTTTGTTGGAATCTATCTCGCAATGCTTTTGTTGTTGAAACTGCATGCGAACTATTCATGTATATGAATGCAGCTGCAGGTGGTTTGTGACACCAGAGACCAGAGTGATTGTAGTTTTATATTTATGTTGGATCGGAACATGTGTGATTTGGTGTTGCAACTTAATTTATATTGTCAAATATGCATTATGATCTATAACCTATATTGGTGTTTATATAATAGTGTGGTATTGTTTAGAAGCAATATTTTACTGTTTTGAGCTGGGTTGATGGACTAGAACTAGGCTTAAATTGGTTGGCTAGCCGGACTGAACTGGGTTGAAGTCGGTTGGCAAACCACACCAAAATAAGCAGGCCTGGAAATTGTGTATTGTGCTAAAAATAATGGGCTCAATGAATTGAAGCTTTGGGCTATGTGATACACTATAGCTGGGCCTAAATTGATTGGCAAACAGGACTGGATTAATATGGCCAAACAATTGCATAATGGATGACAAAAAACACAATGGGCTGAAGAAGGTGAAGCTTAAATGGGTTGAAATTAGAAAGGGCTGCTAGAACAAAGGAAATGGGCTAACGAGTTGTCCGAGAGGAAACATGTAATGGGCTAAACCTTTACAAATGGGCTAACGAACTAGACTGAAGGAAATAAGTGAACGGATTGGATTGGGCTAAAAACAGGATGCCACAAGTCTAATTGGGCCAGCCACTAGATGAGCCTTCTAGGCCGTCATGTCCATGCGCACGCCATGTCATGAAATTCTGTGACGGCTTGAGTCGTCACAAAGGCCTGGGCTAGGCCCAGGCCCGACCCGAATTGGATCGGCTCAATGCTAATCTATGACGGCCAAGGAACATCATGGGTCGACATAATTTGTGAAGATTTTGGCCCGCTGCCATGAAAACCAATCTATGACAGGGAATACATGATGGTTTTAAAAAACATTGTTGATGGATGTGTGTGACAGTTTTGTAGTCATCTATGAAGGTTTGGGTCGTCATGGATCAACATCATTCTTGTAGTGCCTCCATCACGGTCGGCCATCCAGTTGCGACTCGCTCTGCTACGGGTGGCACTGGTGGAGGCACCTCGGCTTCCCCTTTGATGGAGGCCGGAATGGACGACTCAGGGGGGGGGGGCCAGGGGCTCCGTGATCCTCTTCGGGGAGAGTTCAGACTATCCGAGCTCCCCCCTCCTTGTTCACGTGGAGAGATTCCCTCTCCTGGTCTTCAGCGACCGAGGTGTTAACCTCGTCCGTAATGGTGTCGCCTCCTCCCCTGGTGTTTGGTCCGGGAGGGGTCTTCCTAGATAGCACCTCCTCGGTCTCCTCGATGATCGGGGAAGGCGTGGTGCTTGATGTAGTCCCACTTTCCGCAAGCTCGGCCGGTGGAGAGTCCCCCTCCAAAACTCGGTCGGTGGGGAGGTCACAGGGCAGACTGAGAAGTTAAGAGCATACACATAGTTAACACTGGATTTAATTTGGCTAAAAACATATGGGTGTATGATACGTCTCCAGCGTATCTATAATTTTTTTATTGTTCCATGTTATTATATTATCTATCTTGGATGTTTTATATTCTATTTTATATGATTTTTGGGACTAACCGATTAACCTAGCACCCAGTGTCAGTTTTTGTTTTTTCCTAGTTTTTGAGTTTCATAGAAAAGGAATATCAAACAAAGTCCAAATAAGTTGAAAATTTATGGTGATTTTTTATGGACGAGAAGAAGCCCCCGAAGCAAAAGAGTTGGGCCATAAGAGCCACGATCCATCCACAAGGGTGGAGGGCGTCCCCCCTAGGGCACGCCCCTGCCTTGTCATTGCCTCGTGGACCCCCCTGACTTGTTCCTGACGCCAAAAATTCCTATAAATATAGAAACCCCCAGAAATAAACCTAGATCGAGTTCCGCCGCCGCAAGCCTCTGTAGCCACGAAAAACCAATTGGTAGCCCGTTCTGGCACCCTACCGAAGGGGAAACCATCACCGTTGGCCATCTTCATCATCCTGGCGGTCTCCATGACGAGGAGGGAGTATTTCACCCTCGGGGCTGAGGGTATGTACCAGTAGCTATGTGTTTGATCTCTCTCTCTCTCATGTTCTTGATTTGGCACGACCTTCATGTACCTCGAGCTTTGTTACTATAGTTGAATCATCTGGTATTTATCCCCCTCTACCTTCTTGTGATGAATTGAGTTTTACCTTTGAGGTTTCGCTGTTATCGGATTGAATACTATTATGGATTTGAGAACACTTGATGTATGTCTTGTGTGGGATACCCGTGGTGACAATGGGGTATTATATTGATTCACTTGATGTGTATTTTGGCACTCAACTCTCGGATTCCTGAGGTGACATTGGCGTAATCTTTGCATAGGGGTTGATGCATATTTTCGTCCTTGTTTCTCTGGTAGGAATCTTGGGGCACTCTTTGAGGTTCTTTGTGTTGGATTGAACATTATGAATCTTAAGTTATTTGATGCATATCATATAATTGACACACGGATACTTGTGGTGACATTGGAGTATCTAGGTGACATTACGGTTGATTGATGTGTGTCATATGGTGTTATTTTACTATGAAATCTAGGGTTGTTTGTGACACTTATAGGAATAACTCAATGGATTGATCAGAAAGAATAACTTTGAGGTGGTTTCGTACCCTACAAGCAATTTCATCTTATGTTCTCCGCGATAGGAACTTTGGAGTGACTTTTGTCGCACATTGAGGGCTTTCGATATGATCTAATTATGTTATCATTGTTGAGAGAACTTGCACTAGTGAAAGTATGAACCCTATGCCTTGTTTTCAGGCATTGCAATACCATTTTCGCTCACTTTTCTTACTCATTACCTTGCTGATTTTATATTTTTTAGATTACAAAAACCTATATCTACCATCCATATTGCACTTGTATCACCATCTCTTCGCCGAACTAGTGCACCTATACAATTTACCATTGTACTGGGTGTGTTGGGGACACAAGAAACTCTTTGTTATTTGGTTGCAGGGTTGTTTGAGAGAGACCATCTTCATCCTATGCCTCCCGCGGATTGATAAACCTTAGGTCATCCACTTGAGGGAAATTTGCTAATGTCCTACAAAACTCTGCGCTTGGAGGCCCAACACGAGCCTACAAGAAGAATGTTGCGTAGTATACATCAAGCTCTTTTCTGGCGTGGTTGCCGGGGAGGTTAGTGCTTGAAAGTATATCTTTAGATCTTGCAATATAATCTTTTAGTTTCTTGTTTTATCACTAGTTTAGTCTATAAAAGAAAACCAAAAATGGAATTGAGATTTCCTCATATGCTTCATCTTTTTAATGTATTTCGTGAAAATGATGAAAAGGAAAATTGTGCTCAAGTGTTAGAAGAACAAGTCTATAAAATGTTTGGCACTAAAATTTTAAATGATGAGCATGATTGCAATGTTGTTAGTATGAGTTCTTTGAATATCCATGATGCTAATGATATGAAAAGCCATAAGCTTGGGGATGCTATGTTTGATGAAGATGATATTTGTTTCTCCCCCGAGTTTTGATGATAAAATTTATTATGATGATACCATGCCTCCTATTTATGATGATTATATTGGTGAAAGTGGGTTTGGAAGAGTGTCAATTCTAGGTAATGATCCCACTATTTTGGAGGGTGTTGAATCTTATAATATTTATGGAAGTGGATTTGGAGAGGTCATGACTTTATTTAATGATGATTCCACTATTTCGGAAGAGGTTCCAATTGATTATGAGAACAAAGTTGCTGACTATGATGATTACTGTGATGACATGTATGCTATGAAGAGTAATTATAACCATGAAACTTTTCATCATGATTTTAATTTTCAATTGGATTATGCCTCACATGATAGTTATTTTGTTGAGTTTTCTCCCACTACTATGAATGAGAAGAATTTTGCTTATGTGGTGAGTAGTAAAATTTATATGCTTGTGCATCACGAGAATAATGCTTTATGTGATGGTTATATTGTTGAATTCATTCATGATGCCACTGAAAATTATTATGAGAGAGGAACATATGCTTTTACATATTGCAATAATATCAAGTTTCCTCTCTATGCATTGAAAATGTTGAAGTTATGCTTGTTTTACCTTCCTATGCTAGTTGATTCTTGTTCCCATAAGTTGTTTGTTCACAAAATCCCTATGCATAGGAAGTGGGTTAGACTTAAATGTTCTAGTCATATTCATCATGATGCTCCCATTATGTTTCAATCCTTATCTTTTATGTGAGCATCATTGAAGTCATCATGCCTAGCTAAAAAGGCATTAAAGAAAAGTGCTTGTTGGGAGACAACCCAATATTTACCCCTACTATTTTTGCATGTTCACATGATTAAGCTACAATAGTAATCATGTTTTATAGCTTTTGTTTCAATAAAGTGCCAAGTAAAGCCTTTGGGATAGTGTGGATGATAGTTGATTCAATTAAGTCCAAAAACAGAAAAATTTGCGCCCAGTCACAGAATTGTTAAAAACCACTGGAGCGTCGAAACATTCTGAATTTTTTACAGTATATTGATATACAAATTGCCCAGGTTTTCCTAATTTTTCAGAAGTTTTGGAGTTACAGAAGTATGGAAAGTTTCCAGATTACTACAGATTGTTTTGTTTTTGACATATTCTATTTTTTATGTGTTGTTTGCTTATTTTGATGAATCTATGAGTAGTATCGAAGGGTATGAACCATGAAGAAGTTGGAATACAGTAGATAGAATACCAATATAAATTTAGAAAGAGTTCACAATAGTACCTAAGTGGTGATTTGCCTTATTATACTACTGGAGCTTACGAGTTTTCTGTTAAGTTTTGTGTTGTGAAGTTTTTAAGTTTTGGGTGAAGTTCCAATGGACTACGGAATAAGGAGTAGCAAGAGCCAAAGATTGGAGATTCCCAAGACAACCAAAGGTAATATTCAAGAAATACCCAAGCAACTAAGCTTAGGGATGCCCTGGAAGGCATCCCCTCTTTCGTCTTCGTTCATCCGTAACCTTACTTGGAGCTATATTTTTATTCACCACATGATATGTGTTTTGCTTGGAGCATAATTTTATTTTATTAGGATTTACTTGCTGTTATTTAGAGTAATGTTTTGCATCTTTTAGTTCAATAAAAAGGTCAAATATAACCTTTACCATGCTTATTTTGCAAGTCTATATGTTGTTGTTTTAAAAACAGAAAGTTTTCTATCATTGTTTATTTGTGAATAGTCAGAACATGATAAAATCTTGAAATTTAAAAAAAAACGAGGAACAACAAATTTTATACAGTTAGGTAATTTTAAGACTATTCTGTTTAGACAGATTGCGGTTATGTTTGCTTGTTTAATGATTCTATTTGAGGATGAGAGTATTAAATATGCAGAGGCATTTAGCATGTAATGTCAAATTATAATTTTAGTGATTTTCTACAATAGAGAATGATATGGTTTTGCGTTGATTTATACTAACTTATCTCACGAGTTCTTGTTGATTTTTGTGTGGATGAAGTTTTTAAGATTTAGGGAAACCGCGATATGAAATGAATTAAGGAGACACAAAAGCTCAAGCTTGGGGATGCCCAAGGCATCCCTAGTTAATATTTCAAGAAGTCTCAAGCATCTAAGCTTGGGGATGCCCCAGTTGGCATCCCACCTTTCTTCTTTAACAATAATCGATCAATTTTGGTTAAGCCTAAGTTTTTGGTTCTTCACATGATATGTGCTATATATCCTTGCAATGTAATTTTATTTTGTTTTGCATGTTGTTTGAATATCCCAAGATCTGAAATTCCTAAATGTTAGAGAGTCTTCACATAGTTACATAATTATTCGACTACTCATTGATCTTCACTTATATCTTTTGGAGTAGTTTGTCATTTGCTCTAGTGCTTCACTTATATCTTTTTAGAGCACGGAAGTAGTTTTATTTTGAAGAAATTGTTGAACTCTCATGCTTCACTTATATCATTTGAGAGTCTCTAAATAGCATGGTAATTTGCTTAGGTTATGAATTTAGTCATAATATGATGGGCATCCAAGAGGGATATAATAAAAACTTTCATATAAAGTGCATTGAATACTATGAGAAGTTTGATTCCTTGTGATTGTTTTGAGATATGAAGATGGTGATATTAGAGTCAGGCTAGTGAATAATTGTGGATTGTAGAAATACTTGTGTTAAAGTTTGTGATTACCATAGCATGCACGTATGGTGAACCGTTATGTAACGAAGTTGGAGCATGATTTATTTATTGATTGTCTTCCTTATGAGTGGCGGTCAAGGACGAGCGATGGTCTTTTCCTACCAATCTATCCCCCTAGGAGCATGCGCGTAGTACTTTGTTTCGATGACTAATAGATGTTTGCAATAAGTTTGTGAGTTCTTTATGACTAATGTTGAGTCCATGGATTATACGCATCCTCACTCTTCCACCATTTCTAGCCTCTCTAGTACCGCGCAACTTTCGCTGGTGCATTACACCCACCATTACCTTTCCTCAAAAAAGCCACCATACCTACCTATTATGACATTTCCATAGCCATTCCGAGATATATTGCCATGCAACTTCCACCGTTCCATTTATTATGACACGCTTCATCATTGTCATATTGCTTTGCATGATCATGTAGTTGACATCGTATTTGTGGCAAAGCCACTGTTCATAATTTTCATACATGTCACTCTTGAGTCATTGCACATCCCGGTACACCACCGGAGGCATTCATATAGAGTCATATTTTGTTCTAAGTATCGAGTTGTAATTCTTGAGTTGTAAGTAAATAAAAGTGTGATGATCTTTATTATTAGAGCATTGCCCCATGTGAGGTTATTAAAAAAGAGGCCAAAGAAGCCAATCAAAAAAGAGAGAAGAAAAAAAGAGAAAAACAAAAAAAGGAGAGAAGGGGCAATGTTACTATCCTTTTCCACACTTGTGCTTCAAAGTAGCACCATGATCTTCATGATAGAGAGTCTCCTATGTTATCACTTTCATATACTAGTGGGAATTTTTCATTATAGAACTTGGCTTGTACATTCCAACTATGGGCTTCCTCAAACTGTCCTAGGTCTTCATGAGCAAGCAGTTAGATGCACACCCACTTAGTTTTCTTTTGAGCTTTCATAAACTTATAGCTCTAGTGCATCCGTTGCATGGCAACCCTACTCACTCACATTGATATCTATTGATGGGCATCTCTGTAACGCCCTCGATGCGGCTATATCTCCTACGTGTCGAAGCATGACTTAGAGGCATAACCGCATTGAAATCAATGTCGCAAGTGAGGTAATCTTCACAACAACCCATGTAAATAAATAAAGGGGAAAGGGATACATAGTTGGCTTACAATCACCACTTCACACAATACATGAATAAAGCATTACATCAACCAGATACACACAAGGTCCGACTATGGAACCAAATAAAAGAAGACTACCCCAAATGCTACACAGATCCTCGATCGTCCTAACTGGGCTCCACTACTGATCAACTGGAAACGGAACAACACTACGAACAAAGTCTTCATCGAGCTCCTCCTTGAGCTGGGTTGCTTCACCTGCACGGTTTCATCGGCACCTGCAAACTGGTTTTGGAAGTATCTGTGAGTCACGGGGACTCATCAATCTCACACCCTCGCGATCAAGACTATTTAAGCTTATAGGAAGGGTAAAAGGTATGAGGTGGAGCTGCAGCAGGCGACTTGCATATATGGTGGCTAACCTTACACAAATGAGAGCGAGAAGAGAAGGCAAAGCACGGTCGAACAACTATGATCAAGAAGTGATCCTAGAACAACCTACGTCAAGCATTACTCCAACACCGTGTTCACTTCCCGGACTCCGCCGAGAAGAGACCATCACGGTTACCCACGCGGTTGATGTATTTTAATTAAGATCAACTTCAGGTTTTCTACAACTAGACATTAACAAATTCCCGTCTGCCCATAACCGTGGGCACGGCTTTCGAAAGTTCAAATCCCTGCAGGGGAGTCCCAACTTAGCCCATCACAAGCTCTCATGGTCAACAAAGGATATTCCTTCTCCCAAGACAATCCGATCAGGCTCGGCATCCAGGTTAAAAGACATCTCGACAATGGTAAAACAAGTCCAGCGACACCGCCTCAATGTGCCGACAAATCCCGATAGGAGCTGCACATATCTCGTTCTCAGGGCACACTCAGATGAGACATCCTATGAGTAAAACCAACCCTTAGGTTGCCCCAAGGTGGCCCCGTAGTCTACTCGGTCGAACCAACACTCAGAGGAGCACTGGCCCAGGAGGGTTTAAATAAAGATGACCCTCGAGTCTGCAGAACTCAAGGGAAAGAAAAGGCTAGGTGGCGAATGCTAAAACCAATGTTGGGCATTGCTGGAGGAGTTTTATTCAAGGCGAACTATCAAGGGGTTCCCACTATAACCCAACCGCGTAAGGAACGCAAAATCCGGGAACATAACACCGATATGACGGAAACTAGGGCGGCAAGAGTGGAACAAAACACCAGGCATAAGGCCGAGCCTTCCACCCTTTACCAAGTATATAGATGCATTAATTAAATAATAGATATTGTGATATCCCCACATATAAACATGTTCCAACAAGGAACAACATATCCATGCTCCAACAAGGAACAAACTTCATCTTCACCTACAACTAACAACGCTATAAGAGGGGTTGAGCAAAGCGGTAACATAGCCAAACAACGGTTTGCTAGGACATGGTGGGTTAGAGGTTTGGCTTAACAATATGGGAGGCATGATAAGCAAGTGGTAGGTATCGCAGCATAGGCATAGCAAAAGAGCGAGCATCTAGCAAGCAAAGATAGAAGTGATTTCGAGGGTATGATCATCTTGCCTGAGATCCCGCAAGGAAGAAGAACGAGTCCATGAAGAAGACAAACGGATGTAGTCGAACAGTTCCTCACAAACGAGACGTTATCGGAACCAACCCGAAGAAGCAACACTGGAAAGAAGCCACACAACATAGTAAACAACCAACACATGAACATGGCATGATATGCGGGATGCGGTGTGTGATGCATATGCATGATTTGGAAAGGAATGATTGAACCTGGCCTCAACTTGGAAATCCAGGAGTTCCACTGGAAAGGTGCGTTGATTTCAGTTGAAATTGATATAAAGATCACCGGAATCGGATGCACGATTTGGAAATGGCAAGCAAAACAAATATGGCACCGGACTACGATAATCAGCAAGTGACCATCTAAATGCATCAACTAAAATATGCTACGGCACTCAAACATAGTAACACAATAAATGGCAGGGATCCACTCATGATGCTTGACAAAAGATGAACAGTGAGCTACGGCTAATTCACTCAATAGCAAGCTCAAACAAGCATGGCAAAAGTACAAAAGATTACATGTTTCAGACTTGGTGAAATTAACAGCATGTCAGGAATTTATCATCAGGAAGCAAAGTTTAGAGCATGATAACTACAAGCTACAGGAACATATCATGGCAAAGCAAGGCATGTCATGCAGCTACTCAAAGCATATAACAAAAGTCCCTTAGTGACCTTGAGCCAAAAGGGATCAGAAAATACAATTGCAAGCATGTGAACATAGCGAAAACATAAACAAATTCAGACTTGGTGAAAAACTGGAGCATGGCAAAATAGTTAACAAGTAGGCATGTTTACGAGCTCGATGCACTCACTACAAAGCATGGCATGATAAGCTAAGCATACACCCAGCAAGAAGACATGTCATAAAAGCTAGACATGGCAGGAACAACAACATAGCATGCACGGATCAACAACAACAACAAGCTCGGCAAAATTGCTAAACAAGTTAACAATCTGCCAGGAACATTTTATAGCAAAAGTAGAGCTCGATTGACTCAAGCTAGGGTGCTCCAGAATTACAAAAAAAGACATGGATGGATAAAGCACCACAATATCTACAAAACATCCTTACTGATCATGCCCAAAAGGTGCACGGATCACTAGGAAACAACATGAACATATGGCATAAAAATAATGGCAGAACAAGGACTTCGTGAAATTATAAGTCCCTGGAATCAACATCATTGAGTAAGCTACTTTGCATGCTTGTGCTAGTCACCACAAATATCACAAAAATACATGGCATACACCCCTATAAAGATGGCATGGCATATAACAATACACATGTAGAGCTCAGGATCATAGCATGCACACATTAATCATGGCAAAAATGACAAAAGGCTATTTGCTGAAATAGATCTAAAACTTTCCTCACATAGCCCTCTTCCAACAGCATTTCGGGCCTCAAGATGAGCTCAAAAGAAAATGACGCAATGAGATGAAATGATGTACTCGTCGAGGCGAACATTTTGATATGCTACACGCATGAATCGGAGCAACGATGACAGAGTTATGTCCTGATGAACATGGCATAAAATTACTGAGATCTGGGGAAAAAGTCAATGGGTGGACGAGGTGGTGCGGGACGACGAGATCCAGGTGCGGGGCCGAAGCGTTTGGTTCGGGGGAGTGGTGGATCTCATCCCACTCCCTGGATCCGGCACCGGCGAGAACTCCGGCGAGCTCGGACGCCGGCTAGGAGGAGATCCGGCGGCTGGCTCGTGCCGCGGCGGCGTGGCGAAGGAGCGGGCGAGGCGGAGCGACGGCGGCGGGGTCTAGCCGAGGTGCAGCGATGGCGCGCGGGCAAGCGGGGCCGCGTCGTTGAAGGGCGGCGACAGGAAAACGGCGGCGGCGTGGGGCGCCCGAGGCGGCGGGGTGCGGTGGATCCGGCGACGGTCGGTGGCGGTGCGGAGCTCCTGAGGCGGCGGGGACGAAGGAGAGGCGCGGCGGGCGACTCGATCGGGGTGCGGGGCGCTCGGGCCCGGGGCGGCTCGGGCGGGCCTCCCACGGGCCGCGGCGGGCCTCGGCGGC
>NC_041388.1:510335568-510437013 GCF_002162155.2 Triticum dicoccoides
CTCCCATTGGACGGGGCGATGTGGCGGCGGAGTGGACGCGTCCGCCGGCGAGCGGACATGTCCGGTGGCGCGGAGGGAGTTGGATCTAGGGTTTGGACTGCGTGAAATTTCGGGGAGAGTCACATATATATAGGTAGAGGGAGCTAGGAGAGTCCAAATGAGGTGCGGTTTTCGGCCACGCGATCGTGATCGAACGACCGAGACGATGGAGGGGGGTTTAGGTGGGTTTTTGGCCACTTTGGAGGGGTGTTGGGCTGCAACACACACGAGGCCTTTTAGGTCCCTCGGTTAACCGTTGGAGTATCAAACGAAGTTCAAATGGCACAAAACTTGACAAGCGGTCTACCGGTAGTAAACCAAGGCCACATGACAAGTCTCGGTCCAATCCGAGAATGTTTAACACTCGCACACGAAAAAAGGTAGAAAGGGACACCGGATGTCATAGGAGCGCCGGAATGCAAAATGGACAACGGGGAAAATGCTCGGATGCATGAGACGAACATGTATGCAAATGAAATGCATATGATGACATGACATGAAAAGCATGACACGCAATCAATGACAAGACAACAATAGCGAGTAACTAGAAGACACCTGGCACATCAGTCTCGGGGCATTACAATCTCCATAGCCCGTTGATACGCCTAGTTGATGTGAGACTATCTCCTTCTTTTTGTCTTCTCCACAACCATCATATTCTATTCCACCTTTAGTGCTATGTCCATGGCTCACGCTCATGTATTGCGTGAAAGTTGAAAAGGTTTGAGAACATCAAAAGTATGAAACAATTGCTTGGCTTGTCATCGGGGCTGTGCATGATATAATATTTTGTGTGATGAAGATGGAGCATAGCCAGACAATATGATTTTGTAGGGATAACTTTCTTTGGTCATGTTATTTTGAGAAGACATGATTGCCTTATTAGTATGCTTGAAGTATTATTGTTTTATGTCAATATTAAACTTGTTTTCTGAATCTTATGGATCTGAACATTCATGCCACAATGAAGAAAAATTACATGGATAAATATGTTAGGTAGCATTCCACATAAAAAATCGGTTTCTATCATTTACCTACTCGAGGACGAGCAGGAATTAAGCTTGGGGATGCTTGATACGTCTCCAACGTATCTATAATTTTTTTATTGTTCCATGCTATTATATTATCTATCTTGGATATTTTATATGCATTTTATATGCTATTTTATATAATTTTTTGGAGTCACCTATTAATCTAGAGCCTAGTTCCAGTTTCTGTTTTTCCTTCTTTTTGAGTTCCGCAGAAAAGGAATATCAAACGGAGTCCAAATGAGCTGAAAATTTTACGGTCATTTTTAAAGGACCAGAAGAAGCCCCCGAAGCAAGAGAGTTGGGCCAGAAGAGCCACAAGGCATCCACAAGGGTGGAGGCCCCCTAGGGCGCGCCCCCTGCCTTGTCGTCGCCTCGTGGACCCCCCTCACTTGTTCCCGACACCAAAAATTCCTATAAATATAGAAATCCCTAGAAATAAGCCTAGATTGGGAGTTCCAGCGCCTCAAGCCTCTGTAGCCACGAAAAACAACCGGGAGCCCATTCAGGCACCCTGCCGGAGGGGGAAACCATCACCGGTGGCCATCTTCATCATCTCGGCGGTCTCCATGACGAGGAGGGAGTAGTTGACCCTCGGGGCTGAGGGTATGTACCAGTAGCTATGTGTTTGTTCTCTCTCTCTCTCTCTCTCTCTCTCTCTCTCGTGTTCTTGATTTGGCACGATCTTGATGTACTGTGAGCGTTATTACTATAGTTGAATCATATGGTGTTTCTCCCCCTCTACCTTCTGGTGATGAATTGAGTTTTACCTTTGAGGTTTCACTGTTATTGGACTAAATACTATTATGGATTTGAGAACACTTGATGTATGTCTTGCGTGGGATACTCATGGTGACAATGCGGTATTCCATTGATTCACTTGATGTATGTTTTGGCATTCAACTTGCGGATTCCCGAGGTGGCATTAGGGAAATCTATGCATAGGGGTAGATGCACGTTTTCGTCCTTGTTTCTCCTGTAGGAATCTTGGGGCACTCTTTGAGGTTCTTTGTGTTGGATTGAACATTATGAATCTGAAGTTGTTTGATGCATATTGTATAATTGACCCATGGATACTTGTGGTAACATTGGAGTATCTAGGTGACTTTAGGGTTGATTTATGTGTGTCATATGGTGTTATTTTACTACGAACTATAGGGTTGTTTGCGACACTTATAGGAATAGCTCAATGGATTGATTGGAAATAATAACTTTGAGGTGGTTTCATACCCTACAAGCAATTTCATCTTATGTTCTCCGCGATAGGAACTTTGGAGTGACTTTTGTTGCACATTTAGAGCTTGCCATGTAATCTAATTATGTTATCATTGTTGAGAGAACTAAAACTAGTGAAAGTATGAACCCTAGACCTTGTTTTCAAGCATTGCAATACCGTTTTCGCTCACTTTTGTTACTTGTTACCTTGCTGTTTTTATATTTTTCAGATTATAAAAACCTATATCTACCATCCATATTGCACTTGTATCACCATCTCTTCGCTGAACTAGTGCACCTATACAATTTACCAATGTATTGGGTGTGTTGGGGACACAAGAGACTCTTTGTTATTTGGTTGCAGGGTTGTTTGAGAGAGACCATCTTCATCCTACGCCTCCCATGAATTGATAAACCTTAGGTCATCCACTTGAGTGAAATTTGTTACTGTCCTACAAAACTCTGTGCTTGGAGGCCCAACACGAGTCTACAAGAAGAAGGTTGCGTAGTAGACATCAGTGTACATTCTGAAATGTACCTCTAGGCTCGGGGCTTGACCCAAAGTCTCCTTCGAGGAACCTCTTCGGAAGCCTCAGACTCTTCGACAAAGACTGAGCTATCGCCAGACAGGGCCACCTTGGCCCTACACTACCTTTTCGGGGCTGGACGGGGTTGATCCTCATCGGCGTCTTCAGACACCGCCCTGTTTCTTGTTCGGGAGGAGTCACTCTCCTCCCCATCATCTCCCTGCTCCATTCCCTCGTCGGGGGCAGAGTGGGCTTGGGTTTCTCCGGATTTGTTGTCCAGAGGTCCCATGGGGCAGAGGCCCTCCCTGGCCTCCGTATTCTCCACCTTCTTCTTCACCTTATTTTATGGCGCCTTATATGGTGCCACGGCTAGTATATCCGACATCAAGCCCGTCCTGGGGGCCTCGAGTAGCGGGGTCGGGTTGTTGATCTGCTCGGCCTTCTGCAGCCAGCTCTATGGATGAAGGTAGAGGGAGTTAAGTCCTTCGCCAAAGAAGAAAATTTGAACATGAGGATAAAATTAATCATACCTCCCGAGGAGGAGTCGCGGCGTCGAGACCGATGTGTTCTTCCTCGGCTAGCCAGTCCTTCTGGGGCTTGAACTGCACCTTCCATAGCTTGGCGTGGATGGTGCGAGAGAAGTGGCATACGGTGACAGGGTTTTCGGGCTTGTAGGTCCACATGGGAGCGGCCCGGGCTTGGAACGGGTGGAGGCGGCGTCGGAGCATGATCTGAACCACATTGGATAGCTTGACCTTTTGCTTTATCATCTTGGAGATGTGCTTCTACAGTGACTCTGCCTCCATTGGCAACCCCCAGTCGAGACCCTTCTTGGTCCATGATACCAGCCTTGTGGGAGGTCCGGATCAGAACTCAGGGATTGCCGCCCACCCGCACCACGTTGTTCGGTGATATAAAACCACTCCTTTTGCCAGATCTTGACGGTATCTATGAAGGTACCTTCCAGCAACTCAACTAGGGGGAGCTTGCTTATCATCCCCCCCCCCACACACACACAGTCCGCCTGCTGGTCGTTGACTATTTTAGGCTTGAAATTGAAGACCTTTAGCCACAAGCCGAAGTGTGACTGGACCCGAAGAAAGGCCTCGCAGAAAACAATGAAGGTCGAGATGTGCACGAAAGAGTTCGGGGCAAGATCATGAGAATCTAGCTCGTAAAAGAATATCAGACCCATGACAAAGGGGCGAAGAGGTAAGCCTAGTCCCCAGGTAAAGTGGGGAACGAACACCACTTTTTCAACTTGCTTGGGTGTGGGGATAACCTGGCCCTCCTTCGGAGCGCGGTGGGCGACATTGGTCGGAAGATAGCCGGCGTGCTTCAGTTCCTGGATGTCATCGTCGATGATGCTGGAGGCCTCCCACTTGCCTTTGAAAGTAGAGATGACCATGGTCGGATTGAGAGATTGGCGGGGAAATCTCTAAAGGATAAAGGATCTGGGCGCCGAGGGCTCAAGGGATTGGGAAAGCGACAACAATGGGGGAATGGAGAGCGTATTGAGAACATGGTGGCGGTCTCCCTTGTATAAGCTGCCGTAAGCCCAAGGGACCTTTTACTGCATCGTGGACCTCGCCACTTCCTGATATAATCGTGTCGTTATGCATGCATGGGGTGACCCAAGTCATTGATCATATCCCTTAAAAACATGGCACGATCTTCGTATTGATGGGACGTGCCTGTTGGGGAACGTAGCAATAATTCAAAAAAATTCCTACGTGTCACCAAGATCAATCTAGGAGATTCTAGCAATGAGAGAGAGGGAGGTTTATCTTCATACCCTTGAATATCACAATGCGGAAGCGTTACAAGAACGCGGTTGGTGGAGTCGTACACGCAGCGATTCAGATCGCAGTAGATTCCGATCTAAGCGCCGAACAACGGCGCCTCCGTGTTCAACACACGTATAGCCCGGGGACGTCTCCTCCTTCTTGATCCAGCAAGGGGAGAGGAGAAGTTGAGGGAGAACTCCGACAGCACGACGACATGGTGGTGATGGAGCTCGTGGTTCTCCGGCAGGGCTTCGCCAAGCGCTATGGAGGAGGAGGAGGTGTAGGAGAGGGGAGGGGCTGCGCCAGGGGAAGGGTGCGGCTGCCCTCTCTCTCCCTCACTATATATAGGGGGAAGGGGGAGGAGGAGGCGCCCTAGGGTTTCCCTAATGTAGGGGCGGCGGCCACAGGGGAAACCCTAGATGGGTTTGGGTGCCCCCACCCCTAGGAAACTTGCCCCCAAGCCGCGAGGGGTGGCTGCCCTAGGGGAGGCGCCCCCACCTCTCCAAGTTATGTGAGATGGGGTAGGAGGGGCGCTCAGCCCCTTAGTGGGCTGATGTTCCCCCTCCCCTTGGCCCATAAGGCCCCCCAACGCTTGTCGGGGCCTCCGAAACCCCTTTCGGACACGCTGGTCGTCACCCGGTACCCCCGGAACAATTCCGGACTCCAATACCCTTCGTCCAATATATCGATCTTCACCTCCGGACCATTCCGTAACTCCTCGTCATGTCCGGGATCTCATCCGGGACTCCGAACAACCTTTGGTAACCACATACTATTTCCCATAACAACTCTAGCGTCAGCGAACCTTAAGTGTGTAGACCCTACGGGTTCGGGAACCATGCAGACATGACCGAGACATCTCTCCGGCCAATAACCAATAGCGGGATCTGGATACCCATATTGGCTCCCACATGTTCCATGATGATCCAATCGGATGAACCACGATGTTGGGGATTCAATCAATCTAGTATAAAATTCCCTTTATCTATCGGTATGTTACTTGCCCGAGATTCGATCATCGATATCGCCATACCTCGTTCAATATCGTTACCGGCAAGTCTCTTTACTCGTTCCGTAACGCATGATCCCGTGACTAACTCCTTAGTCACATTGAGCTCATTATGATGATGCATTACCGAGTGGGCCCAGAGATACCTCTCCGTCATACGGAGAGACAAATCCCAGTCTCGATTCGTGCCAACCCAACAGACACTTTCAGAGATACCTATAGTGCACCTTTATAGCCACCCAGTTACGTTGTGACGTTTGGTACACCCAAAGCATTCCTACGGTATCTGGGAGTTACACAATCTCATGGTCTAAGGAAATGATACTTGACATTAGAAAAGCTTTAGCAAACGAACAACACGATCTTGTGCTACGCTTAAGATTGGGTCTTGTCCATCACATCATTCTCCTAATGATGTGATCCCGTTATCAATGACATTCAATGTCCATGGTCAGGAAACCATGACCATCTATTGATCAACGAGCTAGTCAACTAGAGGCTTACTAGGGACATATTATGATCTATGTATTCACACATGTATTACGGTTTCCGGTTAATACAACTATAGCATGAACAATAGACAATTATCATGAACAAGGAGATATAATAATAACCATTTTATTATTGCCTCTAGGGCATATTGCCAACAGTCTCCCACTTGCACTAGAGTCAATAATCTAGTTCACATCGTTATGTGATTAACACTCATAGTTCACATCGCCATGTGACTAACACCCGAAGAGTTTACTAGAGTCAATAATCTAGTTCACATCGCCATGTGATTAACACTCAATGAGTTCTAGGGTTTGATCATGTTATGCTTATGTGAGAATTGTCAGTCAATGGGTCTACAACATTCAGATCCGTGTGTTCTTCGCAAATCTCGATTTCATATTGTAGATGTTGCTACTATGCTCCACTTGGAGCTATTCCAAATGGTTGCTCCACTATACGTATCCGGTTTGCTACTCAGAGTCATCCGGATAGGTGTTAAAGCTTGCATCGACGTAACCCTTTTTGCCAAACTCTTTATCACCTCCATAACCGAGAAACATTTCCTTATTCCTAAGGACAATTTTGACTGTTGTCCAATGATCCACTCCTGGATCACTCCTGTACCCCCTTGCCAGACACGTAGCAAGGCACATCGCGGTACATAGCATGGCATATCATATAGAGCCTATGGCTAAGGCGTAGGTACGACTTTCGTCCTTTCTCTTTCTTCTGCCGTGGTCGAGCTTCAAGTCTTAACTTCACACCTCGAAACTCAGGCAAGAACTCCTTCTTTGACTGATCCATCTTGAACTCCTTCAACATCATGTCAAGGTATGCGCTCTGTGAAAGTCTTATCAGGCGTCTTGATCTATCTCTATAGATCTTGATACCCAACATGTAAGCAGTTTTACACAGGTCTTCCATTGAAAAACTCCATTCAA
Organism: Triticum dicoccoides; assembly: GCF_002162155.2. Lineage (NCBI taxonomy): Eukaryota > Viridiplantae > Streptophyta > Magnoliopsida > Poales > Poaceae > Triticum > Triticum dicoccoides. The sequence goes on from NC_041388.1 coordinate 510,342,610, forward strand.
ACAACCCTTTATGCTTTCTAGAAACTCTACATAATTTCCGATCAACAATATGTCATCCATATATACCTATCAGAAATGTTGTAGTGCTCCCACTCACTTTCTTGCAAATACAAGTTTCTTGCAAACTTTGTATAAACCCAAATGTGTTGATCGCCTCATCAAAGCGTATGTTCCAACTCCAAGATACTTGCTCCAATCCATAGAAGGATCGTTGGAGTTTGCATACATTTTAGCATCCTTAGGATCGATAAAAACTTCTGGTTGTATCACATACAGCCTTTCCTCACGGAGACCATCAAGGAAACTTTGTTTTGACATCCATCTGCCAGATTTCGTAAATGAAAAATGCAGCAACTACTAACACAATTTTAATAGACTTTAGCATCGCTACGATTGAGAAAAGTCTCATCACAGACAACTCCTTGAACTTGTCGGAAACTTCCTTGAGACAAGTCGAGCTTCATAAATGGTGACATTACCATCAGCGTATGTCTTCTTATTAACGATCCATTTATGCTCAATGGCTTGCCGATCATTGGGAAAGTCCACCAAAGTCCATACTTTGTTCTCATAAATGGATTCTATCTCGGATTTCATGGCTTCCAGCCATTTGTTGGAATCCAGGCCCACCATCGCTTCTCCATAGCTCATAGGTTCATCGTTGTCCAACAAGATGACCTTTGAGACAGGGTTACCACTCAGAAGTTGTACACACCCTTGTCGACCTACGAGGTTCGATAGTAACTTGAGCTGAAGCTCCATGATCATCATCATTAGCTTTCTCTTTAACTGAGGTAGGTGCCACAGAAACATCTTTCTGTTCTGCGCTACTCTCTGGTGGGAGTAAAGGTTCAACAACCTCATCAAGTTCTATCTTCCTCCCACTCAATTCTTTCGAGAGAAACTCTTTCTCGAGAAAGGACCTGTTCTTAGTGACAAACACTTTGCCCTCAGATATGAGATAGAAGGTATACCCAATCATCTTGTTTGGGTATTCTATGAAGATACAATTTTCCGCTTTGGGTTCGAGCTTTTCTGACCGAAGCCTATCGACATAAGCATCGTAGCCCCAAACCTTAAGAAACAACAACTTTGGTTTCTTGCCAAACCATAGTTCATACGGTATCATCTCCACGGACTTAGATGGTGCCCTATTTAAAGTGAATGTAATTGTCTTTAATGCATAACCCCCCAAAATAGCGGTAGATTGTTAAGAGACATCATACACCATATCCAATAAGGTTCGATTACGACGTTAGGACACAGCATCATACTATGGTGTTCCAGGCGGTGTCAACTGTGAAACGAGTCCACCTTGTCTTTAGTGATTTCCAAACTCATAACTCAGATACTTTCCCTTTGATCAGATCGAAGGAACTTGATCTTCTTGTTACGATGATTCTCAACTTCACTCTGAAATTGCTTAAACTTTTCACAGACTTATGCTTCATTAAGTAAATATACCCATATCTATTCAATTCACCGGTGAAGGTGAGAAAATAACGATATCCACCGCGCGCGTCAACACTCATCGCACCACACAGATCAGCATGTATGATTTCCAACAAGTCACTTGCCCGTTCCCTTGTTCCAAAGAATGGGTTTTTAGTCATCTTGCCAAAGAGGCATGGTTCACATGTGTCAAGTGATTCAAAATCAAGTGACTTCAAAAATCCATTAGCATGGAGGTTCTTTCATGCGCTTTACACCAATATGACCTAAGCGGCAGTGCCACATGAAAGCGGTACTATCATTATCAATTCTACATCTTTTGGCATCAATGTTATGAACATGTGTATAACTACGACCGGGATTCAATAAACCATTCACATTGGGTGCATGACCATAGAAGGTATTATTCATGTAATCAGAATAACCATTATTCTCTGACTTAAATGAATAACCGTATTGCTATAAACATGATCTAATCATGTTCATGCTCAACGCAGACACCAATGCAAACAACATTTATCTAGGTTCAACACTAATCCCGAAGGTAGAGGGAGCGTGCGATGGTGATCACATCAACCTTAGAAACACTTCCAACACACATCGTCACCTCGCCCTTAGCTAGTCTCCGTTAATTCCGTAGCTTTTGTTTCGAGTTACCAATATTAGCAACTGAACTGGTATCTAATACCCAGGTGCTACTAGGAGTACTAGTAAGGTACACATCAATAACACACATGTATCAAATATACTTTTGTTGAAGTTGACAGCCTTCTTATCTACCAAGTATTTGAGGCAGTTCCACTACCAGTGACCGTTCCCCTAATTGAAGCACTTTGTCTTGGGTCTGGGTTCTTGGGTTTCTCCACTGGAGCGGCAACTGGCTTGCCATTCAAGAAGTTTCCCTTCTTTCCCTTGCCCTTCTTTGAAACCAGTGCTCTTGTTAACCATCAACACTTGATGCTCCTTCTTGATTTCTACCTTTACGGCCTTAAGCACGATGAACAGCTCCGGGATTATCTTCCCTTGCATGTTATAGTTCATCATGAAACTCTAGTAGCTTGGTGTTAGCGACTGAAGAACTTTTGTCAATCACTCTCTTATCTGGAAGATTAACTCCCACTTGATTCAAGTGATTGAAGTACCCAAACATTCTGAGCACATGCTCACTGGCTGAGTTATTCTCCTCCATCTTGTAGGCAAAGGTCTTGTCAGAGGTCTCAACCTCTCAACACAGGCATGAGCCTGAAATACCGATTTCAGCTCTTCGAACATCTCATATGTTCTATGGTGTTCAAAACGCTTTTGGAGCCTTGACTCTAAGCCGTAAAGCATGGCGCACTAAACTATCAGGTAGTCATCACAACGTGTCTACCATATGTTCATAACATCCACAGACGACGCCAGAGGGGTTGGCACACCGAGCGGTGCATCAAGGACAGAAGCCTTCTGTGTAGCAGTGAGGACAATCCTCAGACTACGGCCCTAGTCCGCACAATTGCTTACAATATCTTTCAACTTAGTCTTTCTCTAGGAACGTATTAAAACAAAGAGCTAAAGCGCGAGCTATTAATCCACAACATAATTTGCAAAGACAATTTAGACTACGTTCATGATAATTAAGTTCATCTAATCAAATTATTCAATGAACTCCCACTCAGATAGACATCCCTCTAGTCATCTAAGTGATACATGATCCGAATTGACTAGGCCGTGTCCAATCATCACGTGAGACGGACTAGTCATCAACGGTGAACATCTCCATGTTGATCGTATCTACTATACGACTCATGTTCGACCTTTCAGTCTCTCGTGTTCCGAGGCCATGTCTGTACATGCTAGGCTCGTCAAGTCAACCTAAGTGTTTTCCATGTGTAAATCTAGCTTACACCCGTTGTATTCGAACTTTAGAATCTATCACACCCGATCATCACGTGGTGCTTCGAAACAACGAGCCTTCGCAACGGTGCACAGTTAGGGGGAACACTTTCTTGAAATTTTAGTGGGGAATCATCTTATTTATGCTATCGTTGTTCTAAGCAAATAAGATGCAAACATGACAAACATCACATGCAAATCATAAAGTGACATGATATGGCCAATATCATCTTGTGCCTTTGATCTCCATCTTCGAGGCGCGGCATGAACACCATCGTCACCGGCATGACACCATGATCTCCATCATCGTGTCTTCATGAAGTTGCCTCGCCAACTATTACTTCTACTACTATACCTAATGGTTAGCAATAAAGTAAAGTAATTACATGGCGTTTTCATTGACACGCATGTCATAAATAAATTATGACAACTCCTATGGCTCCTGCCGGTTGTCATACTCATCGACATGCAAGTCGTGATTCCTATTACAAGAACATGATCAATCTCATACATCACATATATCACTCATCACATCCTTTTGTCCATATCACATCACATAGCATACCCTGCAAAAACAAGTTAGACGTCCTCTAATTGTTGTTGCATGTTTTACGTGGTTGCTATGGGTTTCTAGCAAGAACGTTTCTTACCTATGCAAAACCACAACGGTGATATGCGCCAGCCACCTTATGCATCAAGTGCATGTCAGTCGGTGGAACCAGTCTCATGTAAGCGTACGTGTAAGGTCGGTCCAGGCCGCTTCATCCCACAATGCCGCCGGATCAAGATAAGACTAGTAATGGTAAGCAAATTGAACAAATCATCGCCCACAACTGCTTTGTGTTCTACTCATGCATAGAATCTACGCATAGACTGAGGGAGTCCTGGATTAGGGGGTCCTCGGACAGCCGGACTATATACTTTGGCCGGACTGTTGGACTATGAAGATACAAGATTGAAGACTTCGTCCCGTGTCCGGGTGGGACTCTCCTTTGCGTGGAAGGCAAGCTTGGCAATTCGGATATGTAGATCTCCTCCCTTGTAACCGACTCTATGTAACCCTAGCCTCCACCGGTGTCTATATAAACCGGAGGGTTTAGTCTGTAGGACAAGAACAATCAGAATCATAGGCTAGCTTCTAGGGTTTAGCCTCTACGATCTCGTGGTAGATCAACTCTTGTAATACTCATATCATCAAGATCAATCAAGCAGGACGTAGGGTATTACCTCCATCAAGAGGGCCCGAACCTGGGTAAACATTGTGTCCTCTGCCTCCTGTTACCATCCGCCTTAGACGCATAGTTCGGTACCCCCTACCCGAGATCTGCCGGTTTTGACACCGACATTGGTGCTTTCATTGTGAGTTCCGCTGTGTCGTGGCCATAAGGCTTGATGGCTCCTTCGATCATCGGCAACGATGCGATCCGGGGTGAGGTTTTTCTCCCCGGACAGATCTTCGTATTCGGCGGCTTTGTACTGCAAGCCAACTTGCTTGGCCATCTGGAGCAGAGAGAGCTACGCCCCTGGCCATCAGGTCAAGTTTGGAAGCTTAAACTACACTGCCGACATCCGCGGAGACTTGATCTTCGACGGATTCGAGCCCATGTCAGGTGCGCCGCACAGTCTCGACAAACATGACTTAGCTCTGCCGTCGGACGGTGTTCGGGAGATCACACATGTGGCTACTCCAACCTTCGATCCGGAGCAGATCGTGCCGTCCGAGGATGTGTGGATAGACCTCGCCATGGAGGTCGCACACTCAGCGGCGATAGAGCCGAATACGGACTTCACCACCTATGAGACCTATGTTGCCGGCCCCTTGGATTCATCCCCGGCCACAGGCTCTAAACCACCCGCGTCCGTGCCTATCAAATCTGATTGGGCACCGATCATGGAGTTCACCTCCGCGGATATCTTTCAGCACTCGCCCTCGAGCGACTTGCTAAATTCATTTAAATCTCTCTCCTTGTCAAGAGACCCTTGGCCGAACTATGTCCGGCTTGAGTAGGAAGTGGACGACAAAGAAATTCACCCACCACCCACTTAATAGACACTTTTGATGACTTAACCGACATGCTTGATTTTGGCTCCGAAGACATCGACGGTACGGATGACGATGTAGGAGAAGAACAGGAACCATCGCCCACAAGGTGCTGGACTGCCACCTCATCATATGATATATACATTGTGGACACCCCCAAAGAAGGTGATGGCAATAAGGCAACAGAGGATAATCCCCCGAAGAAGCAATCTAAGCACCGGCATCAACGACGCTGCTCTAAGCCCCGCCATAGCAAAAACGGCGATACCGGCACAAGAGACAATGACGCTGTGGATAGCGCTGAAGACGAAGACAATCCCCTCCAGCCAGGCCTCGAGCGGGAGGATGGGCAAGCCATCCCTAAGGAACAGGCAGCAGACGGAGAATCAGAGGATAACAATTACATGCCTCTCTCCGAAGGCGAGGTGAGCCTCGGCGACGACTAATTTATCGTGCCTGAGGATCCCGCCGAATAGGAGCGCTTCAAGCGCCGGCTTATAGCCACAGCAAAGAACCTGAAGAAAAAGAAACAGCAGCTTCAAGCTAACCAAGATCTGCTAGCGGATAGATGGACTGAGGTCCTGACGGCCGAGGAATACGAACTCGAGCGCCCAACCAAAAGCTATCCAAAACGCAGGCCGCTACCCCAACTTAAGGAGGAAGCATTAAAGCCTACTCTCCTGGCGTATGATGCGGCTGACCGACCACCTCGTGGCCGAGACAAAGCGGCATATTAGGCGGAAGTCCAGCCCGCACCCCGTTGCCAGTTATACAAAAATTCCAAGGCCCGGGGTAACACGCAGGACCCGTGAGACATATTGGAAAACAAGGGAGGACATGCAAGATCGATCTACGGATCACGGGGGCGCGCCCCAATGCATGACGACAAGCGTCACGTCGGATATACTAAAAGCAAATCCGGCCGGGCCAAACACAGCAGACAAGACTCATATGAACAACGTCGTGATATAGCCCGGCAAAAAGGCGCCACACACCCCCTATGCTTCACTGATGAAGTAATGGACCATGAATTCCCAGAAGGGTTTAAACCCGTGAATGTTGACTCATATGATGGCACTACAGACCCCGCGGTATGGATAGAGGATTTCTTCCTCCACATTCACATGGCCCGCGGGGATGATCTACACGCCATCAAGTATCTCCCGCTAAAACTCAAGGGGCCGGCTCGGCATTGGCTGAATAGCTTGCCGGTAAACTACATTGGAAGTTGGGAGAACCTGGCAGACGCATTCCTGGACAACTTCCAAGGCACTTATGTGCGACCACCGGATGCTGACAACTTAAGTCACATAACACAACAGCCTGGAGAGTCAGCCAGGAAATTCTGGACTCGGTTCCTAACTAAAAAGAACCAAATTGTCGACTGTCCAGATGCCGAAGCCCTAGCGGCCTTTAGACATAACATCCGTGATGAGTGGCTTGCCCGACATATCGGGCAAGAAAAGCCAAAATCCATGGCAGCCCTCACGACACTCATGACCCGCTTTTGCACGGGCGAAGATAGCTGGCTGGCCCGTAGCAAAAACACAGCAAGCAACCCTGGCACATCAGAAGCCGGAGACAACAACGGCAAACCCAGAAGCAACAAACATAAGCGCCACAAAAAGGGTGAAAACGCCAAAGATACGGCAGTCAATGCCGGATTTAGGGGCTCTAAGTCTAGTCAGCGGAATGGGCCACTCAAAAATGACAATCCGGGTCCGTCCAGCCTGGACCGCATACTGGACCGCCCATGCCAAATTCACGGCACCCCAGAAACACCAGCCAATCATACAAGAATGCCGGGTATTCAAACAAGCTGGCAGGTCAGGTGCCAAAAACAAAGATAAGGGATCTCAAAGCGACGATGGAGACGAGGAGCCCAGCTCACCGAGTACAGGAGGGCAGAAGAAACTTCCCCCACGAATCCAAACAGTGAATGTGGTAAACGGCACCTACACTCCCAACCCGGACCGAATGCACACCCTCAGGGATGTCGACTTAATGGAACCAGTTGTCCCACAATATAAACTGGGGCCGATCACCTTCAACCACACGAATCATCCGGTTAACACCACTCAAGGCAATCCAGCCGCACTAGTCCTCGACCCAATAATTAACGGGTTCCACCTCACATGAGTCCTTATGGACGGAGGTAGCAGTCTAAACCTGCTCAACCAGGAGACAGTGCGCAAGATGGGCATCGATCATTCGGTGATCAAGCCCACTACAACCACCCTCGGAGGTATTATACCAGGTGTGGAGGCCAGTTGTGCAGGCTCCATCGCCCTGGAGGTAGTCTTCGGATCACCAGACAATTACCGTGCCGAAGAGTTAATCTTCGATATCGTACCCTTTCGCAATGATTATCAGGCACTGCTCGGATGAACCACGTTCGTTCGATTCAACGCAGTGCCACATTATGCCTACCGTAAGCTCAAGATGCCCAGTCCGCGCGGCGTCATCACGGTTAATGGCAAGGTCGAACTTTCCCTTGGCACCGAGGAGTATACCGCTGCCTTAACTGCAGAAGATACAAGTGACACCTTCCAACCGAACCTCGAGTCGACGGCCCGATTCTCAGACACCGCCAAAGGACTTCGAACTACTTCGGGGCAGGATAGCCCGGCTCGTCCAGAGCTCAATTAAACACTCCGGCGAGGGCCGGGACAGGCCACATACTGCGGCTCAACCTCTCTGCGGCGCACAAGCATTTCTTACATTTTGTTTGGGAGTTCAACTTTGCGCAGACCAGGACTGGCGATATGGAAGCAGCTCGAACGCATAAGGGAATCCTTATATATTCCCCGCCATGACCATCCGACTATACTCCGGATCCGCACACAGCTTCTTCCCCTCCTGGTCTAAGCAGGTTCCACAGTCATATTTCTTTTCCATCACATTACACATACTCACATGCATCGACATACTACTCAATTACAACATGTGGATTTATACAATACTTATCTACTGTTATTTCTTGTTGAAATTCTTTTGTCAAGTGGCATCCACACACCGCGACAAATATGCCAGAGGCTTTGTTTTACCCATAATACGGCAATCAAGTCCGAACACCTTCATGGAAGTTTGGCACCCCAAACTTATAGCATTATATGCATCAGCTCCGAATCATGTCTTGGGTCAATAGTTCGGTTTGCCCGGCACCCATGTTTTGGTACCTTACATTCCGCTATATCGGCTAAGGTAGCACTGGGAGAACTATTTCAATTGTGTCCCAGTTCTTCCGGACGAGCACCTTAGTAGAGAAAGCCGAAAACTGGTTGTCATGATGCGGCGAGAGCTGGTCAGCGATTCAAGAGGTTGTAAAATATTTAAGGATTTTTTCCGCATAATGCCATAACCAATGCAGCGAGCGATGGATCGGCTTTCTTCCGATCAGGTGCTTATATAGCCCCTCGTACGGTCTTCCGTACACCAGGGGTTGTGCCTACCTTACTTTTCTAAAGCTCCTATGGCTAAGTGAGAGCGATAAAGCCCTATAGTCTGATTGCCTGGTTCGTTGTGTTGAACACCTCCTTCGAAGGACCCAAAACTGGGATAAAGAGTGATCAGATTTATCCCAAACACCCCCGTACTTTCTACATGGGGGCAGAAGCCGACGTTTGGCCAACTCTCAAGATTAATATATATAAAACGGCCGCGCATGAGGATAAAATTTTATATAACAAGCAATAAATGATAGAAATGACCTTGTTCAGCATTACAAAGGACAACATGATTGTATTCATGGAAATATAACATCCTTGGTGCATTGCTCTGCCGCTAGGCAGGATCCTTTTAGGACACTTTCATAATATAATTCGGGCTTGCGGTGCTCTTTCCCCTCTGGCGGTCCCTCGGTCATCATCTTTTCAGCATCCATCTTCCCCTAGTGCACCTTTGCGCAGGCGAAGGCCATTTGCGCACCCTCTATGTAGACCGACCGCTTGATGATGCCAAGTCGAGGGCAGGCACTCACAAGCCACTTCACGAGCCCGAAGTAGCTGCCTGGAATCGGCTTGGCAAGCCATAGCCGGATAATTAAATCCTTCATGGCTACTTCGGCCGCCTTATGCAGTTCGATCAGCTGTTTCAGTTGGTCACCGAAAGGCACCGGATAATTTGGTGCCAGATACTGCGACCAGAAGAGCTTATCCGCAGTGTTCCCTTCTTTGGCTCGGTAGAATTGGGCGGCATCCGATATGCTGCGGGGTAGTCCCGCAAATACCCCTGGAGAAATCCGAACTCAAAATTAGAAACATGATTTTCTCCTCATATACATGCTTTACATGAAAAAAAGCCTTACCCGTCGCGATCGTCCTCACCTCTTGGATCTCCAGCAGGGCGCCTTGGGTTTCCCCCTGGGCATCGCGTTCGGCCTGATGAGCCCTGGCGAGTTCGGATTATTTCTCCGTTAAACTCTGCTCCAAGGTCTCGCATTTCTTCGTGGACTTTTGAAGCTCCTGCTCAGCTTCAATAACCCTGGCCTTGTGCTTCTCACGATGAGCCTGCTCTGCGGCTGCCTTTTCCTCGGCCTCGGCAATAGCCTTCCTCAGAACCTCGACTTCGGTCCTCGCCCCTGGCGCAAATAATGAAACATCTTTTATCATACTAAGAATTTGTTTGCAATAAACGCAAACAACGCTAGCGCATACCTTGTTTATCTTCCAACTGCCTTTTCAACCGACCAAGTTCTTCATCGGCCTGCTCCAGACTTTGATTCAGTCCGGAGACCTCTGCAGCAAGAGAGGCAGCAGCCGCCGCAGACGCCTACTTATAAAAGAAGAGAGATAAATGTCATCAAATGAGTCTTCCTGTGAAAATAAAATTGATCCTCTGTCCGGTCCTTCCTTGCACCAAACAGTGTATCAGGGGCTACTATCCATACTCTGACACTCTCCGAAACCTCATAAAACATACCTCAAAGCCTTTTATAAGGTTGATACAGGCTTCATTCAGTCCACTCTCGGCAGACTGAATCTCCTTAATCACCACACCCATCAGGGCACGGTGCTCGTCGACGATGGAGGCGCTCTTCAGCGCCGCCAAAAAAACATCCGGCACCTCTGGTTCGACAGAGATTGCAGGTGGAACAGGCACGCCCCCTCCAGCCGAGGGACGCCGCCTGCTTGATTCTGGAGCCGTATTGGTCTCCGGAATTGCGCCCGGCTGAAAGCCGAATTCAAGGTGGCTCCCGCCGTCGACCCCCGTGTCTCCGGCCCCAGAAGTTTGACCTCCAGGCACCACTTTCACGATCCCTTCCCCCCCCTTCTTGGCCGGGGTCTTTCTAGGACGAAGCCTTGTTATTATTCACATATTTGGGGGAAGGGGACTTCGGGGGCGTCCCGCTCTCCATAGCATCCGAACTAAGCAAATCCTCTGATGAGGATCATTCGGTGCGGGACCTCGCCGGACTACAAAAAATATATAGCTCAGGTTAAAATATTATGTCGTGACGAGTCTGGACGCATCAACGTGTTTGGACTTTACACTCACGAGTTCACCAGGGGCTGGGCCCTGGGATCCCACGCAGGGCTGCTATCGGCGGCAACCATGGACTCTTCTGGAAGAGGAGCTTTTCCCCTTTTAGGCGACTCGGCCTCCAAGTGTATGGAGGCCGCCCTCTTCTTTCTTCCCCTCACCGAGGATTCGTCTTCCTCCTCCTCGGTCATCCTCTTCGGAGGCAGAACGGACGTTGGATCCTTCGGGTATTGTGCCCGGAGTGCCGCGGCGACGAAGGCCGCCCTGGGTCTTTTTGGCCTCCTTCTCGGTCTTCTTCTTCGGCGCCTTGTACGGCATCGGGTCCAGCATCTTCGTCAGAAGTGGGCCGGCTAGTTCTTCGGGCAACGGGGCCGGACAGTGGATCCGCCCCGCCTTCTTCGTCCAACCCTAGGGGAGTTGAGTAAAGCACATTAAGCATTTCCCTTGGGTCATGCGGATAAAATGCATAAAAACTTACCGAGCTTGTAGGGAGGGACAGTTGATACCCGCGATCCTCGGACGAGTCTGGCCATGATTTGCCGGACTTGAAAAGTACCTTCCAGATGTCTTCGTGCAAAGAGCCATAGAGCTTTCGCGGGTTCTAATGCTTGGCCAGATCAAATTCCCATAGATTGCAAGTCCGGTGCTGACAAGGCAGGATCCGGCGAACTAACATCACCTGTACTACATTAACAAGTTCGATGTTCTTGTCTTCCATATCTTTAACTCGCGTCTGGAGCATAGACAGTTCATCGGATGAAGACCAGTTCAGGCCCTTCTTGGGCCAGGACGTAAGCCGCAGAGGGGCTCCGGATTTGAACTCTGGAGCAACGGCCCATTCTGTGCCGCGTGGCTTAGTGATGTAAAACCACTGTTGTTGCCACTCTTTGACGAAATCATTAAAAGCACATGTTGGCCATGTAACGTTGGGCATCTTGCTCACCATAGCGCCTTTGCACTCGGCATGCTCACCGCTCACCACCTTGGGCTTCACATTGAAGATATTTACACACAAGCCGAAGTGTGGCAAGATGCGGAGAAAGGTCTCGCACACGACGATGAACGTTGAGATGTTGAGGAAGGAATTGGGGGATAGATCATGAAAATCGATCCCGTCGTAATACATGATGCCGCGAACAAACGGGTGGAAGGGAAACCCTAGCCCGCGGACAAATGAGGGAGGAATACAACCCTCTCTTGGGGTTCCGGAGTGGGAACGATCTGTCCCGCCGTTGGGAGACGGTGGCCAATTTTTTTGGCCAGATACCCGGCCTCCCGAAGCTTTTTGATATGCTTCTCCTGGACGGTAGAGGCCATCCACTTGCCTCCTGCTCCGGATCCGGACATTTTCGGAAGGCCTTTGTGGGCGGAGAAGACGAACACTCGGGCGCTGGGGCTCAGGCGAGGGGAATGGATTGGGAAGGAGAAAGCATGGGTGCGAAAGGGAGTCCTTATCCCCTTATAAAGGCAGCGGGATTCTGCGCCTCCCCACTTGCCTGGTAAACTCCCTTATTCCCCAAGCGCCGTGATTAATTGCGCGGTTGGGTTACCCACACCCGTATTGATGAGAATCCCATGATAAGGGGAGACGATCTCTGCTTCGACAAGACATGCCAAGAAAACCGCCTCACAATACGCGTAGTAGCTAGTTGAGAAAACCGGTTCGCATAATGACCGGGCCACGGCAGGACGTCACGTTATGAAAAGTTGTCAGCAGATTGGATTTGTGGAATAATATACTGTCTACAGTGGTATGTGGAATTTGTTTTGCGGAGCCGGACATGAGCCTTGTGTTAAAAAATCTTCTGTGGAGTATTCGGAGGAGGAAACCGCCTTGCAATGCCGAAGACAATCTGCACGCCAGACTCATCGCCATTGAAGCCAGGTTCAGGGGCTACTTAGAGAGTCCTGGATTAGGGGGTCCTCGGACAGCCGGACTATATACTTTGGCCGGACTGTTGAACTATGAAGATACAAGATTGAAGACTTTGTCCCGTGTCCGGGTGGGACTCTCCTTTGCGTGGAAGGCAAGCTTGGCAATTCGTATATGTAGATCTCCTCCCTTGTAACCGACTCTGTGTAACCTTAGCCCCCACCGGTGTCTATATAAATAGGAGGGTTTAGTCCGTAGGACAAGAACAATCAGAATCATATGATAGCTTCTAGGGTTTAGCCTCTACGATCTCGTGGTAGATCAACTCTTGTAATACTCATATCATCAAGATCAATCAAGCAGGACGTAGGGTATTACCTCCATCGAGAGGGCCCGAACCTGGGTAAACATTGTGTCCCCTGCCTCCTGTTACCATCCGCCTTAGACACATAGTTCGGGACCCCCTACCCGAGATCCGCCGGTTTTGACACCGACATAGACCTAGCTTATGATGCCACTATTGGGGAATGTAGCAATAATTCAAAAAAATTCTACGTGTCACCAAGACCAATCTAGGAGATTCTAGCAACGAGAGAGAGGGAGGTGTATCTTCATACCCTTGAAGATCGCAATGCGGAAGCGTTACAAGAACGCGGTTGGTGGAGTCGTACACGCAGCGATTCAGATCACGGTCGATTGCGATCTAAGCGCCGAACAATGGCGCCTCCGCGTTCAACACACGTACAGCCCGGGGACGTCTCCTCCTTCTTGATACAGCAAGGGGAGAGGAGAAGTTGAGGGAGAACTCCGACAGCACGACGGGGTGGTGGTGATGGAGCTCGTGGTTCTCCTGCAGGCCTTCGCCAAGCGCTATGAAGGAGGAGGAGGTGTAGGAGAGGGGAGGGGCTGCGCCAGGGGAAGGGTGCGGCTGCCCTCTCTCTCCTAACTATATATAGGGGGAGGAGGAGGCGCCCTAGGGTTTCCCTAGGGTAGGGGCGGCGGCCATAGGGGAAACCCTAGATGGGTTTGGGCGCCCCCACCCCTAGGAAACTTGCCCCCCAAGCCAGGAGGGGTGGCTGCCCTAGGGGAGGCGCCCCCACCTCTCCAGATTACGTGAGATGGGGTGGGAGGGGCGCTCAGCCCCTTAGTGGGCTGATGTGCCCCCTCTCCTTGGCCCATAAGACCCCCAACGCTTGCCGGGGGCTCCGAAACCATTTTCGGACACGCTGGTCGTCACCCGGTACCCCCGGAACAATTCCGGACTCCAATACCCTTCGTCCAATATATCGATCTTCACCTCCGGACCATTCCGGAACTCCTCGTCACGTCCGGGATCTCATCCGGGACTCCGAACAACCTTCAGTAACCACATACTATTTCCCATAACAACTCTAGTGTCGCCGAACCTTAAGTGTGTAGACCCTGCGGGTTCGGGAACCATGCAGACATGATCGAGACATCTCTCCGGTCAATAACCAATAGCGGGATCTGGATACCCATATTGGCTCCCACATGTTCCACTATGATCTCATCGGATGAACCACGATGTCGAGGATTCAATTAATCCCGTATACAATTCCCTTTGTCTATCTGTATGTTACTTGCCCGAGATTCGATCGTCGGTAACCCCATACCTCGTTCAATCTCGTTACCGGCAAGTCTCTTTACTCGTTCCGTAACGCATGATCCTGTGGCTAAATCCTTAGTCATATTGAGCTCATTATGATGATGCATTACCGAGTGGGCCCTGAGATACCTCTCTGTCATACGGAGTGACAAATCCCAGTCTCGATTCATGCCAACCCAACAGACATTTTCGGAGATACCTGTAGTGCACCTTTATAGCCACCCAGTTACGTTGTGACGTTTGGTACACCCAAAGCATTCCTACGGTATCCGGGAGTTGCACAATCTCATGGTCTAAGGAAATGATACTTGACATTAGAAAAGATTTAGCAAACAAACTACACGATCTTGTGCTACGCTTAATATTGGGTCGTGTCCATCACATCATTCTCCTAATGATGTGATCCCATTATCAATGACATTCAATGTCCATGGTCAGGAAACCATGACCATCTATTGATCAACAAGCTAGTCAACTAGAGGCTTACTAGGGACATATTACGATCTATATATTCACACATGTATTACGGTTTCCAGATAATACAATTATAGCATGAACAATAGACAATTATCATGAACAAGGAAATATAATAATAACCATTTTATTATTGCCTCTAGGGCATATTTCCAACAGTGCCAATGGAGCAACCGCCTCGGGTCGTGTATCAAGTTCTCATAACTGGTCGGTGCATGTGACTGGTTGTGCCCTTTCGCCAAAAGTTGTCAGGCAAGGGCATTGTTCACATTGGGGCGATTGGCCTTTAGGACTAAGTTACGTAAGCATTTTGGAGCATGTGACGTCGCTTAGCAGGTGCATGACCAAAGACTGTTCAGATAACCTATGACGGAAGGAACTGGTTGATACGTCTCCAACGTATCTATAATTTTTTATTGTTCCATGTTGTTATATTATCATTCTTGGATGTTTTACAATCATTTTCTATCATTTTTCGTACTAACCTATTGACATAGTGCCCAGTGCTAGTTGTTGTTTTCTGCTTTTTTTACATCACGGGAAATCAATACCAAATGGAGTCCAAATGCAGCGAAACTTTTTGTGGATTTTTTCTGGACTAAAAACACCAGATGGGCCAAGAAACTACCTGAGGGGTGCTCCGAGGGGAGCAAAACCCACCAGGGCGCGCCCAGGTGGGTTGTGCCCACCTTGATAGCCTCCCGCACTGCCTCTTTGCTCTATAAATACCCCAGTATTCCAAAAACCCTAGGGGAGTCGACGAAAATCAATTCCAGCCGCCGCAAGTTCCAGAACCACCAGATCCAATCTCATTGGTGCCTCTTCGATGATGCGTGAGTAGTTCATTGTAGACCTATGGGTCCGTAGTTAGTAACTAGATGGCTTCCTCTCTCTCTTTTGATTCTCAATACAACGGTCTCTTGGAGATCTATTTGATGTAACTCTTTTTGCGGTGTGCTTGTTGGGATCCGATGAACTTTGAGTTTATGATCAAATCTATGTTTTTATCCATGAAAGTTATTTGAGTCATCTTTGATCTCTTATATGCATGATTGCGTATAGCCTCGTATTTCTTCTCCAATATTTGTGTTTTGTTTGGCCAACTTGATCTATTTATCTTGCAATGGCAAGAGGTGCTTTGTGATGGGTTCGATCTTACGGTGCTTGATCCTAGTGATAGAAGGGGAACCGACATGTATGTATCGTTGCTATTAAGGATAACAAGATGGGGTCTATTTCTGCATAAATAGATCTTGTCTACATCATGTCATCGTTCTTATTGCATTACTCTGTTTCTCCATGAACTTAATACACTAGATGCATGCTGGATAGCGGTCGATGTGTGGAGTACTAGTAGTAGATGCAGGCAGGAGTCGGTCTACTAATCTTGGACGTGATGCCTATATAATGATCATTGCCTGGATATTATCATGATTATTTGAAGTTCTATCAATTGCCCAACAGTAATTGTTTACCCATCGTATGCTATTTTTCTCGAGAGAAATCCACTAGTAAAATCTATGGGCCCTGGTCTCTTCTTTATTATATTTGCCTTCGCGATCTATTTTTATTTGCTTTTATTTTTAGATCTATATTTCCAAAAACACAAAAATATCTTACTGCAATTTATTGTTATTTATTTTATCTTGTGTTCTCGCGAGATCTATTTATCCAATATATCATATTTGTATCCCGTCTACTTGCCAATTTCTAGCGCTGTTACCGGAAATGGATTGACAACCCCTTTAATACGCCGGGTTGCGAGTATTTGTTATTTGTGTGCAGGTGCCATCTACGTGGTGTTGCGTGGTTCTCCTACCGGTTCGATAACCTTGGTCTCATCACTGAGGGAAATACCTACCATCGTTGTGCTGCATCATCCCTTCCTCTCTGGGGAAATACCGACGTAGTTCAAGCAGACATCAAAAAGAATTTCTAGCGCCGTTGCCGGGGAGACATCATCAACATCTACCAGGTTTCTAATCACAAATCTCATCTCCTTGTAATTTACATTATTTTCCATTTGCCTCTAGTTTTCCTCTCCCCCACTTCACAAAAATTTGTTGTTTTATTCGCCCTCTTTTTTGTTCGTCGTTTTCTTGTCAGATTTGTTTTGTGTGCTATTTTGTTTTTCATCTTTTGTCATTATCGATAGTTCTTCCTCTATTGCGTGCACCCCCGAGAACGAATTTCTTAATTTCAATCAAAGGGGAGGGGAGAATCTAAAATATGCTTGGTACAGGATTTATAATGCTCATAATAGATCTATTCGCAAGCAATCTACCATTGTTCTTCTTTGTTGTTTTTATGTGGGCATAACCACTTGGTATAAATTCGTCCTTGATACGATTACCGGTGGTAATTTCTTGATGTGTCCTTCTCTAGATGCTTTTAATGCTATGGGAAATCTTGTGGGGTCACCACCTCTTTTGGTTAACGAAACAACTTCAACTCTCGAGCATATTATGGAAAGACTAGATGCTATTGAAAAGAAAATGCTTACCGAAGAACATATTGAAAACTTGGATAAAAACATGCATAATTTTGCTAATAAATTTGGGTCAAAAGCGGGAGAAGTTTTTAAGTTATTAAAAGAAAAGGGGACTGTAATTCATGAAAGAATTGAAGAAAGCCCACCTCGGATTAATAAACTGGAAGAAATCTTTAGTAATCTAAGCATGGCTTTTGCTTCCGCTAAAACTATCGAAAAACTCACGTAAAAATCGGCAGGACTACTCAAGTTACTAAAACAAGGGTGCAACTTCTAGTAATAATAAAGGAGATCTTAAAATGATTAGTATTCACTCAGATTTTGCTGAAGTTGTAAGAGATCCCATTGATAAGGATGAATTCCTCAATATTATGCCTAGGAGATTTGCCATTTTACTTGCTAAATCTTCAAGGAAATCTAATTGTGTTATCGAACAGTTGGGAAACATGGATAACAAAACATAGATCCTTTGTGTTATGCCTAGCTAAGGGCGTAAAACGATAGCGCTTGTTGGGAGGTAACCCAACTTGTATCTTTTTGCTTTTTGGTTTTCTTGTTGTTTTCAATAAAATACCCAATTATGCCTCTGTTTAGATGTGTTTTTGTGGCTTAAATTAGTATTTGTGCCAAGCAAAGCCTTTGGGATCATGTTGGGTGATAGTTGATTAGATCTTGCTGAAAAATAAAAACTTTTGTGTCCATAACAACAATTTTTAAAAATCACATAAGCGACAAAAAAATCTGAATTTTTACAGGAGATTAATATACAAATTTCTCACGTTGTCCTAATTTTTCAGAATTTTTGGAGTTACAAAAGTATTAGAAATATCCAGATTGCTGCAGATTGTTCTGTTTTTGCTAGATTATGTTTTCTTTGCGTTGTGTGCTTGTTTTGATGATTCTATGGTTTTATTTGAAGAGTTTTTGCCATGGAAAAGTTTGAACATAGTAGATATAATGCAAAAATAAAATATGAATGGGTTTGCAATAGTACTTATAGTAGTGATTTGCTTTCTTATACTAACGGATCTCACGAAGGTTTTGTTGAGCTCTGTGCGATTGAAGTTTTCAAGTTTTGGGTGAGATCGCGATGGATGAAGGAATAAGGATTAGAAAAAGGCTAAGCTTGGGGATGCCCATGGCACCCCAAGATAATATTGAAGAAGTATCAAGCAACTAAGCTTGGTGATGCCCCTGAGTGGCATCCCCTCTTTCTTCTAACGACCATCAGTATTTTACTTGGAACTATATTTTTTTGTCACATATATTATGAGTTTTGCTTGGAGCATATTGTATGATATGAGTCTTTGCTTGTTTTGATTTTTATTTGAAGTCTTGAATCCTTGCTGGACACACCTATTTGAGAGAGCCAAAATTATGCTATGACTTGTTAGAATTGCTCTCTATGCTTCACTTAAATCTTTATGAGCTATGGAATTCCTCTAGTGCTTCACTTATATCTTTTTGAGCATGGTGTTCTTTAGTATTTTTGAAGAAATGCTCTCATGCTTCATTTAAATTTATTTGAGAGTTAGTAAAAAAATTAAGAAATTCTCTCTTGCTTCACTTAAATTATTTTGAGAGAAAGAAATATGATGCTCATGATCTTCACTTATATTTGTTTGAGCTTATTAAAAGCAACATATGAAACTAGTTCCAAAGTGATAGACATCCAAGGAGGACATAATAAAAACTTTCATGAAGATCATTGGACAAAATAAACTTGATTCTTTGTAATAGTTTTGAGATATGATGATAGTCATATGTGAGTCATGTTGATGAGTAATTATGCTTTAGTAAAAATATTGCTGTTAAGGTTTGTGATTCCATATGCAAGCATGAAAGTCAATAGTTATGCAATGAAATCATATCCTACTAGTGGTGCATTATTCGGTGTTAGTTATGCTTAATGCTTGCTTATGAGATTTTTTGTTTCTCGGTTGGATGCTTCTCAATATTTTGCTAGCCTTCATTTGCACTAAGTATGATCACTACTTGTGCATCCAAAATCCTTTAAACCAGTTTTGCCACATGAGTCCATTATACCTACCTATATGCGGTATTCTTTTGCCGTTCTAAGAAAATTTGTATGTGCCATCTTTAATTTTTTAAATAAATTTCTCTTTTGTGTGCTCGTACCGCTCATGAAACGGTAGGGGGTGGTTGATATATTTCCATGCTAGATATGTTATTCTCAAGATGAGTGTTTATTCACTTGTCATTGCATGATAGTACGGCAAAGATATTAGGGATGCCTAGTCCCGAAATGAAAAATGAATTTACTTTATGTTGTCAAATAATAAATTCCCTGGAAAGTGTTGGTATGGAAGGCACCCGTGGATACGGCTAGCCATGGAAAGCGAAAGTATGGTTGAAAAAGGAATAAACTTTATTTTCTATTTGGGAACCGCCTATGATATATCTAGCATGGAAAGTATTGGGAACTACTCGATCGTTTTCATTGACAGGAAAATGTTTTATCTCTATCTTTTTCGCTTTGAGCTCTGGCACCTCTAGAAATCCCTACTTCCCTCCGCGAAGGGTCTTTCTTTTACTTTATGCAATTTTTATTTTTACTTGAGTCTCCATCTTCTCTTATAAAGGACCAACTAAGGGGCACTAGCATCGTACTTGAGCATTGGGTGTAGCTAATATGCGAGTGTGTTTCATGAATGGATCAATGATTGAGCATAATGGGCTAGGGATAACTTATTTTAGCGTTGATATTTTGTAAGACATGGTTGCTTGTTGATATGCTTGAGTATTAAAGTTCTCATGTCAAAACTAGAATATTGCTCTGAACCATATAAAAGTCCAAATTTCCATGCTACAAAGAAAAGATTATGTGATGAACATGTTAGGCAGCATTCCACATCAAAAATTCTATTTTTACCATTTACCTACTCGAGGACGAGTAGGAATTAAGCTTGGGGATGCTAATACGTCTCCAACGTATCTATATTTTTTTATTGTTCCATGCTGTTATATTATCATTCTAGGATGTTTTACAATTATTTTATAATCATTTTATATCATTTTTTGGTACTAACCTATTGACATAGTGCCCAGTGCCAGTTGTTGTTTCCTGCTTGTTTTTTACATCGCAGGAAATCAATACCAAACGGAGTCCAAACGCAGCAAAAAAAATTCTGGATTTTTTATGGACTAGAAGACACGAGATGGCCCAAGAAAGTACCCGAGGGGTGCGTCGAGGGAGCACAACCCACCAGGGGGCGCCTGGGGGCTCGGGCGCGCCTAGGTGGGTTGTGCCCACCTCGGTGGCCTCCTGCACCGCCTCCTTGCTCTATAAATACCCCAATATTCCAGAAACCCTAGGGGAGTTGACGAAAATCAACTCCAGCCGCCGCAAGTTCCAGAACCACCAGATCCAATCTAGACACCATCACGGAGGGGTTCACCATCCTCATTGGTGCATCTCTGGTGATGCGTGAGTAGTTCATTGTAGACCTACGGGTCCGTAGTTAGTAACTAGATGGCTTCCTCTCTCTCTTTTGATTCTCAATACAATGGTCTCTTGGAGATCTATTTGATGTAACTCTTTTTGCGGTGTGCTTGTTGGGATCCGATGAACTTTGAGTTTATGATCAAATCTATGTTTTTATCCATGAAAGTTATTTGAGTCATCTTTGATCTCTTATATGCATGATTGCTTATAGCCTCGTATTTCTTCTCCAATATTTGTGTTTTGTTCGGCCAACTTGATCTATTTATCTTTCAATGGCAAGAGGTGCTTTGTGATGGGTTCGATCTTACGGTGCTTGATCCTAGTGATAGAAGGGGAACCGACATGTATGTATCGTTGCTATTAAGGATAACAAGATGGGGTCTATTTCTGCATAAATAGATCTTGTCTACATCATGTCATCGTTCTTATTGCATTACTCTGTTTCTCCATGAACTTAATACACTAGATGCATGCTGGATAGCGGTCGATGTGTGGAGTAATAGTAGTAGATGCAGGCAGGAGTCGGTCTACTAATCTTGGACGTGATGACTATATAATGATCACTGCCTGGATATCATCATGATTATTTGAAGTTCTATCAATTTTCCAACATTACTTGTTTACCCATCGTATGCTATTTTTCTCGAGAGAAGCCACTAGTGATATGAAAATAAAATCAAATAAAAATAAAAGCAAATAAAGGTAGATCTATTTTTATTTGCTTTTATTTTCATATCTATATTTCCAAAAACACAAAAATACCTTTCTGCAATTTATTGTTATTTATTTTATCTCGTGTTCCCGTAAGATCTATTTATCCAATCTATCATATTTTTATCCCGTCTACTTGCCAATTTTTGGCGTTGTTACCCGAAAGGGATTGACAACCCCTTTAATACATCGGGATGCGAGTATTTGGTTTTTGTATGCAGGTGTCGTTTACATGGTGTTGCGTGGTTCTCCTACTAGTTTGATAACCTTGGTCTCATCACTGAGTGAAATACCTACCGTCGTTGTGCTGCATCATCCCTTCCTCTTTGGGGAAATACCGACGTAGTTCAAGCAGACATCACTAGTCTACAAAGACGATAACTCTTATACACTTCGGCTCCGAAGACTAGTTCGGGGCTACTGAGGGAGTCTTGGATAGGGGGGGTCCTCGGCCTGCCGGCCTATCTCTCATTGTCGGACTAGTGGACAACTCTGGATTCTGTTAAGGAAGGCCGAGCTTCAGATAACTATGTGTTCCGGAAGGAAAGCTCATGATGCGGAGCATCCTACGATCATCCCCATGTACATTATGACTACTCCCCAAGCCCCAAGTGGACATAAGACGAGACCTCAAGCATACGCCATTGGACACAAGGCGAACCCGCTCCTAAATGCTTCCCTTTCCATTCGTGTGAGACATGGTTGCTACCTCATGCAAAGACACTACATGTGCTTAGGAACCGAGGAGACAACCATGGAGATGCTCGAAGCATAGGACAAGTCCACACGGAAGCAGATCAAGAAGTGCCTCAAGTGGAGTCGCCGCGGAGCTACAGCGGCCGGACATCCGGTAGGAGCCCGGACATCCGGCGCCACCAAGCAAAAGAAGACCAGAGACAGATGGACGCCAGGTGACTCTACAGCGGCCGGACATCCGGCCGACCCCCGGACATCCGGCGCCCCGCGATTGGCTGGACATCCGGCGCCTGCCCGGACATCTGGCACCTGCCCGGATATCCAGCCCGAACATCCGGCCCGAGGCCCGGACATCCGGCTCCTCATGAGCCGCCGGACATCCGGCCCCCAGCCCGGACATCCGGCACCTGTCTACACACAGTGAACGGGCCAAGGTCCCATGTATCCCCCTCTCACTTACCCCTTCGTGGGCTAGAACTATATATACTCCTCCACCTCCTTCTAGTTAGGGTTAGCAAAGTAGTAGCTCATTAGAGATAGAGCTTTGCTCATCCATATCGGATCTACTCCACGAGAGAGACCGCAGCCTCTACGGAGAAGATCCACCTTGGATTCAAGACCCCTCACGGGAAGATCCCCTCATTGATAGAGGCAAAGGTGTCCCGATGTTTCGATGAGATGATGGCTATCGTTTTCTGTGGGAGTCGACCTTGACGATCCGACTACGAACGTGCGAGACGTCGCGCCTTAGCAATCGCTAAACCAACTTCCGAGGGGTTATTGACCACGCCGGAGCACGATCAACCTGACCACGAGGGCCTGTTTCCTGCGAGCAAACGAAGAACAAGCAAGAAACTGAGATTGCAATCTGGATATTGCGAATATAAGATGAAAACTTTATTGATCAAGGTGGGGTTCTGTGACGTCTTGGTCTGGTCGTTGGACACAAACGAAGTACGAGAAGTTGCAGCTATGGAGAACTTTTAATCTAAACAAAACCCAAAGCCTAAACGATGCCCTAAGGGCTGTATATATGGAGGAGAGAGGGGGAATTTCGTGGCCCTTGGTGGAGGGGTCCGAAACTAACCCTAACTCTTGTTTCCCCACACATACGGACTCTAAAAACAGCCTATACTTAAGTACTTCGAAAATACATGGGCCTGGCCCAATAATAAGGTGACACAGCACCTAAAATAGCCTCGGGACGAAATTTATGAAGTGGCATCTTGTATATTTCGTCCCGTGCTTCATGCACTCATTATGGTGGCTTCAAAGTCCTGGAATCATCACTTGTAACTCCGTTCTTGTTCCCCTTGCGCATGCCATCATCTCCATGCTTGAACTTGCTCCAAGGTTCATCTTTCTTGTCCAAGCTAGGCCCTTCATTTGTAAGCAAAACAAATGTATCCAATTTAGGCAGCATCATATTCTCATGAACATTAGAATCGTTACCAAGAAACGTAAGTACCTGATAATTCAATTGGCGTGCGCGAGCTCTACTAATCGGTCCAGTGTGTATATCAGTAGGGGCTGTGGGTGTAACAATGGTATTGATGTCCTCATCATCCTCCCCTTCTTGAAATGAAGTCGTCCTCGACGAAAGTTCATCGTCCTCACCCAAATAAGGCTTCAAATCTGCAATGTTAAAAGTGGGACTAACCCCAAAATCTGCAGGCAGCTCAAGTTTATATGCATTATCATTTATTTTCTCTAACACCTTAAAAGGACCATCAGCACGTGGCATTAGCTTTGATTTGTGCAAATTAGGAAATCTATCCTTACGCAAATGTAACCAAACAAGATCTCCAGGTGCAAACACAACATGTTTTCTACCCTTATCTCCAGCAAGTTTATATTTAGCATTCATACGCTCAATGTTTTCCTTAGTTAACTCATGCATTTTTAAAATAAATTCAGCATGTTCTTTAGCATCAAAATTAACCTTCTCCGAAGATGGAAGAGGCAACAAATCAATAGGTGCACGAGGTAGGAAACCATACACAATTTCAAAAGGGCACATCTTAGTAGTAGAATGCAATGAACGATTATAAGCAAATTCAATATGAGGCAAGCATTCTTCCCACATTTTCTTGTTATTCTTCAAAACAGCCCTAAGCATAGTAGACAATGTTCTATTGACTACTTCAGTTTGTCCATCAGTTTGGGGGTGACAAGTAGTACTAAAAAGCAGCTTAGTCCCCAACTTAGCCCATAAACATCTCCAAAAGTGGCTAAGAAATTTAGTATCACGATCTGAAACAATAGTATTGGGCACACCATGTAAGCGAATAATTTCACGAAAGAACAAATCAGCAACATTAACAGCATCATCGCTTTTATGACATGGTATAAAGTGTGCCATTTTTTAGAACCTATCCACGACAAAAAATATGCTATCCCTCCCCTTATTTGTTCGAGGTAAACCTAAAACAAAGTCCATAGATATATCCTCCCAAGGAACACTAGGTACAGGCAAAGACATATATAAACCATGAGGATTGAGTCGTGACTTAGCTCTTTGACATGTAGTGCAGCGAGCAACAAAACGCTCAACATCCCGTCTCATCTTTGGCCAAAAGAAATGTGTAGCAAGTATATCCTCCGTCTTCTTGACGCCAAAGTGTCCCATTAATCCTCCTCCATGCGCCTCCTGCAACAACAAAAGACGAACGGAGCTAGCTGGAATGCATAGCTTGTTAGCACGAAACACAAATCCATCGTTAAGAATGAACTTGTTCCAAGTTCTCCCTTCCTTACAATTCTGCAATACATCTTTAAATTCAGCATCATGAACATATTGGTCTTTGATGGTCTCCAAACCAAATATTTTAAAGTCAAGTTGTGAAAGCATAGTATAACGACGAGACAAGGCATCAGCAATAACATTTTCTTTACCCTTCTTGTGTTTAATGACATAAGGGAAAGTCTCAATGAATTCAACCCATTTAGCATGTCTATGGTTCAGTTTTGCTTGACTTTTAATGTGTTTCAAAGATTCATGATCAGAATGTATAACAAATTCCTTGGGCCATAAATAATGTTGCCATGTTTCTAAGGTCCGAACAAGAGCATATAATTCTTTATCATAAGTAGAATAGTTTAGACTAGGCCCACTCAATTTTTCAGAAAAGTATGCAACAGGTTTTCCATCTTGTAATAACACACCTCCTGATCCAATTCCACTAGCATCACATTCAAGCTCAAAAGTCTTATTGAAATTAGGAAGTTGGAGTAAAGGAGCATGTGTCAACTTATCTTTCAATACCGTGAAGGCTTCTTCCTGTGCGGTACCCCAAACAAAAGCCACATCCTTCTTTGTAAGCTCGTTGAGAGGTGCAGCAATGGTGCTGAAATCTCTCACAAAACGCCTATAGAAACCAGCGAGGCCAAGGAAACTCCTCACTTGTGTGACCGTTTTGGGATGTCGCCAACTCTCAATAGCTTCAATCTTGGCTTTATCAACTTCAATTCCCTGTGGAGTAACAACATAGCCAAGAAAAGATACTCGGTCGGTGCAAAAGGTGCACTTTCCAAGGTTATCAAACAAACGTGCATCACGTAGAGCAATAAAAACAGCACGTAAATGTTCCAAATATTCCTCCAAAGATTTGTTATAAATCAATATGTCATCAAAGTAAACTACCACAAATCATCCAATGAAAGCACGTAAAACTTCGTTCATTAACCTCATGAAAGTACTAGGTGCATTAGTTAACCCAAAAGGCATGACTAACCACTCATATAATCCAAACTTAGTTTTAAATGCTGTTTTCCATTCATCTCCCAATTTCATACGAATTTGATGGTATCCACTACGCAAATCAACTTTGGAGAATATTGTAGAGCGACTCAATTCATCAAGCATATCATCTAGCCTAGGAATAGGATGACGATAACGAATAGTAATATTATTAATGCCTCTATAATCAACGCACATACGCGACGTACCATCCTTTTTCGGCACTAAAATGATAGGAACAGCACAAGGACTAAGGGATTCGCGTATATAACCTTTGTCGAGCAGTTCTTGACGCATAATCTCCTTCGTCTCCTCTGGATTGGTACGGTATGGTGCATGGTTGGGTAATGATGCAGCGGGAATTAAGTCAATTTGATGCTCAATCCCTCGAATAGGTGGTAATGCCGGTAGCACGTCTTGTGGAAAGACGTCAGCGAACTCCTGCAAAATGTTAGTGACAGCAGGAGGCAAAGAGGAAGGCACGTCCTCGAATGAAAATAATGCCTCTTTGCACACAAAAGCATAGCAAACAGATTTGCTAAAATCTAGATCATCAATATCAGATTTGGTGGCAAGTAAACATGCACTTTTCAATTTAATTTCAGAAGCAACACTAGATTGTTTATTATTATTAGGCTGCATTTGTTGCTCAAATTCTTTTGCCACAATCTGATTTTCACTCTTATTTTTCTCCTATTTTGCTTTATTAGCTCTATTAATATCATCTTTCAAAATGGAATCAGGAGTCATAGGAAGCAAAGTAATATTTTTATCCTTATGAACAAGAGTATACTGATTGTTTCTACCATGGTGAATAGAATTTTTATCAAATTGCCATGGTCTACCAAGTAATAAGGAACATGCTTGCATAGGTACCACATCACAATCAACATAATCAGCATATGTAGAGATACTAAAATGCACACGAACAGTACGTGTTACCTTAACCTTGCCGCTGTTGTTGAACCATTGGATGTAGTAAGGATGTGGATGTGGTCTTGTGGTGAGAGATAGCTTCTCCACCATCTCCATGCTAGCCAAGTTGTTTCAACTCCCTCCATGTATGATCACGCGAACAGAATGTTCCTTCACAACTCTCTTTGTATGGAACAAATTATGCCTCTGATTTTGCTCAGCTTGTGTAACCTGCACACTCAAAACACGTTGAGCAACTAAACATTCATACCTGTCAGCATCTTCAGGAGCCATGTATTGCGTCTCATGATCAGAATCGTCTCCATCGTGTTTGTCACGTGTAATAAGAGCCAAAGTCTCCTCATCATAGTCACTAGCGGACTCATACCCACCATCCTCAGTAACAATCATCACACGCTTAGATGGGCATTCTCTCGCATAATGACCTCCACCCTTGCAACATCGACAAATAATATCATGTGTTTGCCCTATTGATGCCATGGATGAAGAAGAGCTCTTTGCAGGCCCAGAAGGTGTGCTCTTGGCAGATAGTGGTGATTGTGCCTGCTTTATTGTATCACGGTTGGAGGTGGCAGCCGACGGAGGCGCCGGTGTAGCAGAACGTGTGGAAGTAGATGATGCACGTGGTGTCCATGATGAAGGTCGACCTGCAGAAAAGTTAGTCCGCGCCAATGCCTGTCGATCCTGCACTTCACGTTCAGCTTTACAAGCAAGATGGAATAAACGACTGATATTAGTATACTCCTTATACTCTAGAATTGTCTGAATCTCTCTATTTAATCCACCCATAAAACGTGCAAGCATAGCTTCATTCTCCTCAACATTACCACATCTAATCATGCCAGTTTGTAATTCCTGATAATATTCTTCTACAGAATTTTTTCCCTGTCTTAAGCGCTGCAATTTTTGAAGTAATTCACGTTGATAATATGGTGGAACCCAACGAGTACGTATAGCAGTTTCCAAAGCAGCCCAAGTAGCAGGAATAGGTTATAATCTACAATGCTCAGACCACCAAACACATGCAAAACTAGTGAATGCACAAACAGCAGCAGGAACACGTCTCTCCTCGGGATATTGTAAACATGTAAATCGTTGTTCAGTTTCTAACTCCCAAGTAAGATATATATCAGGAACATATCTACCCTCAAATGGTGGAATATTCAATTTTAATTTAGGGAGATGGTCATGATCTCGTACCTGAGGGTGAGCCCTACCATTGCCATTATTTGCATGTGGATGACCTGGTGGTTGCTGTGCTGGTGGTGGCACGTAGTTTTGATTTTGATCAACCTCATCCTCGTAATCGCCAGCAAAATCATCCTCCTCCGCATCAGCAGTAGGAGCCACAGAAGTAGCAACAGCAGCACCAACAGTTTGGCCAGGTGCAAGAGGGAGACGGCTCGCTCGGCGGAGGGCTGTTTCACGATGTGTAGGTAGTCATTGTTGTTGTTGTTGTAGAGGTGCGTTAGGAGCAGCCAGTGGTGGTGGTGGAAGACGCGTGAGCAATTCATTAAACCTGTTATCGAGCTTTGTTTCGAACGTATTCTCCATGTCATCTATCTTCTCCATGGCCTCTTCAAATCTGTTTAGCACATCTTGCACCTGTCCACTCATCATTTGCTGAAACTTATCATGAAGCTCCTTGTTCGTCAAGTTCTCCCAGTCAGTCTCGTCGGCTTGTGATCCTGGCATGGTTAGCAGCAATAGAAACACACAAGAATATGATCCTACAGACTACTAACAAGTGGTGGTGGTGGCGGGTGTCACAAATCCGTCAAGCAAATCTCAAATTCTTACCAGTTCTTACCGAGCAGCAGGCGGTGATCGGCAACCGTTGTAGTCAAAACTCTCAAAAGCTTGGATAGAGCGATTGCCAGGGAGAGTCAAACGCACGATGTAGATGTATGTGGAGCTGGGAAGGCTTATAGTATGGTAGCAAAAAGGGTCAGCAATAATCAATTCAGAGATGCAAAGTTGAATAAACGCTCAACGACGGTACTGTGCTGGTCCTAGGCTAGACCGTGCTAGAGACGCGAGCCTAGAACACTAACAAAATCACGGCGCTGCACGTAAATAAGGGAAAAGCACACTCTGGAACTCTCTTTTTTTCACTCTTTTTTTTGCGCTCCTTTTTTTCGCTCTTTTTTTTGCGAAAAATCACTATAATGGCGAGTGTCTCAAAACTCTTCCCTCGTCAAACTGATAGGATGGGCACGAAAAAAATTTCAATTTTTTTTCGGAAATCAGGGCAGCGACGATGAAAAAGTGCGACAAAAAATCACTATGATGGCACGTGGCTCAAAAGACTTAGAAAAGCCTAAAAACAGGATAGGGAAAAAATATTTTTGCCCGTGAAAATTTTGGCCTAAAAACTGCCCGGGGGTCTCCAGACTCTTTTTTTCGAGACCTACGCAGGCAAGGAAACACGAATCGGAATTTAGATTGATCTCAAGAACAAACCTAATATGAGAAGAACTCGGATTGGTGGTGGATATATGGTTGTGGTATATGGCAGCCGTGGTGGTATATGGTAGCGGTGGTGGTATATGGATACAGATTGGTGGTGGTATATGGATACGGATTGGTGGTGGTATATGGATACGGATTCAGAGCGGTGGCGGATAAGCAATGGTGGTAGATGGGCGATGATGATGGTGCGGCGGCGGCGTGACAACTTATGACCAGAACTCGAAACTCTAAAAAACTAGACTCTAAGACCAGCAACTTGACACGACGATGCAACCGCAAATTCAACAAAGCAAAAACACTAAAAAGATTATGCAAAGGTTCAGATTGGTTCGGATATGATGAACTAACCCTAATTTTTTTTGTGGCTTTTTCGTGGACTGTAGGTATGAAGAACAGACTCGGTCTAATCTATGAAAAAACTGTAAAATCTCACCGAGCAACCTGGAAATCTGATACCACTTGATAGAGGCAAAGGTGTCCCGATGTTTCGATGAGATGATGGCTATTGTTTTCTGTGGGAGTCGACCTTGACGATCCGACTACAAACGTGCGAGACGTCGCGCCTTAGCAATCGCTAAACCAACTTCCGAGGGGTTATTGACCACGCCGGAGCACGATCAACCTGACCACGAGGGCCTGTTTCCTGCGAGCAAACGAAGAACAAGCAAGAAACTGAGATTGCAATCTGGATATTGCGAATATAAGATGAAAACTTTATTGATCAAGGTGGGGTTCTGTGACGTCTTGGTCTGGTCGTTGGACACAAACAAAGTACGAGAAGTTGCAGCTATGGCGAACTTTTAATCTAAACAAAACCCAAAGCCTAAACGATGCCCTAAGGGCTGTATATATGGAGGAGAGAGGGGGAATTTCGTGGCCCTTGGTGGAGGGGTCCGAAACCAACCCTAACTCTTGTTTCCCCACACATACGGACTCTAAAAACAGCCTATACTTAAGTACTTCGAAAATACATAGGCCTGGCCCAATAATAAGGTGACGCAGGACCTAAAATAGCCTCGGGACGAAATTTATGAAGTGGCATCTTGTATATTTCGTCCCATGCTTCATGCACTCATTATGGTGGCTTCAAAGTCCTGGAATCATCACTTGTAACTCCGTTCTTGTTCCCCTTGCGCATGCCATCATCTCCATGCTTGAACTTGCTCCAACGTTCATCTTTCTTGTCCAAGCTAGGCCCTTCATTTGTAAGCAAAACAAATGTATCCAATTTAGGCAGCATCATATTCTCATGAACATTAGAACCGTTACCAAGAAACGAAAGTACCTGATAATTCAATTGGCGTGCGCGAGCTCTAGTAATCGGTCCAGTGTGTATAGCAGCAGGGGTTGTGGGTGTAACAATAGTATTGATGTCCTCATCACTCGTGGATTCAAGACCTCCTTACGGAGAAGAACCGGTTACCTCTTGTATCGTCCTTTGTTGGATTTGGATCGTGTATCTCTTTGTGTTTCGAGGATCTAGCACATGCGTGATCGTTATTGTTGGTTTGAGTGATTCTCTCGTGTTTCCCCTCGTGTTCTTCGTGTTCTTCGCGGGATCCGCTCCTTTCGTGAAACATCGGCCATCTAGGGTTCCACCCTAAATCATCTTGGTATCATGAGCCATGTTAATCACGATTTCGGAGCCTCCCCATTGTGTTTCTAGCCTTCTTTTGTTGATTTTGTCCCTAATTCGAAAATTTCCCCACAAAAATAGCCCCAATTTTTTTTGTGATTTGTTGGTGTGATGAAGTTTTGTTGGATTTGATCCGCGGATTTCGTGTGTTGCAGGTCGATCTAGCTTTCCATCCACTTTTCCCTAATTTCCATCCACAAATTTCTCCGAATTTTCCCGGATTTGACCTCTCCACGCGAAGATCTTCGAGTTCGTCCATTAAGGAACTCGAAACCCTCGTCATCGAGGAAAAGGAAAAACATGAAGTCCTTGAGCGGAAAGTCCAATATGAGGAAGCACGCGATGATGAACTATGCTTAAAAATTGGTGCAAACATTGATGTTCATACTAGAGATCTTGCCTCCTTGAAAAAGGCTATCGACTCTTGCGAAGAGTTGATGAATGATAAAAGTAAGATTGTAAAGTCTAATGCTTCTCTCTCTAAGGATTGTGAGCTTCTATCCATGTCCCTCAAGACCAAGGAAGAAGAGATCATCCTTCTTACAAAGAGTTTTGATACACTCAAGCTTACTTATCTTGAAACTCTAGCCAAGGCTTACTCTTCTCCTATTATTAATGTTGATGCTTGTACTACTAACTCTAGTAGTGATCTAGCATCTATTCTTGAGGAGAATCACTTTCTCAAAGCTCAAATCAAGAAAGGGCTCATGGCATGTGCTCAAGGGCAAAAGAACCTCAATGAGGTGTTGAGCCAACACAATGAAGTGTTTGCCAAAGAGGGACTCGGGTTTGACCCGAGCACAAGCAAGAAGAAGACATCCTCTCAAAAGTGCACCACCTCTCTAAAAGAAACTTTTGTACGAGAAGGGCACAAGGAGAAGGGTAAGGTTGATTGTGGGAAGGCCACAAGGGGCATGCCCACTGTCAACAAGCCAAAAGAGTTCATGCCTCCATCCTATGTTCTTCGTAAGACTAAGGATGGAGAAGTTTATGCAAAGTTTGTTGGTCCTCGAAATGCATTTCGGTTTTATGCTATTTGGGTTCCTAAGACCCTTGTGACTAACTTGAGAGGTCCCATTGCAAAATGGGTGCCTCTAACCAAGAAATAATTATGTGTAGGTTGCCTTCTCCGGTGGAGTAAAATGGGTGATTGATAGTGGATGTACAAATCATATGACCGGAGATAGCAAATTGCTCTACGACTTCATGGAAGCTATTCAACCATTTATGAGCATTATGTTTGGTGGAGGATCAAAAGGACAGGTACTCGGTTTGGGTAAGGTGGCTATCACAAATGACATGTCTCTTGCAAATGTCATACTTGTCCAATCCCTCAAATATCATTTGTTTTATGTTCGCCAATTGGCTTCTGTTGGCTATGATACACTATTTGGACTAACGGATGTGAAAGTATTTAAGAGAGATACTCTCGAAGTGGCATTTGTTGGAGAGTTGTATGGCAACCTTTACACGGTTGATTTCTCGAAAAGGAGCACATTCCATGCAACTTGTCTAATGGCCAAGGCCGACAAGGGGTGGCTATGGCATCGCCGGCTAGCCCATGTCAGCATGAGAAATCTTCAAGATCTCTTAAAGGGAAATCACATCCTTGGACTACCAAATGTCTCTTTTGAGAAAGATCGTGTGTGTAGTGCATGCATAGCCAGGAAGCAACATCAATCAAAGCACCCACCCAAGAATATTGTGTCTACTTCAAGGCCTTTGGAGCTTATTCATGTGGATCTTTTTGGGCCTCCTTCATGGGATAGTCTTGGTGGGAAAAAGTATGGACTTGTCATTGTGGATGATTACTCAAGATACACATGGGTGTTTTTCCTCAAGTCCAAAGACGAGACGAAGATCACCTTCATTGATTTTGCCAAGCAAGCACAACGCAAGTTTGACAAAGAAATCATGGCAATAAGAAGTGATAATGGTTCCGAGTTCAAGAATTACACCTTGGAAGGATTTCTTAGTGATGAAGGGATTGAACATCAATATTCCGCACCATACACCCCTCAACAAAATGGTGTTGCAGAAAGGAAGAATCGTACACTTGTGGAGATGGCAAGGTCCATGTTGGATGAATACAAGTCTCCACACAGTTTTTGGGCCGAGGCTGTCAACACCGCATGTCATGCATCAAATCGACTCTTCCTACGCAAAATATTGGAAAAGACTCCATCTGAGCTCCTAACCGAGAACAAGCCAAATGTCAAGTACTTTCGTGTATTTGGGTGCAAATGTTTCATCCTCAACAAAAAGGAACGGCTAGGAAAATTTCAATCCAAAACAACCGAGGGTATATTTGTTGGCTATGGATCAAACTCTCACACCTATAGAGTCTACAACAAATCCAATGGATGTGTTGTAGAAACTTGTGACGTGGTGTTTGATGAGTTTAATGGCTCCCATGGGGAGCAAGTTGATCTAAGTGATGTAGGTGAAGAAGATTCGTCTCAAGATATTTTGACCATGGGTGTTGGTGCACTTCTTCCAATGGAACAAGAACCTCATGATGATGAAGAAGAATATGAAAGCCTCACACATCATCAAACAACTTCAACACCCATACCACCACAAGTCCCTATTATTCAACCAATACCCATAGTCCAAGTACAAGATGATGATCAAGTTCCTTTTCCTGTTAATCATCAAGAACAAGATCATCCTCAAGGGCAAGAACAAGAAAGTGCAATCATTGGAAATGAACCTCAACAAATGCAAGAAGAAGAAGATTTTCCACCACACATTAATGATTCGTATGTTGAGGATGTGGATGATGGACATGAAGTTGAACCTCGCAAAACCTTAACCTCCATCATGCCTCGTGTGGCCGGTCGTGTTGATGTTGATAAAATCCTCACCGGCATATCGGAAGGTAGAGTCACACGTAAACAATTGACAAAATTTTGTGCTCACTTCTCTTTTGTGTCTAGTGTTGAGCCTCTCAAGGTACAAGAAGCATTCATAGACAACGATTGGCTCACTGCTATGCAAGAAGAGTTGAATAGTTTTGAGAGCAATCAAGTGTGGTCATTAGTCAAGAGGCCAACCACTGAACACAACGTCATTGGAACAAAGTGGATTTTCAAGAACAAACAAGATGAGAATGGTGTAATCATTCGCAACAAGGCAAGGTTAGTGGCACAAGGGTACTCACAAGTTCAAGGTTTGGACTTTGGTGAGACCTTTGCCCCCGTTGCTCGTCTTGAATCCATTCGCATCTTACTTGCTTATGCTACTTTCAATGGTTTTACATTGCATCAAATGGATGTCAAGAGTGCTTTCCTTAACGGTCCTCTACAAGAAGAAGTATATGTATCACAACCACCTGGGTTCGTTGACCCCGATCACAAAGACTATGTGTATAAACTTCATAAGGCTTTGTATGGCCTCAAACAAGCACCTCGTGCTTGGTATGATCATCTTAAGAAGTTTTTACTCGGTGATGGCTTTGTGAGAGGGGTGATCAATCCCACTCTTTTTACTAAGAGGGACAAAGGTGATTTGATCTTATGCCAAATCTATGTAGATGATATCATTTTTGGTTCTCCTAACATTCATTTATGCAAGAAATTTGCGGCATCAATGACCAAGAATTTTGAAATGTCACTCAATGCGGATTTGAAGTTCTTCCTCGGATTTCAAATTCAACAATTTCAAGAAGGAATTTTCTTGTCTCAAGCAAAATACCTCAAGGATATCCTAGAAAAATTTGGCATGACTGAGGCTAGCCCATGTAAGACACCCATGCCAACCAAAATTGTACTCACTGAGGACTCAAACGGTATCCCCTTTGACCCATCTAAATACTGCTCTATGATTGGTTCATTGCTTTATCTTTGTGCATCTAGACCAGACATCATGTTCAGTGTATGCATGTGTGCTAGATTTCAAGCTTCCCCTAGGGAAAGCCACCATAAGGCGGTTAAGCATATTCTTAGATACCTTGTTCACACCCCAAAGTTGGGTCTATGGTACCCCAAGGATGCTAAGTTTGATCTCATTGGGTACACGGATGCGGATTGGGCTGGAGACAAAGTGGATTGTAAGTCCACCTCCGGTGCATGTCAATTTCTTGGACACTCCTTGGTAAGTTGGTCCTCGAAGAAGCAAAATTGTGTTGCCCTCTCCACCGCCGAAGCTGAATATATTGCAACCGCCAGTTGTGCAACTCAGTTACTATGGATGAGGCAAACTTTGAAGGATTACGGTATCACCTACAGATGAAAGTGCCATTAATATTGCTGAGAACCCCAAAGATCATACCTGCACCAAGCACATTGACATTAGGTACCACTTCTTGAGAGATCATGTGGAGAAGAGTGATATTGACATTGCTCATGTTGGCACAGATATGCAACTTGCAGATATTTTCACCAAGCCATTGGATGAAGCAAGGTTTTGTCAACTTAGGTGTGAACTTGGTATCCTGGAGCTTGACAACATTATGTGAAATCTAGTACTCATTCATGCATGAACATCCTGTCTTGTCTTGATGTAGGCATATATTTAGGGGGAGAACTTCAATCCATGAATCTTCTCTTTCCTATGTAATGCGTAAATAAAACCAACACTCTCAAAGTCACTATGACATGTTTTTTTTGTGTCCATAGTACTTTAAAATGATGGAGTAGTAATCTTGAGTCCAACATTCAAATCTTTGGTATCTCAAGTTATGTATACTAAAACATGGTGGCTTAGACTAAAACACTTCTCAGTTGTTCATTTGAGTTTATGCTCTGTGTTGGGTACTGTGTTGATTAGGATACAACTGATTCTTACACTTCTATATCTATACTCATATACATCATCGCCATTTCAAGATATCAGCACTCTAGTTGGCCGGATCATCCGGATATCCATCCGGACGTCCGGGTAATCCCCCTCGCTATAACTGTATGCCCGGACATCTGGGCTCCTTTTCGGTCATTCGGATCTATCCGGATCATCGGTGCTACGCCCGGACATCCGGGTGGGTCTTCGCCCTAAGCGGTTAACCTTCGGGTCGTGGGGGAGTATAGGGTTATTCCTCTGTTCTCCCCCCCCCCATCGACCCCCATCCACTCGCCCCCACCGCCGACGGCTCGTGGGCTGCCCCGCCGGACCGACCGGCCATTTGGCCGGATCTCACCACCTCGCCTTGCCATCGCCTTGATCCACCCCCTCCTCGCACCATTTTTCCCCGGGGCCAATTGGTTCTTCAGTATAGTGCCTTTTTGTCCCCAAAAATCGCCATGGTGGTAGAACATGGACACGGCGGTCTGCGCTTCAAGTCAACGACCACGGCTCCCTCTCGTGGTACCTCACTTGCTCCTCTCTCTTCTATCTCTGTTTTTCCCTATCAAGGTTCGGTCATATATTCAGTCGGCTCTGTTTCTGTTATGTGTATGCGCAGCCGGGCGTCATCATGCATCGACGGACTCCAAGGAAGACGCTCGTCCCCTCAAGAAGGCGTCGGGTCGTGCACGTCCGTCCTATGCCGGGCTGGATGACCCTGACTACGAGGCCAAACTCCACGATGAGGAGCTCGTGCCTGTTCGTTCCACGACTAAGTCCAAGAAGAAAAAAGCAGCTGGTGCCTCAAGCTCCAAGTCTGCGGCACCATCTGGCCTCGTCTTGTCCATGGCAAATCCCACCAATCGTGGTCGTCATGTTGTCAACTATCAGTCCATGGACCCCTCTGAGTATGCTACTTTATGGAGTGATGTCAATCAATTTGACGCCCCAGCGAATGCAACCGATCCTCGTTTTCGCACTTTGGTTCAACAAGACATCTATCAATCAGTCATTGCTCATCTAGGTTTTTCTCCTCAGCATTATGTGAACTTGGATTACATTGAGAAGAATCCAACCAAGTTTGAAGGTGTGTTGGAGAAGATTGATGGCATGGGGCTGTGTCATGCTATGTCTCTGCACTGTGATTGGAATGAGGCTGCCATTCGGCAATTCTATGCCACGTGTTTCTTCCATCCGGATCGCTCTATCACTTGGATGACTCACCACTCTCAGTTCATCGTCTCCTTCGAGGCTTTTGCTACTGCCTTAGGCATGCCCGGATCTGAGGCCTCTCTTTTCCGGATCCATGAGGTGAATCCCAAGTTTGAGGCCATGCCCATCAGTGCATGTGCTTGCCTCGCCATGCCTACCTCTCAGCTCTCCACGGTGCAGCAAATCAAGGAGCTTAATGATATCTCCATCTTCCGTCTCAAATACCGATGGATGTTTCGGTGTATCCTCAACTCCATTGCTCCCAAGAAAGGGGATCGTGGGATGGTTCGGGCCTATAGCATTGACTTGATGTACTACTCGAGGAAGGCTCCCAACCGTCCCATTGACATGGCAGATTTCCTATGGCATGAAATTCTCATGGCTAGTGGTCTGAAGGTTCGTACACTTCCTCATGCCCCCTTCATTCAGAGACTCATCGACTCGGTTTATCCGTGTTCCATTGTCAAGACTTCCACGCACTCCTTATGGACTCCGCGTGATGAGTCTTCCAGGGGGAAGGCCTCTGCTCCTCCGCCTGCTGAGATCTCTTCTCGCCACACTAAACCTTTCGTGAAGCCTTTTGACCGCCTGGCTCGCTTTATTGGGAAGTCCCATAAAGCTATATTTGATACCTGCCGCTACAATGCTACTCATATTGCTACTGAGGAGCTTCGCCATATCTCAGAGGCAAATGCACTTAGGGCTCATCTCCGTGCACGCCCGGGCAGTCCTGTTGAGCCTGATGAGCCCATTCCTGATCGGCTTCCTCTTCCGGAGGTCGACTTTCCTTCTGACACTGATTTTCCGGAGTTCTTCCTTGCACCTGCTGACCTGAGTGATGGTGATGATGAGGAGGAGGAAGCTGAGTGATCCTCCTACTTTCTCGGACGTTTTTTTCTTTTTCGATACTTGCTGCCAAGGAGGAGATGTAATTCTTAGGAGTATAAGTGTGAGTCTCCTATGTCTAGTGAGCTCTAGTTATTGGATTCTGTATTATTATCGTAATGATCCTTAGTCATGTGTTATGCTACCTTATATGGGCTTAAGTATGCTATCTCCTGTGGTTATCTTCATTCGTTGCTATCATTGCCTATGTTAATTGTAATGGTGTACCTCATCATATGTGCATGATTTTGTATGTTATCATTTTGTTATCATTTCATTCCTATGCATACTTTAAGGGGGAGTTCTTCCTAAAAATATTTGCATCGCATTTCACTTGTTAAGTGCTATATGTAGTTTGTCATCAACTACCAAAAAAGGGGGAGATTGAAAGTGCAATCTTGCTCTTAAAGATTATTTTTGATATTGATGACAAATTTACATATAGGGGACTAACCATGTTTGCTAGGTATATACACAGGTTGTTAGTTCTCTGGTCTTTTCTAATATGCATCATGATCACATCATATGAGATATTACTCAAGCAGATTATCAGTGAGGAAAGGAGCAAACAAAGATGAAGCATTATGCTCTTTTATATTTCTTGAGTAATAGGGATCCCGCACTATTAAGAGGGGATCCGAGGTATAGGTTCAAGACTTGCTCATACTTTGTCTCACAAGAACTTTTCACAAAGGACCAAATAAATCCCTAGCAAAACCCCTTGCCCAAAATCTACTACTGGTTCTCTACACAGACCCTTCCCCGGATCATCCGGATAGAGGCCCAGATCATCCGGGCTAAGCCCGGATTGTCTGGACATTACTCCGGATCATCAGGGTAATGTATGCCCTCCATCCCAGAACCATGATGAATTGAAGCCGGATCTTACGGATCGTCCGGGCTTTGACCGGATCGTCCGGGCTTTGACCGGATCGTCCGGGCTTTGACCGGATCATCCGGGCTGTGCCCGGATCGTCCAGATCCTGTCCCAGATCATCCGGGCTCCTCACAGCTCTTCTACTACCACTTACATCCGGCCCTGTGCCAGATCATCCGGGCCTTGAGCCAGATCATCCAGATGGTCTTCCGGATCATCCGGGCAGGTCAATCTCTGTCTAAAACGGCTCTAATTTTCTTGTTGTATAAATAGTCTCGTACCTCTTCGAGATAAGGTAACACTTCACTCAAACACACCTCAAGAACACCAGTGCTCCCTCTACCTTGCTCACACACTAAATCTTAGATCCCAGTTTGATTCTTGTGAGTTTCGAAGAGTTGTTCCAATCAAAAGAAAGATCTTTCCCCTCTCCTCCTTGTGACCGAAGCAAATCGTGAGTTGAGCAAGTTTTGAGCTTTTCCCTTTGGATCTTGTTACTCTTGGAGGTTGGAGACTCCTAGGCGGTAGGAGTCTTTCGGAGAGGAATCGACCTTTGTGATTATCCCCGGATAACTTTGTGAGGGTTTGGAGACCACCCCAAGGTCTACCACTAGTGGTTGAGAAATGCCTCCGTGGTGTTGTCTCAAAGGGAGAATAGGGTGAGCCTTCGTGGTAACATCCACCTCTCTAAGGGTGACGTAGCTTCCCTCCAAGGAGGTGAACATCGGCATACATCCTCGTCCCCCAGAGTTGCGGTTATTCCTAACCCTAACTCTCTACTTGTAGTTACTTGGCTCTTAGCACTTACTTATATCATATTGTGGTTGCTTACTTACATACTTGTTTTACTTGCATAGCACTTAGTACTACTCTTACAATTGTTAGGCTCACTTTCATATTCCGCATTATTGCCTAAAATTGCTAAGTCATAATTAAAATTTTATAATTGTACCTATTCACCCCTCCCCCTCTAGGTCCATCTCAATCCTTTCAAAGGCGACCACCTACGAGCAAGGGCGACACTTCCATTTTTGGAAGCCCCTCAAGGAAGATGGCCGAGCATGGGAATTTCCCTTCGATCATGGAGTCGAGCTACGAGGTGCCACATCATATGGGCCTCTAACAACAAGACGGTGGCAAGCAGGTCGAGCAAGGACCATCCCCTTCGACCACGGCGACGAGCATGAACCTCTTCAACAACATGAAGACGACGCCCATATTGGACTCATACTCTGAGTCAAGCTATGAGACCGCACATGAGACCTTCTCTTTGGTCTTAGAGGAGAGTGATGATGTTCCATCTTCGGCCTTCATCCACGGCTATGACTACGACATGAATGAGCATGGAGACATTTGCACCTACATCTCTCCAACCCCCACACATGGGAGCATGCTACACATCCTATGTGAGGTTGAGAACCATTTGAGTGACTCCACCAACCATATGAGTGAGAGCATCCGAGACGGGGTGAGTGAGCCAGAACACTTAGTGAGTGACGTA
This sequence comes from Triticum dicoccoides, assembly GCF_002162155.2. Taxonomy (NCBI): domain Eukaryota; kingdom Viridiplantae; phylum Streptophyta; class Magnoliopsida; order Poales; family Poaceae; genus Triticum; species Triticum dicoccoides. Next base: position 510,382,837 of record NC_041388.1, read on the forward strand.
GTTGACACGGCATGTGAGGCCACTATGATTTCTAACGACTTAACCTCTACTCCGAGTGTGTTTTCTTCTTTGGTGCTAGGTCTCCTACATGACGACATGCCTATCCTCGACGAGTCCATACCTCCAACAACGACGATGGCCATGGTGGACAATAATGCACCCCCACATGGTTCGATCAAGATGAAGATGACCACGACTTGGTCTTCGACACCTCACCTACAACACATGAGCGATGCTCCAAAGGTCGCATAGGTGATGGTGCTTCTCTTGTCCCACTAGTGGACTATCTCACCAATGATTGCTTGCATGATGTTGATCCACCTATTCCCATGCTTCATGCTAGTGCGACTTCTTCATGTCATGACTTACCTATTTATGATGAATATGATGATGAGCATGTTGAGTAGCCTAGTTGTGATTCTATGCTCCATAGGATATCATGTGAAAATTCTATTGGTCACGTCATGTTTGACAATCCTTTAAACTTGTCATATGCTATGAGTGAGATCTCCCACATTGCATCATTTCAATCTCAACATAGTAACTATGCATGTCCAATTAAAATAAACCCCATTTGCACTTATGGCATAGATGATGAGATGATGGTCATTGGCTTTTGTTTTTCATGTGATGATGTTGCCAAGCTTCCTTTACATGATTTGCGCAATTCATCTACTATACCATGCCATGATCACATTGTTCCAAATATGCTTTGTTTTGGATGTTGTCAATATTCTCCAAGTGATGTTTCCATTAATGCTCATGAGGAGACCCCCCATAGTTTCCTCATACATATTAGGAGATTTTGATGCATTCCATACTTTGCATGATTCCCATAATTGCATGCACCATATGCATTCCATGAATAACAATGCTCTACATATTTCTCATGATGCATTACACAATTTGAGTCTCCATTATGCTATACATAATAACAAACCTCTCATGATGGATGACATGTTTCTATATCATGCATCTCATTTATTTGAGCATTGGATATTTTGTGCTAACCGACACAAGCACATGTGCATCATGATGGATGATGTGTACATATACCACGCACACACAATTTTCCCTTTGTCTTTGTTTTGTGTAGGTACTCACGTATACTCGTCAACCTCTCAATCCCAAGAGTTGACGAAACGAGCTCTTGAGAGAAATGATGATTTGGGATCCCGTGGACTATCCTTACCACCATTCCCTTCGCGCAAGGACTACGCGCATCTCTTCTACTTGGCTCTCACACGGCTATGGGCTATTTACCACTTGCTACATTATGCCCATTCTATCGTGCTCACTTTGCATGTTATGCATCTTTACATGATTTTGCCATGCAATTGTGACCCTTGCTTGCATCTACCCATGATTCACCATTATGCTACTCCTATGTGTATTTGCATGCTTGGTGGAGATCCTTGTTGCTATTGTCATGTGTACCATGAACCTATTTTGCTCATATCTTGCTTCCATACTTGTGGTATGTCATGTGCATTATGTATGCCCACCATTTGCACATATGACATGCTTGCCATGATTACTCCTAGTATGTTGCATCTTCGCACTACTAGCTTGCTTGACTTGATCACTATGATTGATTGCTTTGTCGCATCACCCATGTTCCATTCTTACTCGCTTTCTTGGGTTGATGACATATATGTTCATGCCTCTCACATGATACATCTTGTTCATTGTCGCTTTCCTCTAATTGTTGCATCTATGCTTATTGATCTCGGAGACTTGGACATATTACTTGTGATGCATGCTCGTTTACTTGAGCCTATTGTATTTGGTTGTTCTCGCATCATATGCCTCCATACTATGAAATTCTCCCTTGTCCTTTCTTATGATGAGCATGATGAATACACTTGTTGGGTATCTTACCACATGAATGATAGGTTTTGCACTTCCGCTAACCTCATTTGTTTTTCCAAGTGTTTGTCATGTTCTTTCATTTTGGAGGATTCACAAGGCGGTGTCGTTATGCGACAACTTGGTCATGCGAAGACATACACGATGTGCAACACCAACATTTGCGAGAATCTCCTAAAGGTGACCTCCTTCCCTTTGAGACATCCTCACATACGCATATTGGATGGGTCATTCTTTCATTGTTGTTTCCTTCTTCTTGTCTACATGTTGCACATATTGGATGGAGGACCAACATTGGAGATTGGCTCTATCGACCTTCAAGTGAGGAGCGCTCGGACTTATTGGATGCACCTTCGAACCTCCACTCATGCCACGACATCGAGCATTGGTACACCAACACCTCCATATTTGTTGATTGTGCTCACACATGTCATGCTCAATGGACATATCATACAAACGACAAATTTGCATCTTATGCATGGATTGACTCACATTATGATTGTCTAGTTGCATCTATTTCCATGTCATCCATGATATATAAGCTTGTGCACTTTCTTAGCAAATTTTTTGTGATCTTTCTTGATGGCATATTCATACATCATGATCATATTACCTACCATCAATTGCATGATAACTTATTCATATTGAGCATCCATTACCATATTCATGCTACTGATAAACCGTCTCACTATGACATCATTTTGCACCGTGGTTGCATTGATCACATTCACAATACATTTGTGTGCACAATGAATGATTTTGCTCCCATGAATGCTTTGCATATCATTCTATATCATCTTACTAAGCTTCATGCGCTTTGTCATGATCAATCTTGTTACACGGACTCATTCTTACATGATGGACACTTTGTGTGTGCTAACCATTGTATTTCCGAGTGTCGTTTGTGTTTTCTCTTTTTGCATGTATACCCCTCCGGCGACACCTCGGAGTACTTGGATTGCGCCATGTTTTCCAATCCGTCCAACTACAAATCCTTCCATGACAACCGTTTCCATGGTGATGAGGTTTTTGATCCGAGGTCGGATCTTTCCCAAGGGAGGGGAGATGATGCAGAGCATCCTACGATCATCCCCATGTACACTATGACTACTCCCCAAGCCCCAAGTGGACATACGACGAGACGTCAAGCATACGCCATTGGACACAAGGTGAACCCGCTCCTAAATGCTTCCTCTTTCCATTCGTGCGAGACATGGTTGCTCCCTCATGCAAAGACACTACATGTGCTTAGGAACCGAGGAGACAACCATAGAGATGCTCGAAGCATAGAACAAGTCCACACGGAAGCAGATCAAGAAGCGCCTCAAGTGGAGTCACCGCGGAGCTACAGCGGCCGGACATCCGGCGCCACCAACCAGAAGAAGACTAGAGAAGACGAACACCAGGCGACTCTACAGCGGCCGGACATCCGGTCGACCCCCGGACATCCGGTGCCCCGCGACTGGCTGGACATCCGCCGCCTGCCTAGAAATCCGGCGCATGCTATCCAAAGAGCAGAAGAATTGGCCACTCCAGCCCGGACATCCGGCCCGAGGCCCGGACATCCAGCTCCTCATGAGCCGCCGGACATCCGGCTCCAACCCGGACATCCGGTGCCTGTCTGCGCATAGTGAACGAGCCAAGGGCCCATGTATCCCCCCTCTCACTTACCCCTTCGTGGGCTAGAACTATATATACTCCTCCACCTCCTTCTAGTTAGGGTTAGCAAAGTAGTAGCTCATTAGAGATAGAGCTTTGCTCATCCATATCAGATCTACTCCACGAGAGAGACCGCGGCCTCTATAGAGAAGATCCACCTTGGATTCAAGACCCCTCACGGGAAGATCCCCTCGTGGATTCAAGACCTCCTTACGGAGAAGAACCGGTTACCTCTTGTATCGTCCTTTGTTGGATTTGGATCGTGTATCTCTTTGTGTTTCGAGGATCTAGCACATGTGTGATCGTTCTTGTTGGTTTGAGTGATTCTCTCATGTTTCCCCTCGTGTTCCTCACGGGATCCGCTCCTTTCGTGAAAGATCGGCCATCTAGGGTTTCACCCTACATCAGCTCCGAAGACTTGGCGTGTACTTTAAGACAATATAGATGGTGTATGCATGTTTATCCCCTGTTGACAACCGACTATGTGTAACCCTAGGTACCCCTGGTGTCTATATAAACCACAGGGTTTAGTCTGTAGAGGCTAGAAGAACCTTCATCCTACTCATGTAGGGTTTAGTTCATCTGATCTCATGATAGATCAACTCTGTAACCTTCATACACATATCAATATAATCAAAGCAAGACGTAGGATTTTACCTCTTCGAGAGGGCCCGAACCTGGGTAAACATTGTGTCCCTTGTCTCATGTTACCCATCAATCCGAGATCCACAGCTCGGGACCCCCTACCCGAGATCCGCCGGTTTTGACACCGACAGCCATCTGCAAGCAGCCACCACCCTCGCTGAATGGAGCGCCGTCACTTCCAACACCCAAACCTCAGGTCACCGTCGGCCATGGAGGCTTCAATCGCCGCCGTGCAGCAGGGGCGCCGCCCTGACTGCCGCCCCCAGCCTCCCCGCATGGAATACCTCCTCCGCCTCACGGGGATGCCGCGACGCCTGCCCATCCTGGATCTACGCCGGGCCCGCCGCCACCGCAGCCCTTGTCGGTGGCTGCGGCGGCTGGGGAGGGAACGAGGGGAGTCTGCCGACTAGGGTTCGGGGGCCCCCTGGCGTCGCCCGAGGGGAGGCAACGTGAGGGGTCGAGGGGTTGAAACTAAGCAATTGTGTGTAGGGATAAACCTTTTTGGGGGCTACTCCATGCTAATTTGTACAACCAGTACAATAGCCGATAGCGCAAAACAGAAAAACAACACTAAAAACTGATGGCCCAAACAGGATAACAACAAAGAAAGCAACCCAAACTAGAAACTAGGCCAATGGAGTAAACAAGTTTTTTGGGGGACTTAAACGGGCTGCAACAATAGGGAGGATGACATCACATAGATGAGACCAAATTATATCTCATCTAGATGAGTTCTAGCCACTCCCAATGATTTTTGTTACATACGAAATTTGTCACATAAATACTAGGTTATATTTTGGAAATGCACTCAAAGTTTCAAGTCACTTTGAAATGATAAATATTTGTTTATTTTGAAATACCTATTTTAGTTGTAGTTGGACCACTTTATAATCTCCTAGGGATTAATTGATGAGTCAAATGATGCTAGTTTCAACATGACAAATGATCAAGGGAATTTTTTGAGTAATGCAAACATTTTAGTTTTAATATTTGAAGAAATATTAATTTGACTTGCAATTTGAATTTGACTTTGGTTTTTAGCAAGGGACAATTAGGCTTAGCAAGCATGGTGACATGGCATCATTAGGGTGAGGTTACTGTAGCATAACTATCAGGGTGTTGAAGGAAATATGCCCTAGAGGCAATAATAAAGTTATTATTTATTTCCTTATATTCATGATAAATGTTTATTATTCATGCTAGAATTGTATTAACCGGAAACATAATACATGTGTGAATACATAGACAAACAAAGTGTCACTAGTATGCCTCTACTTGACTAGCTCGTTAATCAAAGATGGTTATGTTTCCTGACCATGAACAAAGAGTTGTTATTTGATTAACGAGGTCACATCATTAGTTGAATGATCTGATTGACATGACCCATTCCATTAGCTTAGCACCCGATCGTTTAGTATGTTGCTATTGCTTTCTTCATGACTTATACATGTTCCTATGACTATGAGATTATGCAACTCCCGTTTTCCGGAGGAACACTTTGGGTGCTACCAAACGTCACAACGTAACTGGGTGATTATAAAGGAGCATTACAGGTGTCTCCAAAGGTAGATGTTGGGTTGGCGTATTTCGAGATTAGGATTTGTCACTCCGATTGTCGGAGAGGTATCTCTGGGCCCTCTCGGTAATGCACATCACATAAGCCTTGCAAGCACTGCAACTAATATGTTAGTTGTGAGATGATGTATTACGGAACGAGTAAAGAGACTTACCGGTAACGAGATTGAACTAGGTATTGGATACCGACGATCGAATCTCGGGCAAGTAACATACCGATGACAAAGGGAACAACGTATGTTGTTATGCGGTCTGACCGATAAAGATCTTCGTAGAATATGTAGGAGCCAATATGGGCATCCAGGTCCCGCTGTTGGTTATTGACCGGAGACGTGTCTCGGTCATGTCTACATTGTTCTCGAACCCGTAGGGTCCGCACGCTTAAGGTTACGATGACAGTTATATTATGAGTTTATGCATTTTGATGTACCGAAGGTTGTTCGGAGTCCCGGATGTGATCACGGACATGACGAGGAGTCTCGAAATGGTCGAGACGTAAAGATTGATATATTGGAAGCCTATGTTTGGACATCGGAAGTGTTCCGGGTGAAATCGGGATTTTACCGGGTTACCGGAACCCCCCGGGAGCCATATGGGCCTTCATGGGCCTTAGTGGAAAGGAGAAAAGGGCAGCCCAAGGGGGCTGCGCACCTCCCCCCTCCCCTAGTCCTATTAGGACTAGGAGAGGTGGCCGGCCACCCTTCTCCCTCTTTCCCCCTTTGGGGAATCCTAGTTGGAATAGGATTGGAGGGGAGTCCTACTCCCGGAAGGAGTAGGACTCCTCCTGCGCCACCTCTCCCTGGCCGGCGCCCCCTCCCCCCTTGGCTCCTTTATATACTGAGGTAGAGGCACCCCAAAAGGCACAAGTTGATCCACGTGATCTATTCCTTAGCCGTGTGCGGTGCCCCCTGCCACCATATACCTCGATAATACTGTAGCGGAGTTTAGGCGAAGCCCTGCTGCTGTAGTTCATCAAGATCGTCACCACGCCGTCGTGCTGACGGAACTCTTCCCCGACACTTTGCTGGATCGGAGTCCGGGGATCGTCATCGAGCTGAACGTGTGCTCGAACTCGGAGGTGCCGTAGTTTCGGTGCTTGATCGGTTGGATCGAGAAGACGTAAGACTACTTCCTCTACATCGTGTCATCGCTTCCGCAGTCGGTCTGCGTTGGGTACGTAGACAACACTCTCCCCCTCGTTGCTATGCATCACATGATCTTGCGTGTGCGTAGGAAATTTTTGAAATTACTACGTTCCCCATCAGTGGCATCCGAGCCTAGTTTATTTATGTTGATGTTATATGCACGAGTAGAACACAAGTGAGTTGTGGACGATACAAGTCATACTGCCTACCAGCATGTCATACTTTGGTTCGGCGGTATTGTTGGACGAGACGACTCAGACCAACCTTACGTGTACGCTTATGCGAGACCGGTTCCCTCGACGTGCTTTGCACAGAGATGGCTTGCGGGCGACAGTCTCTCCAACTTTAGTTGAACCAAGTATGGCTACGCCCGGTCCTTGCGAAGGTTAAAACGGAGTCTATTTGACAAACTATCGTTGTGGTTTTGATGCGTAGGTGAGATTGGTTCTTACTTAAGCCCGTAGCAGCCACGTAAAACATGCAACAACAAAGTAGAGGACGTCTAACTTGTTTTTGCAGGGCATGTTGTGATGTGATATGGTCAAGGCATGATGCTAAATTTTATTGTATGAGATGATCATGTTTTGTAACCAAGTTATCGGCAACTGGCAGGAGCCATATGGTTGTCGTTTTATTGTATGCAATACAATCGCGATGTAATATTACTAAACGGTAGTGATAGTCGTGGAAGCATACGATGGAGATCAAGGTGTCGCGCCGGTGACGATGGTGATCATGACGGTGCTTCGGAGATGGAGATCACAAGCACGAGATGATGATGGCCATATCATATCACTTATATTGATTGCATGTGATGTTTATCTTTTTATGCATCTTATCTTGCTTTGATTGACGGTAGCATTATAAGATGATCTCTCACTAAATTATCAAGAAGTGTTCTCCCTGAGTATGCACCGTTGCCAAAGTTCGTCGTGCCCAGACACCACGTGATGATCGGGTGTGATAAGCTCTACGTCCATCTACAACGGTTGCAAGCCAGTTTTGCACACGCGGAATACTCAGGTTAAACTTGACGAGCCTAGCATATGCAGATATGGCCTCGGAACACAGAGACCGAAAGGTCGAGCGTGAATCATATAGTAGATATGATCAACATAAACGATGTTCACCATTGAAAACTACTCCATCTCACATGATGATCGGTCATGGTTTAGTTGATTTGGATCACGTAATCACTTAGAAGATTAGAGGGATGTCTATCTAAGTGGGAGTTCTTAAGTAATATGATTAATTGAACTTAAATTTATCATGAACTTAGTACCTGATAGTATCTTGCTTGTTTATGTTGATTGTAGATAGATGGCTCGTGATGTTGTTCCGTTGAATTTTAATGCGTTCCTTGAGAAAGCAAAGTTGAAAGATGATGGTAGCAATTACACGGACTGGGTCCGTAACTTGAGGATTATCCTCATTGCTGCACAGAAGAATTACATCCTGGAAGCACCGCTGGGTGCCAGGCCTGCTGCTGGAGCAACACCAGATGTTGTGAACGTCTGGCAGAGCAAAGCTGATGACTACTCGATAGTTCAGTGTGCCATGCTTTACGGCTTAGAATCGGGACTTCAACAACGTTTTGAACGTCATGGAGCATATGAGATGTTTCAGGAGTTGAAGTTAATATTTCAAGCAAATGCCCGGATTGAGAGATATGAAGTCTCCAATAAGTTCTATAGCTGCAAGATGGAGGAGAACAGTTTTGTCAGTGAGCATATACTCAAAATGTCTGGGTATAATAATCACTTGATTCAATTGGGAGTTAATCTTCCAGATGATTGTGTCATTGACAGAATTCTCCAATCACTGCCACCAAGCTACAAGAGCTTTGTGATGAACTATAATATGCAAGGGATGAACAAGACTATTCCCGAGCTCTTCGCAATGCTGAAAGCTGCGGAGGTAGAAATCAAGAAGGAGCATCAAGTGTTGATGGTTAACAAGACCACTAGTTTCAAGAAAAAGGGCAAAGGGAAGAAGAAGGGGAACTTCAAGAAGAACGGCAAGCAAGTTGCTGCTCAGGAGAAGAAACCCAAGTCTGGACCTAAGCCTGAAACTGAGTGCTTCTACTGCAAGCAGACTGGTCACTGGAAGCGGAACTGCCCCAAGTATTTGGCGGATAAGAAGGATGGCAAGGTGAACAAAGGTATATGTGATATACATGTTATTGATGTGTACCTTACTAGAGCTCGCAGTAGCACCTGGGTATTTGATACTGGTTCTGTTGCTAATATTTGCAACTCGAAACAGGGACTACGGAATAAGCGGGCACTAGCAAAGGACGAGGTGACGATGCGCGTGGGAAACGGTTCCAAAGTCGATGTGATCGCGGTCGGCACGCTACCTCTACATCTACCTTCGGGATTAATATTAGACCTAAATAATTGTTATTTGGTGCCAGCGTTGAGCATGAACATTATATCTGGATCTTGTTTAATGCGAGACGGTTATTCATTTAAATCAGAGAATAATGGTTGTTCTATTTATATGAGTAATATCTTTTATGGTCATGCACCCTTGAAGAGTGGTCTATTTTTATTGAATCTCGATAGTAGTAATACACATATTCATAATGTTGAAGCCAAAAGATGCAGAGTTGATAATGAAAGTGCAACTTATTTGTGGCATTGTCGTTTAGGTCATATCGGTGTAAAGCGCATGAAGAAACTCCATACTGATGGACTTTTGGAACCACTTGATTATGAATCACTTGGTACTTGCGAATCGTGCCTCATGGGCAAGATGACTAAAACACCGTTCTCCGGTACTATGGAGAGAGCAACAGATTTGTTGGAAATCATACATACCGATGTATGTGGTCCGATGAATATTGAGGCTCGTGGCGGATATCGTTATTTTCTCACCTTCACAGATGATTTAAGCAGATATGGATATATCTACTTAATGAAACATAAGTCTGAAACATTTGAAAAGTTCAAAGAATTTCAGAGTGAAGTTGAAAATCATCGTAACAAGAAAATAAAGTTTCTACGATCTGATCGTGGAGGAGAATATTTGAGTTACGAGTTTGGTGTACATTTGAAAAATTGTGGAATTGTTTCACAGCTCACGCCACCCGGAACACCACAGCGTAATGGTGTGTCCGAACGTCGTAATCGTACTTTACTAGATATGGTGCGATCTATGATGTCTCTTACTGATTTACCGCTATTGTTTTGGGGTTATGCTCTAGAGACGGCTGCATTCACGTTAAATAGGGCACCATCAAAATCCGTTGAGACGACGCCTTATGAACTGTGGTTTGGCAAGAAACCAAAGTTGTCGTTTCTTAAAGTTTGGGGCTGCGATGCTTATGTGAAAAGCTTCAACCTGATAAGCTCGAACCCAAATCGGAGAAATGTGTCTTCATAGGATACCCAAAGGAAATTGTTGGGTACACCTTCTATCACAGATCCGAAGGCAAGACATTCATTGCTAAGAATGGATCCTTTCTAGAGAAGGAGTTTCTCTCGAAAGAAGTGAGTGGGAGGAAAGTAGAACTTGACGAGGTAACTGTACCTGCTCCCTTACTGGAAAGTAGTTCATCACAGAAAACTGTTTCAGTGACACCTACCCCAGTTAGTGAGGAAGCCAATGATAATGATCATGAAACTTCAGATCAAGATACTACTGAACCTCGTAGATCAACCAGAGTAAGATCCGCACCAGAGTGGTACGGTAATCCTGTTCTGGAAGTCATGCTACTAGATCATGACGAACCTACGAACTATGAAGAAGCGATGGTGAGCCCAGATTCCGCAAAGTGGCTTGAAGCCATGAAATCTAAGATGGGATCCATGTATGAGAACAAAGTATGGACTTTGGTTGACTTGCCCGATGATCGGCAAGCAATTGAGAATAAATGGATCTTTAAGAAGAAGATTGACGCTGATGGTAATGTTACTGTCTACAAAGCTCGACTTGTCGCAAAAGCTTTTCGGCAAGTTCAAGGGATTGACTACGATGAGACCTTCTCACCCGTAGCGATGCTTAAGTCCGTCCGAATCATGTTAGCGATTGCCGCATTTTATGATTATGAAATTTGGCAGATGGATGTCAAAACTGCATTCCTGAATGGATTTCTGGAAGAAGAGTTGTATATGATGCAACTGGAAGGTTTTGTCGATCCAAAGGGAGCTAACAAAGTATGCAAGCTCCAGCGATCTATTTATGGACTGGTGCAAGCCTCTCGGAGTTGGAATAAACGCTTTGATAGTGTGAACAAAGCATTTGGTTTTATACAGACTTTTGGAGAAGCCTGTATTTACAAGAAAGTGAGTGGGAGCTCTGTAGCATTTCTGATATTATATGTGGATGACATATTGCTGATTGGAAATGATATAGAATTTCTGGATAGCATAAAGGGATACTTGAATAAAAGTTTTTCAATGAAAGACCTCGGTGAAGCTGCTTACATATTAGGCATTAAGATCTATAGAGATAGATCAAGACGCTTAATTGGACTTTCACAAAGCACATACCTTGACAAAATTTTGAAGAAGTTCAAAATGGATCAAGCAAAGAAAGGGTTCTTGCCTGTGTTACAAGGTGTGAAGTTGAGTAAGACTCAATGCCCGACCACTGCAGAAGGTAGAGAGAATATGAAAGATGTTCCCTATGCATCAGCCATAGGATCTATCATGTATGCAATGCTGTGTACCAGACCTGATGTGTGCCTTGCTATAAGTTTAGCAGGGAGGTACCAAAGTAATCCAGGAGTGGATCACTGGACAGCGGTCAAGAACATCCTGAAATACCTGAAAAGGACTAAGGATATGTTTCTCGTATATGGAGGTGACAAAGAGCTCACCGTAAAAGGTTACGTTGATGCAAGCTTTGACACTGATCCGGACGATTCTAAATCGCAAACCAGGATACGTGTTTACATTAAACGGTGGAGCTGTCAGTTGGTGCAGTTCTAAACAAAGCGTCGTAGCGGGATCTACATGTGAAGTGGAGTACATAGCTGCTTCGGAAGCAGCGAACGAAGGAGTCTGGATGAAGGAGTTCATATCCGATCTAGGTGTCATACCTAGTGCATCGGGTCCAATGAAAATCTTTTGTGACAATACTGGTGCAATTGCCTTGGCAAAGGAATCCAGATTTCACAAAAGGACCAAACACATCAAGAGACGCTTCAACTCCATCCGGGATCTAGTCCAGGTGGGAGACATAGAGATTTGCAAGATACATACGGATCTGAATGTTGCAGACCCATTGACTAAGCCTCTTCCACGAGCAAAACATGATCAGCACCAAGGCTCCATGGGTGTTAGAATCATTACAGTGTAATCTAGATTATTGACTCTAGTGCAAGTGGGAGACTGAAGGAAATATGCCCTAGAGGCAATAATAAAGTTATTATTTATTTCCTTATATTCATGATAAATGTTTATTATTCATGCTAGAATTGTATTAACCGGAAACATAATACATGTGTGAATACATAGACAAACAAAGTGTCACTAGTATGCCTCTACTTGACTAGCTCGTTAATCAAAGATGGTTATGTTTCCTGACCATGAACAAAGAGTTGTTATTTGATTAACGAGGTCACATCATTAGTTGAATGATCTAATTGACATGACCCATTCCATTAGCTTAGCACCCGATCGTTTAGTATGTTGCTATTGCTTTCTTCATGACTTATACATGTTCCTATGACTATGAGATTATGCAAATCCCGTTTTCCGGAGGAACACTTTGGGTGCTACCAAACGTCACAACGTAACTAGGTGATTATAAAGGAGCATTACAGGTGTCTCCAAAGGTAGATGTTGGGTTGGCGTATTTCGAGATTAGGATTTGTCACTCCGATTGTCGGAGAGGTATCTCTGGGCCCTCTCGGTAATGCACATCACATAAGCCTTGCAAGCACTGCAACTAATATGTTAGTTGTGAGATGATGTATTACGGAACGAGTAAAGAGACTTGCCGGTAACGAGATTGAACTAGGTATTGGATACCGACGATCGAATCTCGGGCAAGTAACATACCGATGACAAAGGGAACAACGTATGTTGTTATGCGGTCTGACCGATAAAGATCTTCGTAGAATATGTAGGAGCCAATATGGGCATCCAGGTCCGCTGTTGGTTATTAACCGGAGACGTGTCTCGGTCATGTCTACATTGTTCTCGAACCCGTAGGGTCCGCACGCTTAAGGTTACGATGACAGTTATATTATGAGTTTATGCATTTTGATGTACCGAAGGTTGTTCGGAGTCCCGGATGTGATCACGGACATGACGAGGAGTCTCGAAATGGTCGAGACGTAAAGATTGATATATTGGAAGCCTATGTTTGGACATCGGAAGTGTTCCGGGTGAAATCGGGATTTTACCGGGTTACCAGAACCCCCCGGGAGCCATATGGGCCTTCATGGGCCTTAGTGGAAAGGAGAAAAGGGCAGCCCAAGGGGGCTGCGCACCTCCCCCCTCCCCTAGTCCTATTAGGACTAGGAGAGGTGGCCGGCCACCCTTCTCCCTCTTTCCCCCTTTGGGGAATCCTAGTTGGAATAGGATTGGAGGGGAGTCCTACTCCCGGAAGGAGTAGGACTCCTCCTGCGCCACCTCTCCCTGGCCGGCGCCCCCTCCCCCCTTGGCTCCTTTATATACTGAGGTAGAGGCACCCCAAAAGGCACAAGTTGATCCACGTGATCTATTCCTTAGCCGTGTGCGGTGCCCCCTGCCACCATATACCTCGATAATACTGTAGCGGAGTTTAGGCGAAGCCCTGCTGCTGTAGTTCATCAAGATCGTCACCACGCCGTCGTGCTGACGGAACTCTTCCCCGACACTTTGCTGGATCGGAGTCCGGGGATCGTCATCGAGCTGAACGTGTGCTCGAACTCGGAGGTGCCGTAGTTTCGGTGCTTGATCGGTTGGATCGAGAAGACGTACGACTACTTCCTCTACATCGTGTCATCGCTTCCGCAGTCGGTCTGCGTTGGATACGTAGACAACACTTTCCCCCTTGTTGCTATGCATCACATGATCTTGCGTGTGCGTAGGAAATTTTTTAAATTACTACGTTCCCCATCAGGTGTTACAATGTCATTTACAATCAACCTAATAGCCAACAAGTATAGTAAATAGATATAATGAAGTACTGCTTTATTAACCTATTACTCATCTTACACTCTCATAAAGTTTTTGTGAGCACGTGTTGCAGCGTGAAAGTGGACAAAAATGGCCCTTATCTGAAACTTCAACACAAAATGACCCTAATCTCAAAATATTTCATGAAATGGTCCTTTTTGCATGACGCCCGGAGCTAGGGCGCCATGCTAGATAGCATGACGCCCCGGGATAGGGCGCGCCCGGAGCTAGGGCGCCATGCTAGATAGTATGACGCCCCGGGATAGGGCTCCATGGTAGCGACATGTAGCATAATGCCCCGGCCTAGGGCGCCATGCCAAATAGCATGACGCCCTAGCCCGGGGCGTCATGCTATCTAGCATGGCGCCCTAGCTCCGGGCGTCATGCAAAAGGGGCCATTTCATGAAATATTTTCAGATTGAGACCATTTTGTGTTGAAGTTTCAGATAAGGGCCATTTTTGTCCATTTTCACTATTGCAGCTGCACCTGCAGCTACCTGTTAATATTTAGCTCGCTTTTCTTATCTTTTCTTTTCTCTCTCTTCTAACTCGACAAGAACATATTATTTAAATCTTCATAGACTGTTTACATCACTTTATTATACTCTCTAATGGTTGTTATGTTCTGATGATATTTACATCAGCAGTCATCACGCCAATAATATTTTTCCTCTGCTAACCGAAGCTTCATCCACCTCCTGTTCGCTTCTTGGCTGCCTCAAAAGTTTCCCTCCTCACTGTATCGAACACATCGTCACAGGTTTGTGAGATCGAGACGAGTGAGTGGAGATTGCCGAGGAGGCAAAGTGCAAAGGCCAATGGAGGTTGCTGAGAAGGCAAAATGCAAAAACCAATGGAGGCGCCATGTCAGCCCCGTACGTACGAAAAAACATAAAGGAAAGTTTCTACGCTCGATCTCAAATGCACCCCCGTGAAGAGTAAAATCAGACGAAGAAAATCAAAAAACTGCTGAAGAGTCATATAAGCAATCCCAGTTCCAAAGCCCAATGGCCATACGATAAACAACACAGCGACAGAACCCTCCCTCCCCACCGAACATGCCGCGGGCCACTCCGGCCGCGGCGGCCACCCACCCGTCCTACCCCCTTTACTCCGGCTGCCGGCCTAGGGGCTATGCCGCCTCGCTCCCCTGCGAATGCTCCGGCTTCGCCGGCTGCGAGTGCTGGATAGGAGACGCCCGAAAAGGAGGAGATCCAGGGCGGATCCAACGGTCCGTCGGAGGTGCCGGCGACCCCTCTCACCCCGTCACCGTGGTTTCCCCGGAGCCCAAGCTGTCACCCGTCTGGATCCGGGGCGGGGCTCGAAGACGCTGGCTTCGGACCGGCGGTTGGAGGCGTGGCTCCCCCATCTGAGCGCCCCCGCCTAAAATCCATTGTGGTAAGTGTGAATCCCCCTCCCTCTCCGGTCACCGACGACATTGAAGCTGGATGGGAGACCTAGCAATCGCGCAAGAAACGCCGCACCAGCCAGGATCCGTTTAGTGCTAGGCAGAAAGGGAGGAGCCGGCCACCTCGCCACGGCCGCTCCCACGGGCACTCGGTGGGCAGGGGCGCCTTTTTAAGCAGATTCAAGGGCCTGTGCTTCCGTTGCCTCAGCCCCTGCCACTGTAGAGTAGACTGTAGAGACCCTTTCCGGTGCATAATCTGTAAACGTCGGGGCCACTTCGGCCGCGAGTGCTCTGAGAATCCCCGCAAAAAGGTGGCTGCTGCCCCTCCGCGCTCCCCGAGCCGGCCAGTCCGCGAGCGCCCGACCTTTCCACCTCCGCCTGCACCTCCGCGCCAAGCTATGGAGCCGGGCACCCTCATCAACCACGGCCGACGCCCACGCAACAGCCACAAGGTCATCGCCTCCTCGCCGGCGATGGAGCATCAGCTCTTCCTGCTGAACCAGCACGCGGTCGTGGTCACCGCGATGGGCACAAAGGCGCACGCGGCGAGCCCGCTCTCCCTCGGCCGCGTGATCGAGCGCAAGCTCAAGATCCCCCCACACCTGCTCCGCATCACCAACCACAACCCTGAAGACTTCTTCGTCTACTTCACCATGTCGGCGCACAAGGACTTGGCGGTGCGGCCCGGCTCGTTGTCGGTGGACGGCGTGCCGTTCCTGCTCGAGCCATGGCGGGAGGACGCCCACGCTGTCCGGCTCAAGTGGATGTTCCACGCTTGTGTCGTCATCGAGCGGCTCCCCGTGCAGCTCTGGACGATAGAGGGCGCGGTGGAGGCCATTGGCGACAAGGTCATCGTCGACCGCCTCGACAGCCGGACCCACGAGCGCGTCGACACCAAGCTGTTCGCTTGCTGGGTCTGGTGCTGGGATGTTGCCCACATCCCCACGAAGCGCACAATTTGGAAGCACGCCCGGGGCGCGGGACGCGTCGACGAGATGGTGGGCTACTCCCCGCCAAGTCGCGCCGTTGCGCCACCGCCGGAGCTGCTGCAGTACGATCTGCTCATCCACCTGGACCGCGTAGAAGACTAGACCCCGGTCTCACCGCGCTCATCCAGCTCGCCGCAGAGCGGCATCCCCTCCGATGACAACGAGCCCGACGAGCGCCCCTTCCCAAGGATCGAGCCGGGCATCTGGGCGGAGCGTGTGGAGGACGGCCGGTCGGCGCTTGCCCCGGCACCTACCCTGCGTCCCCAACCCCGTGTCGCTTCGACAGGGTGCAGGGGCATGCCGGCCACTAAGGGCCGGCGCGACGACGACGGGGGTGACCCCGGGTACCAGAGGCGGAGCTGGAAGGACACGCTCCTTGGCAGGGGGTGTGCCAGCGACGGCGGCTCAGCCCCTGCTCCGGCGCCACCGATGGGGCGTTCGTGTAGCCGCACCCCCGCCTCGCGCCACCGTCAGGGCGTACTGCGGGGCCGGCAAATGTGCATCGACAAGCAGGCCGCGGTCGAGCCCACCAAGAGGAAAGAGGCAGCAGTTGCACCCTCCCGCTAGCCCAAAGCCCGGGGAAAGAGCATGGCCCGGCGCACGCACGGTGGCTCGATGGTGGCGGGGTCGTCGGGCGGCCCCTCGCTGCTTGCTCCACCGCGCCCGCTCAGCCAGGACCATGCTGGGGAGCCGGTGGCGGTGGCGGACCCGGTCGAGGTGTTCTTTCAAGGTACAAAGAAGAACCTCCCTCCCCCTCCCCGCCCCGATGCCATGGCCTCAAAGATTGACGAGGCGATCGCCGCCAAGCTCGACAAGCCACTCTGCTTCGACGACGTGGAAGACGGAGGCAGCGGCGGCTCTTTCGACATGGGTCCGGCCCTTTCCCTGACCCGCCATACCCTGCTGGTTGCGGACACGCACGAGATGCAGCTGGGCGTGGTCACGCAGAGGGTGACGGAGATGCAGCTCAGAGAGGATGGAGCTGACAACGAGCCTCGGCTGGCCCTCTTCTCCAAGCCGGCGCCGGCGCTCGTTCGGAGGCCACCGGCAAGAAACAAGACGCCTGCCAGGGCTCGGCCTCACGCCACGCCGGTCAGGCAGAGTGCCCGCCAAGCTGCAAACCCCTCCCCGGTGCCGGTCTCTCAGAGGGCAACGCTCCGTCTGGTGCAGGGCCTCGGCGTCCTTGGGCCAAAGGAGAAGATGACGGCACGGGCTGCTGAGGCCCTCATCCGCCGTTTCAACGAGCCCTTGTCTGACGACGACATTGCGGCCATCGCGAAGCTCACCTGCCTCGACGCCCACACGCTCAAGGCGATCGTTGGCATGCCCAGCCAGCAAGGAGATGCCGCGGTGCCCCAGTCCCCATGTTAGAGGACTGTAGCTTAGTGTTCGGCCGACGACGACCAGCAGTTAGCTGGGTAGAGTTAGGGTTTATTTCCTGCATGATGCGCTGCCTCAGTAGCCAGGTTAGAGGATTAGCTGTTCGCCGGCGGGGTTTTGGGCCTATTGGTGGCCGTCGGCGACCCCAGGTTGTACGGAAGGTGTTCCTATGTTTTATGAATCATGTAGTAGTTAGTCGTCAGCAATCTAATGTGCACCACCCTGATCACCTCCACCGTAGCAAGAGCATTTCTCGGTTACCCCATGGATGACACAAACATACCAATCATGAGCTGGAACGTGAGAGGACTAAACACGCCGGCGAGGCGCTCGGTCATCCGCGATGCTGCCCACACACACAAAGTAGCAATCCTCTGCATACAGGAAACTAAAATTGACTGCTGGTCCACCAGCTTAGCTAGAGAAATAGGAGGCACCTGGCTCGACCAGTGTATAGTTCTCCCCGCCATTGGAACTAGGGGAGGGGCGGCCATCTTCTGGAACTCCAGCATGCTGACGATGCAATCTCACTCGATAGGACAGTTCTCTATCACAGCAAAAGTACAGATAGGAGGATTAGGCAAAGAATTCTGGCTGACCACGGTTTACGAGCCCTCTAATGAGGATAGGAAAGATGACTTCCTCGCGGAAATAGCTAGAGTCGCCCTGCCAATTGGCCAAGCGTGGCTCATCAACGGCGATTTCAACATTATATACGAGGCTAGAGACAAGAATAACACCAACATCAACCGCAGGCTCATGGGTAAATTTAGAGCAGCAATCGATGCTGGTGGCCTACGCGAGATCAAGTGCAAAAACCGACGCTTCACCTGGAGTAATGAGCGTCAAAACCCCACCTTAGTTAGCATCGATAAATTCTTCTGCACCATCACTTGGGAAGGGCTCTTCCCGTCTTTCCTCCTGCATGCTGCATCAACTTCATGCTCAGACCACTGTCCTTTGCTCCTCGCGCCTACAGCAGCCCCTCGCCGTCCAGCAACATTTAAATTTGAGTCCTTCTGGCCCCGGTTCCCGCGTTTCCAGGAAACGGTGCATTATGCCTGGAGCCGCCCAACGCCAACGCGCTGCGCTTTTGCGAGGCTACATGAGAAAATGAGAAGGGTAGCTAGGGATCTCAAAATCTGGAGCAAATCTCAGTTTGGAGGGGCCAAGCTTCATATGCACATTGCAACTGAAGTAGTCCTACGCCTCGACGTAGCTCAAGAAACTAGAGCCCTCTCTGACGCAGAATTTCACCTTAGGAAAATGCTTAAACTCAAAATTTTAGGCCTCGCTGCAATTGATCGAACACGGAAGCGCCAGGCATCTAGGATTACTTGGCTACGTGCTGGGGATGCGCCAACCGCCTTCTTCCAAGTGAAGATAAATGCCAGGAAACGGAAAGCATTCATTCACACGCTCCACGGTCCGTCCGGTGTAGTCACTAGGCAGGAGGACAAGGAAACCTTGATATACAACCACTTCTCCTCCATGCTGGGCACGGCAGCACACCGCGGCACAGCCATTGGCTGGCGCTCACTTGACATGCCCAGGCTGCAGGGGGGAGGTCTGGACAACCCGTTCACAGAGGATGAGGTGTGGCGTGCTATCAAGGCGTCACCGGCAGATCAAGCGCCAGGCCCGGACGGTTTCTCTGGCACCTTCTTCAGGGCATGCTGGGCAACTATCAAAGACGACATCATGGCGGCGTTCAATCAGTTTTACAATTTAGTAGGCAGCAACTTTGGAGCCCTCAACACTACGGTCGTCGCACTACTGCCAAAGAAAGACGGAGCGACGACAATCAACGATTACAGGCCGATTAGCCTCATCCACTCCATAGCAAAGCTCATCTCCAAAGTACTCTCCCTCGGGCTTGCTAGTGTGATCCACACGCTCATCTCACCAGTGCAATCGGCTTTTCTTAGGACTAAGTGCATTCACGATAGTTTCCTATATGTTCAAAACTGCATCAAGGCCCTGCATCGACGGAGAACACCGGCTCTTCTTCTCAAATTGGACATAGCAAAGGCTTTCGATAATGTGTCATGGGAGTACATCCTTGAGCTTCTGCAACAAAGAGGCTTTAGTGCGCGTTGGAGTGATTGGATAGCATTGTTGTTGTCCTCCTCCTCATCATCCTTCCTCCTCAATGGCGTCCCCGAAAAGAAGGTCCGGCACCGGCGCGGCCTATGGCAGGGCGACCCACTGTCACCTTTCCTCTTCATCCTGGCGATCGACACACTCCACCACCTTCTTCAGGCCGCAGCTGAGCAAAGCATCATCGCTCCGCTGCCAGGACAAGAGATAAAGGTTAGGATTAGCCTCTACGCTGACGACGCGGTTATCTTCACAAACCCGGTTAGGGAGGAGATTGATGCACTCATGGAGATTCTTCGCGATTTTGGCGCAGCCTCGGGGCTGCACATCAACCCCTCAAAGTCGATGGCCTTACCCATTAGATGTGAAAATATCGACCTAGGGCACATATTGCAAAATTTTGGAGGAACAGTGGGGCATTTCCCAACGACTTACCTGGGTTTGCCGCTGACGCTAGCCAGGCTGCGACTCGCGAACCTACAGTTCATCATAGATAGGATCAAAGCCCGTCTCGCGGGATGGAAAGGGAAGTTGCTGCCATTGGCTAGTCGACGTGTGATGGTTCGATGCGTCCTCAGTGCCATGCCTACGTTCACACTGACTGTCCTTCGAGTGCCGAAGAAGCTTCTAAAGGAGATTGACAAGTGCAGGCGCAGATTTTTATGGAAGCAAGATGAGGAGATCACAGGTGGTAGCTGCAAGGTCAACTGGACAGCAGTGTGCGCTCCCACTTCACACGGAGGGCTGGGCATCCTCGACCTCGAGCGGTTCAGCCGAGCCCTTAGATTGCGATGGCTCTGGACATCCTGGACCAGTCCGGAGCGAGCATGGGTTGGTACAGAACCACCGTGCAGCAACATCGACAAAAGCCTTTTCGGGGCTGTGACCACGGTCACCATCGGCGACGACGCAATGGCTCTCTTCTGGCACTCCTCCTGGATCGAGCCGCAAAACTTAGCCGCCTCATACCCCCTCCTCTATTCGCACTCCAGGCGAAAAAATAGGACGGTGCGCGAGGCGCTTACAGGCGAAACTTGGATAAAAGACCTACGACACGGGAATCTACAACCACTGCTGCCAGAGTTTATCAGGCTACACCGCATTATTTCCTTGACTGTGCTAACTGACGGGAGCAGGGACAAGATTAGATGGACTCTTGAGGCGAGCGGCCAATACTCGGCAAGGTCGGCTTATGCCGTGCAATTTCAGGGACGAGTTCATGTTGACTGGCAGAAGTTGATCTAGGAAGCAAAGGTGTCGGGGTGCATTAAGATTTTCAACTGGCTCCTCCTGTAGAACCGTCTATGGACGTGCGATAGACTGCAACGGCGCGGCTGGCCGAACAACTATTTTTACCCGCTCTGCGTCCGCAACCTGGAGACAGCACACCACCTAGTTTGGACCTGCCCACTGGCCCGTGAGGTTTGGGAGAGGGTGGCTGCAAGACGAGGCTGCCAACAGTTTCACCCAGGGCAACAGTTTCAGGAAGATAGCATCATCACTGTTTTCCAGCAGATAGCGGCAAACACCCAGCCGGTGCTGCAGAGGGCCAGCAATGCCATCATGCTCCTAACATGCTGGGAGCTTTGGCAAGAGCGGAACCGGTGTGTGTTTAGGAGAAAAATACCTTCAGTGCAAGACATCACACAGGCCATTGAGCACTCCATTGAACTTTGGCGACAAGCGGGAGCAACGCACCTAGAGAGACCCTTTTGGGATCCACATGAGAAGTTAGATGAAGAGAGTTTTCCTTTTCCTTTTTCTCTTTCATCAGTTTTGTAACCGACTGGTCCTAGGACCCTCATCCTACCCTATGTATTTTCTCCATTGCTTTCTGCTTATCAATGAAACACCAGCAGTACACTGGGTCTTTCAAAAAAAACTGCTGAAAAATTTTTACAACAAGCATTTTTTTAATTTTTCTGCATACACGCCGAGTTCGATGGGTGTAGATGTACGTAGGTAATCAAACAAACAAATTACTACATGCTACTTCACATATTTTTTCCCTCTAAAAGAACATGTTTTTTTCACAGCAGATACTTAGCATGCTGATGTAATATAAAAAAATCATTTTTGCCGTCACTGTAATACTCCAGTTATCATGTTACTACCTTTGTTCACAAGCGTAAGATGTACCAACTTTTTTCTGAATCAGATGTATATACACATTTTAGTGTGTTTGTTCACTTATTTCAGTCTGTCATAATCTAATTAAAATATCCAAAACATCTTACATCTGCGAACGCATAATAGAAGTGATCATGGCAATGGCCCAGTCGTTAAGTGTGACAATTATTTTGAATGACATGGCAGTCATCATCCGTGGTGCCCAGATTGTTTCCAGGTTACAGGGGTAGCCCCATCTCACCTGGTTGACAAGACATGACTAAATATTAGCTATGCTAATTTGAATCAAATTCATACAATGTGTCCGGATGCTTTCTATCTACATTTTGTTTCAGCAGAACTTCCTGACCTTGTAAAAAAAGTGCGCACAAATCACATAACTACAAAATCAAAACATGATACTATCTTCCAAGTAAAGATAAGCCATGCTTAGGGAACATGTAAAACACATTGCCTGCTTTTCACTGAACTAGTGAAGGCGCATACAATACCGACTTCTAGCACACAAAAATTAACTAAAACATCCATCCAATGCAGAGTAAAATATATCTGTTTCTCAAAGAACGAAAATTACACAGACCACGTCCAAGATCAAATACTGCAACTTAAATTCGAATTTGAAACACGATGACTTTATACTGGCACGGTCGACCAAGTCACCTTCACAGAGAGGGCGGCATGCTGAAGCATTATTTGTTGACAGGCACATCCATGAATGTTTGCTTTGAAGTAAGATGATCATTTTTAGAGCCGTTCTGACCTACCTTGAACTTCAACTGCATCCAAGTATCCATCTTCACAGCAATCACGCATCTTCTTAAGCCACATGACTCAGCAGTAGTGCCACGAAAGAGAGGAATTTCCTGATCTGATCCGCCGACAAACACAAACGAACTGAGCGATAAATTGAATCCATTCTGCACTTTCAATACGAGAACATCTATTGTTGCTTCCACTGCATTGTAAACACGTGCTAAAGTGATGTCAACCGCACCACAATTGCCATGAATGCGATGTGTGAATGACACAGAAGGTATGGTTAGGTCACAATAATCTGTTGCGCCGTCGATCAATGTTAGATCATCTTCTTCTTTCTCTCCTGTCTTGATCCTCATGTCAAATTCAACTAGAACAGGGGAATTCATTGCAATGCCTCGCTTAGGGCCAGTCATCTCAATGAAAGAACCCTGCAAAACCATTATTATTTAGTAGCTCCTAGTAAAAGTAAGAATTACCTAAAGCGTATACTTGTCTTTCTAGCCAATTGAAAAAGGATCTCAAATACATGGCAGCATAGAATAATTTAAAGTCTTCCCTACAAACATAAATCTGGCTGAACATGAAACCTAACACTTGATAAATCGCGCAAGATAATTAACCATAAACTTGCCCAATATATGCAAGGATAACCCCATCTTTGTCTAACATCCTCGAAGGCACATGTACGCACATATAAAAGTCCTCAAAGTGGAATCACCATCACCAACGCCGCAGATCTTTGTTCTTTATTTATTATAAAGGGAAGTTGGTTAATTATTTATGAAAGAGTCGGTTAAGTCCGGGAGTGACAAAACAGAGATGTCGAAGAAAGAATATCAGGACCACCTGGGTCCAATGGAGGAACCGGAAGAACAGGAGGGAGGTCTGTCTGATTATGAATCTAGTGATCATTCTACTAATAGTAATTCCGACAAAAATGATGCAGAGGAAGAGTGTCAACAAGCAATTGTGCTTGATGGTACTAATGTGGAAAGATTAAGGAGGAGGTGGCTCCCAGGAATCTCTTTACTTATTGTTGGTTCACAGGGTGTGCTTGTCCAATCCACTGATGACATTACTGGAGATGATGCTGCTCCACGCAATGGTACTGAAGCTCAAAGGGGAGCTGCTCAAGCAACAAGAAATAGTGCCAGAATTGCTCAAATGGGAGTGGGTCGTGAGACTATGAGAGGGTTGAAGAAAGAGAGCTGCTAGGAGGGTGGCTGAACAGAATTTGGAAGGTAATACTATCTCCACTAAAAACTCCTTTTCTGTTTTATCTGATGATGATATCTGTTAAAGCTTTAGAAATAGGGATTGACTGTGATTTACTTCCTCTGGAAACATTTGATATTATGAGAGATCTAGAAATAGCTAGGTCAATAACTTGCATCATAAGAACTGTAATGATGAGGTGGAGAAAAATAGTCCAGTAAAATTCCTGGACTGGGAAAATTAAATGGATGATATTGTTGATGATTTTACCATGGTAGTCTCCAGATCTCTAGAAACACTTTGAAAAAGCAGAAGAAAATGGAAAAATTACAGAGCAGAAGGAAGAATAATCACATACTCCCTCCGTTCCTAAATATAAGTCTTTTTAGAGATTCTAATATAGACTATATATGGAGCAAAATGAGTGAATCTACACTAAAATACATCTATATTCATCCGTATGTAGTCCATATTAAATCTCTACAAGGACTTATATTTAGGAACAGAGGGAGTAAATTTGAATCAAGGTACTGTGCAAACCAGATGTATGTTGAGAAATAAGAAGACTGATGGGGGCAAAGTTGCTGAATCCCATCCTATGCAATTATGCATGGTGATCTTCCAGGAACTAGACCCAGGAGAGAAAAAATAGTAAGTATAAATGATAGGTCTGATATGGAATTGTAGAGGGTGTGGTAAGAAGGGTTTGGCTAATTACTTGCAGGAATTATTAAGCAATAATGAAGTGGATTCTATGGGGCTACAGGAAACAATGAAGAGAAATTATTCTGCAAGTTTCTTCAGGAAGATTGATCATACTGATCAATTTTCTTGGCACTAGATTCCCTCTGTTGGAACCCTGTAGATTTAACATTACTGATACTTCTCAAGGGAGATTTCACATCAAAATTCAGTTTTTTGATGTGAAGCTGCAGATAACATTGGGCCGTGATCATTGTCTATGAAGCTGCTCAAGAGGAGAACAAGAGAGATTTTCTAATTGATCTTGTTGGTGGTGATTTCAGCTTGATTAGGTCTGCTAGGAAAACAATGGTGTTTTCCACAGTAACAGTCATACTTCTACTTTTAACTCCATCAATGCTTATGAACTTAGGAGATTGATGTAACACTCCAGTAGATATCCTCTGTTTGATGGTAAAGATGGATACAAGCTTCCCCAGTCACGTTGAGATGTCGAGAGGTTCAGACCTGATGGTCTTGAGGAAGAAGGTTCAGAGAGAGGGAAAAATCAGCCTTCGTTGTTACACTTTGTTGCCTCTCATGGGTACCGATCCATCAATTTTACAGTGTACTGCTCCTTCAGTCGTGAGCTCAGCTTGTTGGGTTGGGCTTCTCTCTGGCGGCCCCACGAGCTCGTGCTTGCGCTCCCGCCTTTCCTTGCGAATTGCCTCACGTGCCAGGAAGGTCGTGACAATCCTCCCTCCTTGGGACGCAACGTGCCCCCACGCTAGTGCCACCGGGTGAAGACGATGGATGGAATCGAGCTCCTCCCAGGTGGTATATAACGTTGGCAGTTTCTGTCAGGAGACCTTGACTTGTGACTGACAGTTTCTTGTTACGCCGAATCTGCCGCTCATCCAGCACAATCAACAGCCTCCCAGGTAGTATATGGCGTTGGTAGTTTCTGCCAGGAAATCTTGACTTGTGCCGACAGTTTATTGATGTGCCGAATATGTCGCTCATCCAGCACAATCAATGGCTGCAACTCAGCAATGGCATCAGGTGATAGAGGGGGGAGGTCAGTTTGCGCTTACTCACTTAGACACAGTGCCTTCTTAAGTTGTGACACATGGATCACTGGATGGATGTGGTTGGATGGAGACAGTTGCAATTTGTAAGCTACAGCACTTACTTTCTGCATCACTTGATATGGTTCGAAGTGTTAGAGTTATATTTATGGTGGCATTTGGCCTTTTGTATTCTGGCCTTTGGCGTCCCCTGTACATGTATATATGATGGCTTTTGCCTCATGATAATACTAAGTTGCTTTTTCTAACATGGTATCAGAGCCTTAGGCAACTCGTGCTCTTCCGATCCAATTTCTCGCGTCGGCCGTCGCAGCTCCTGTCTCTGGCCGATTGCTGAGGCTACTCTGCTATACGCTGTGTTCTGGTATCTACTCTCCTCTTTGTGTGTTCGTCCGCACGAGCAGCACGCCATCGGTCCAACTCCACTTGGCCCATCCGCGTCCGCCGGCCTCCAGCTACGGGTTCCCGCTGCTGTCCTCATCATTCGTCTGCCGGTTCCCGCTGCTGTCTTCGTCCGCCGGCCGCCGGTTCCCGCTGCTGGCCGCGTACGCTGGCTGCCGACCACCGCCGGTTCCTGCTTGTGTCCTTGTCCGCTGGCCGCCGGTTGTCCTCGTCCTCCGGCCGCCGGTTCCCGCTGCCGTCTTCGTTCGCCGGCCACTGATTCCCGCCGGCTCCCATGCTAGATCAGCCGCCGGCCACTGGATCTATCTCAGGCCCGCGTATGCTGAGTGTGGGGATGTGAATCGATCCAACTGCCTGGCTGTGTGCGTAGCTGCACGGCCCGTCAATCACGTTTCTTTTGGGCTGCTGGTGGGCAGCCAGTTGGCCTGCTTCATCCGGCTGCCTAGTTTGAGTTGGCCTGCTTCATTCGGCAACCTGAGTTCTGTTGGTAAAAAAAAGGAGTAAAAAAAGGCACAATGTTTCTGTCGGTTATGTCTCTCCCTTGCCGTCCGGTGTTTTCCGACGGTATTCCATACATTGATCCGGTCTCGCACATGCGCCTTCCCTCGGTGCTTGGTGCTCGCCCGTTTGGAGGTGATGTTTGTCGCACTACTTCGACACCTTTTGCGACATCCACCGGTGTTGTTGGCCGCTCTACATCGACTCCTTCGGCAGCTGCACCGCCTCCTCTAGCCACTTTTGTGCATGGCGCTAGTCGTTCTACATCGACTCTCTTGGTGTCTTCTGCCGGTGATGTTGGTCGTTCTTCAGCGACTCTTCTCACAACTTCCGCCCCGGGTGATTGTCACCCTACGCCGACTCCCTTTACGGGTTCTGCTCGCGGTGGTGACCGCTATATGTCGACTCGTTCTATGTCGACTCACCACACAGCCTCCAAGGGTGATGGCGATTGCTCATCGCCGGCAAGCGTTTCTACCTCAACCTCTTCTGACGTGTCATTGTCTGTGCGTGAGATTGCACAGCTGCGATGCCTGCTTGATGCTTGGGATTCTTCACCGACAGTTTCTGCTGGTTCTGTGGCTGACTCTTCTGGCAATGAGAAACCACCTTCTACCCATTAAGCTACATCCCCATGGATTCTTGATACTGGAGCGTCTTTTCATATGACTTATAATTCTTCCACTTTGACCTCCGTTCGACCTGTCGAGTCCCATGTTCGTGTTCTTACGGCCGATGGCACTCCCCTCGATGTAGCTAGTTGAGGCACTCTTAGCACTTCTTCATTTCATGTTTCCTCTGTAGCTCATGTTCCTCGACTTACCATGCAGCTCATATCTGGTGGTCAGATTGTTGACTCTAGTTGTAGAGTCATTCTTGACTTTGATTCGTGTTCTGTTCAGGATCGTCACACGGGCGTTCTACTTGGTGTTGGCCCTCGACGCTCTGAGGGTCTCTGGGAGCTTGACTGGCTTCGTCTTCCCTCTGCTACCACCGCCGCCAGTCTCACAGCCCATGTTGCTTCATCTACCAGCTCTTTTCAGCAATGGCATTATCGTCTTGGCCATTTATGTGGTTCTCGTCTCTTGTCTTTGGTTCATCGCGGTGTTCTGGGGTCTGTCTCCGGTAATGCTTCGTTGGATTGTCTAGGTTGTAGGCTTGGCAAGCAGATTCAGCTACCCTATCCTCATAGTGAGTCAGTGTCCGAGCACCCTTTTGATCTCGTTCACTCTGACGTTTGGGGTCCGGCTCCCTTCGCTTCGAAAGGAGGCCACCGATATTATATTATTTTTATAGACAATTTTTCTCGGTACACATGGATCTATTTCATGTCTTCTCGTAGTGAGGTCTTATCTATATACAAAAAATTTGCTGCCATGGTTCATACCCAGTTTTCGACTCCTATTCGTGTTTTTCATGCAGATTCAGCTGGTGAGTATATCTCCCATGCGCTGCGAAGATTCCTTGCTGAGCAGGGTACTCTAGCTCAGTTCTCTTGTCCTGGTGCTCATGCTCAAAATGGTGTGGCTGAGCGCAAGAATCGTCACCTTCTTGAGACGGCGCGTGCGATGATGATTGCCGCCTCTCTTCCGCCTCACTTCTAGGCTGAGGCTGTTACCACTTTCACCTATCTCATCAACATTCAGCCATCTGCTGCTCTACAAGGTGGTATTCCTCTTGAGCGTCTTTCTGGCCGTTCTCCCGATTATTCGGCACCTCGTTTGTTTGGTTGTGTTTTCTATGTTTTGCTTGCCCCTCGTGAACGCACCAAACTAACCGCTCAGTCTATTGAGTGTGTCTTTCTTGGATATAGTGATGAGCATAAGGGCTATCGGTGTTGGGATCCTGTCAGTCGTCGAATGCGTATTTCCCGGGATGTCACGTTTGATGAGTCTCATCCCTTCTACCCACGTCCATCGTCCTCGGCCTTTTCCATGGAGGACATCTCTTTTCTTACGTTTCCGGATACACCTCCCTTCGTGCCTAGTATTCCTACTCCTCGTCCCGCTGTTGCGGATCCGACGTCGTCCTCTCCTATGGTTTCTTCTCCTTCCTCATCACATGACTCTCCACCTTCGACACCGATACCTTCCTCTTCTCCACCTTCATCACCGATACCTTCCGCTTCTCCACCTGCATCACCGCTACATTCCCCGTCTCCACCTCCAGTGATTCCACCTCTCCCCTCCTTTCCTTTCCATTATACTCGTCATCAACGTGTTGTGAACGAGTCTACTGTTGTGCCCTCTACTTCTGATGTGTCATCTTCCTCCTCACGGTCGACTTATGGTCTTCGTTCTCGGCCTTGTCCGCCCCCTGATTGATATTCTCCTTCTCGCTATGGTCTTTCAACCGTTGTTGAGCCGACTTCTTATCGAGATGCTATTGTTCATCCTGAATGGCAATTTACCATGGCAGAGGAGATTGTTGTCCTTGAGTGCACTGGCACGTGGGATCTGGTTTTTCTTCCTCCCCATGTTCGCCCCATCACTTGTAAGTGGGTCTTTAAGATTAATAGCTAGTATGGTTCACGTCCACGGCGTTGTGCCTGGGGAAATTTGGTGCCTGGCGTGAGCCTGGGTAGGTGGTGTTTTTTTGCCTGGTGAGGCAGCCTGGAAACAAGTATGTTTGGTTGGTTGCCTGGGGTGATGTCTTATCAACTGGTGTCAACATCGGGCTGGGTCCCCTGGTGCAGTGCACATGGCCTTGGACTCTTCTCTTAATTAGTAATTAAGTATCCCAGGCTTCATTTTCTGGCTCCCAGGCTTCATTTTCTGGCTCGGACGCCTGGCCGTTGCCTGGCAGGCTAATGATGTTGGTTTGCTGTCCAGGCCAGGCGAGCGCTCAACCATCCAGGATACGAACCAAACAATTTTCAGGCTAGCTCCACGCCAGGCGTGACACTTTGAGGACATGAACCAAACCAGCTCTAAGACTCGCTTCGATGGTTCTCTTGAGCGTTATAAAGCTCGTCTTGTGGCTCGTGGCTTTCAGCAGGAGCATGGTCGTGATTACAATGAGACTTTTGCTCATGTGGCCCATATGACCAATGTTCGCACACTCCTCGCAGTGGCCTCTGTTCACCACTGGTCCGTGTCCCAGCTTAATGTTAAGAATGCCTTTCTTAATGGTGAGTTGCGTGAGGAAGTTTATATGCAGCCACCACCTGGGTATTCAGTTCCTGATGGCATGGTTTGTCATCTTCGTCACTCTCTCTATGACCTTAAACAAGCCCCCCGCACTTGGTTTGAGCGTTTTGCCTCGGTGGTCACTTCAGCTGGTTTTTCGCCAGTGCTCATGATCCAGCGTTGTTTGTCCACCTTTCTGCTCGTGGTCGCACTCTTCTTCTTCTATATGTTGATGACATGATCATCACCGGTGATGATCTTGAGTACATTGCCTTTGTCAAGGCCCGTCTCAGTGAGCAGTTTTCTATGTCCGATCTTGGTCCTCTTCGTTACTTTCTTGGGATCGAGATTTCGTCCACCTCTGATGGCTTTTTTATTTTCCAAGAAAAGTATATCCAGGATCTTCTTGCTCGTGCGGCTCTTAGTGATGAACGCACCGTTGAGACTCCTATGGAGCTTAATGTTCACCTTCGTGCTTCTGATGGTGAGCCCTTGTCTGATCCGACTCGTTATCGTCATCTTGTTGGGAGTCTTGTCTATCTCACTGTCACTCGTCCGGATATCTCCTATCCTGTCCATATCCTCAGTCAGTTTGTTTCTTCTCCCACTTCGGTTCACTATAGTCACCTTCTTCGTGTTCTACGATATCTTCGTGGCACGATCTCTCGTCGTCTCTTCTTTCCACGTTACAACTCCAGGCCTATTCGGATGCTACCTGGGCTAGTGATCCTTCGGATCACCGTTCACTTTCTGCTTATTGTGTCTTTCTTGGTGGTTCCCTTATTGCTTGGAAGATGAAGAAACAGACTGCAGTTTCTCGTTCGAGTGCAGAGGCTGAGTTGCGAGCTATGGCTCTTCTCACGGCAGAGGTGACTTCGTTACGTTGGTTACTTGAGGATTTTGGTGTCACTGTTACTACACCTACTACACTCTTGTCAGACAGTACAGGTGCTATCAGTATTGCACGGGACCCAGTGAAGCATGAGTTTACCAAGCATATTGGTGTTGATGCTTTCTTTGTGCGCGTTGGTGTGCAGGACCATGTTATTGCTCTTCAGTATGTGCCTTCCGAGTTACAGCTAGCGGCCTTCTTACGAAGGCCCGGACCAGAGCGCAACATGGATTTTACCTCTCCAAACTCAGTGTTGTGGATCCACCATGAGTTTGAGGGGGGGTGTTAGAGTTATATTTATGGTGGCCTTTGGCCTTTTGTATTCTGGCCTTTGGCCTCCCCTATACATGTATATATGGTGGCTTTTGCCTCATGATAATACTAAGTTGCTTTTCCTAACATGAAGAACTTGAACGATAGCTTGTGAGATGCCCGTTGCGTCACGGATTGTTGAACATACAGTCGTAGTAGGAAAACATATTCACCTAAAGTGAATTGTTGTTCTGTACACTTTTTATCAGCCTGTCGCTTCATCCGTTGTTGGGCCCGTGTAAGTGTTGACGAATAACTTCTTCCATCGTAGCTCTTTCCTTCAGCCACAGTTGCAAATTCAGGACAGCTGACAGAACTGGTTGTTGAATACCAAAATACCACGGCTTATGCCCATAGAGCACTTCAAATTGAGTGTCCCACTGCAGAATGAAATGATGTGGTGTAGCAAAATTCAGCTTGTGGCAGCCATTGCGACCATCTCTTCGAATTTGCAGCAACAAAGCACCTCAGAAACATTTCCAGGCACTGTTATGGAGTGCCAGTAACACGGCTTCATGCGCTTCTTTGTGATTTCCTAGCCAAAGTCTTCCATTCAGCTTGATGATGCCTTGTTAAAGAGAAAACCCTTGCACAGTAGGGCTGGCTAGGGCTAATTCGGCCAGCAATTGTTGAGCTTGGGCATTGGGGCTGATAACCTTCTCCTATGATCCCCAACCAGCGTGGCTGGACAGAAGATAGAGCATTTAGTTCCTCTGAATGTTCTCAGCGTGACAAAACATCTGATGCGGCATTGTCCAGCCATTTTTTATACATGATCTTGTACTGGAATCCTAGTAAGCGATAAAACCCTTTTGTTACATAGGAGTATGTGCTTTGTGATCCACCGAATGTATCAGACTACGATGATATGTGTACTCCCCAGCCTATAAATATGAGCGACACCTGTCAATTGCCAGTAAGATAGCAAGACGATTCCTTGTTGTATGTCTATAGAGCTTATTCCTCGCCCCAAGCGCCTTGCTGAGAAACGCCATTGGATGGCCTCTTTCCATTAGCACCGAGCCTATCCCAGCATCACACGCGTCTGTTTCCAACAACAACTGGTGACTGAAATCCGACAGAGGCTAGCACCGTCTAAGACAGTCTTTCAGTTGGTTTAGTTTCGTCAAACATCATGCATAACTGAATGAGATGTGCCAATTCTCCTTTCTGAATCACCTTCGGAAAGTTGCACCACAGATATTTCATAACACTTGCTCACATTGTCTTTGAGACCTTTAAGAGTGAGCAGTACAAAGGTTGTGGAGGAGCAACTCCACCTTGCTGCTACAATGTGTACGGCACAAGTGTTGAAGGAACAGCTCCAACGTGCTGCGCTAGATATCGCTCTAGAGGCGAATGTAGACTGATAGGGCAGCAAGAGTTCAATCCAGAACTCCTAGGGCACAAGATCTACTCCAAGATCTTAGATAAGAACAACAAGTTCTATTATAGGTAGGGGTACATAGTCTGGGTCCAAAGTAGAGGTGAGGACCTCTATTTATAGGGCTTTGGGAAGCCTTCACATACTTCTATTTATAGCTGGAATACTATAGAAAACATTATGTAAGTTTCACCATTCTACTCATAGCTACTCACAACTAGAAGACTCTAGAAAACAGTAGGTAGGATAGAAAAGAAAAGGAAAGAAATACTACACTAGAGTGGAAGCATCTAGAAGTAGCCAAACAGATCTGGCATGTGTTTTCTTTCTTCTCATCTAGTGTTCCTCATCATTCTCCCCTGGTTGTTTGGAACTCGCCCTCGAGTTATCTTCATAGAGCGCTTCTTCTGGATGGTAGAGAGTCAAGTCGGCAACATTGAGGCCTCTTTGATTTGCAGGATTATAAAAGCATGGGAATAGGAAAAACATAGGATTGGAATGTCATGCTCATCTCAATTCTATAGGGTTTTAGATTGTTTGAGCATCATAGGAAAACACAAAGGATTCTTTCAAAGAGGTTTGAGTGGATGCTAGAAATCCTATAGGAAATAGTACAAAAAATTCCTTTGGAAAAATTCCTATAGGATTCAATCCTATGAATCAAACAATCAAGGAAAAATTCCTAAGGATTCCAATCCTTCAGAATTCCTATGCAAATCCTTTGAATCAAAGGAGCCCTGAAAGTGTTGGAGATACCCATGTCACTTGGAAGATCTATCACATAAGCATTATCATTTATCTTCCTCACGATAGAGAAGGGCCCATACCTTCGCTGCCTAAGTTTCCCTTTAACACCTAAAGGCAGCCTCTCTTTTCGGAGGTAGACCATCACCTTATCACCGACTTGGAATGATTTTGGCCTCTTTTTGCAATCAGCAAGTTGTTTATATTTCTGATTTTGTGCTTCCAAAGCGCCGCGAATCTCTTCAAATAACTCGGTGTAATTATCAACAAAGGACAATGCTGATTTTGAGTCTCCCCTTGATGGCAGCTTCACCAGGTCCATCACATGTGTTCGAACTTTAGTGTAGACAATGGAAAAAGGGCTCCTTCCTGTGGATCTATGCTTGGAGTTATTGTAGGAGAACTCTGCAAGAGATAAAGCCAAATCCCATTGCCCCTTTCTTTCTCCACAAATGCAACGGATCAGATTACCCAAAAACTTGTTCACCACTTCCGTTTGTGTTTGTGGATGAGCAGTGCTAGAAAATTCCAATTCAGTGTTGAATTGCTTCCACAAAGTGAGCCAAAATGCAGCAAGAAACTTGCTATCATGATCTGAGACGATGGACCTTGGAACTCCATGAAGTCTGACCACTTCTCGAAAGAATAGGTTTGCCACATGACGAGCATCCGTTGTCTTACGGCATGGAATGAAATGAGCCATCTTAGAGAATCTGTCAACGACCACAAACACAGCATCACTCTCTCGTCTTGTTCTTGGCAAGCCCAAGACGAAGTCCATAGAGATGTCCTCCCATGGAGCGACAGGAACAGGCAAAGGCATGTATAACCCTGCGTTCTGGACTTGGCCTTTATAGGTTTGACATATAGGGCATCGTTGAACAAACTTTCCAGAATCTCTCTTTAGTTGTGGCCAAAAGTAGCGAGCTTCCAAGCTAGCGACAGTCTTGTCCCGTCCAACATGACCACTAAGATTACTTGAATGGAACTCTCTAACCAGCTTGTCACGTAGAGAACTTCTTGGAATACACAAACGATCATTTTTGAAGAGATATCCATCTTGCATCAAATAATCATCACCTAATGGTTGGCCCCTTGCATGCTTTACCCAAACATGGCCAAAGTCTTCGTCACCCTCATACAACTCCTTTATTTGATTCATGCCCGGAAGTTCAGCTTCAAAAGAAGTCAAGAGGCATGCACGATGACTCAAAGCATCAATCACCCTGTTAGTTATTTCAGATTTATGCACGATGAGATAGTTAAACCTCTCCGGATATGCAGACCACCTTGCTAGCATGCGGTCAACATGCTTTTGATTTCTAAAATGCTT
Organism: Triticum dicoccoides; assembly: GCF_002162155.2. NCBI lineage: Eukaryota > Viridiplantae > Streptophyta > Magnoliopsida > Poales > Poaceae > Triticum > Triticum dicoccoides. The sequence continues at coordinate 510,417,288 of NC_041388.1, forward strand.
CAAGGATTGATGGTTGCTATAAACAATGAACTCTTTAGGCAGCAAATAGACTTCCCAAATTTTCAACACTCTGAAAACAGCATATAATTCTTGTTGATAGGTACTCCATTTCTGTCTAGCTTCACTAAAGAAAGCAATGGGCTTCCTTTCTTGAGATAGGACAGCTCCAATGCCTACTCCACTTGCATCACACTCCAACTCAAAAGTCTTGTTGAAATCAGGTAGCATCAAGACAGGAGCTTGTGATAGCTTTTGTTTAATCTCATTGAAACTAGCTTCAGTTGCTTCTGTCCATTGGAACTTCCCTTTCTTCAAACACGCAGTAATTGGTGCCATGACAGTGCTGAAATTCTTCACAAATCGCCTATAGAAAGTTGCAAAGCCATGAAAGCTTCATACCTCAGAAATGGTCTTCGGAGTTGGCCATTCTCGGATTGCTTCAACCTTAGAATCATCAACACGAATGCTGTCACATGTTATGACGAATCCTAGAAAAAGAAGTTGTGTTTGCAGAAAAACACATTTCTTCAAGTTGACATAGAGCTCATTTTCCCTTAATACTTCTAGCACCTTCCGAATGTGATCAAAGTGTTCATCCTCATCCTTGCTATAGATCAAGATGTCATCAAAATAGACCACAACAAAGTGGGATAAGAAGGGTCGAAGGACTTGATTCATTAAGTGCATAAAGGTACTCGGTGCATTTGAGAGTCCAAATGGCATGACTAGCCATTCAAACAACCCTTCCTTTGTCTTGAAGGCGGTTTTCCATTCATCCCCGGGTCTTATACGAATTTGATGATATCCACTTCTCAAATCTAGCTTTGTGAACACTCTTGCCCCACTAAGCTGATCCAACATATCATCCAGACAGGGAATAGGGAATCTATACCTTATGGTGATCTTGTTAACGGCTCTACTGTCCGTACACATGCGCTAAGATCCATCTTTCTTAGGCGCGAGCAGGGCTGGTACAGCACATGGGCTAATACTTTTCTCGAATGTGCCCCTTTTACAGCAATTCCTCCACTTTCTCCTTCAATATATCATGCTCCTTTGGGCTCATTCGATAGTGTGGAAGATTAGGAAGACTTGCTCCCGGAATTAAGTCAATTCTATGTTGAATTCCTCTCATCGGTGGCAAGCCATGTGGCTCCCCAAGTATGTTCTGAAATTCTGCCAATAAACCACGTACCTTTGCTGGAATTTCAACAGTCGGGTGCTCTTCTCCCTTTACAACAAGTGCAGCACACAAATCTGCCTCCTTCAAGTCTTCCATAAACTCATGAGAGGTATGGGAGATAGTTAACATAGTTTTCCCCTCCTCCTTAGAGGTATTACCTTCAGTTTTGTTTGATAAGATAATGATCTTTCTATTGTTCCAAATGAAAGAGTAAGGATTTTTCTTGCCCTTGTGTGTAGTATCCACATCAAATTGCCAAGACCTTTCAAAAAGAACATGGTTGGCATCCATGTCAACCACATCACACAACACATCCCAAAGAAAGCGGCAAGTTGCATTGTTTGGTGATCCTCATATTCACTTCTTTTTTGATCCATCCAATAGTGTAGGGATTTGGATGATCATGGATTTCAAGCTTTAAATGGTCCACCAACTTCTGGGAGATAAGATTCTCGCAGCTGCAACTATCAATCACTAGTTTGCATACCTTGCCATTCACCGTGCATTTGCTCTCAAATATTTTCTTCTGTTGTGTGTCATCGGGTTGTGGTGTGGAACATAGGAGACACTGGATCACACATACCACCTCTTCACCTTCTTCTTGACAAACCTCTTGTCCGTCTACATCTTCAGATTCGTATTCTTCCTCATCGCCTTCACCATCATGGATAGTCGTGTTAACAAATTTCCTTAGTGGGCAACCGCTGGATATGTGTCCCTCTTTACCGCATTTATAGCACTTTGGGCCTTCGTTTGCCTTACCCTTGCCTCTAGTTTGTTTCGGGATGCGTTGTTTTGTCGTTGGTGGAGTGGCCTTCTCTTCCACCCTATTAGGTTGGCTCCTAGATGAGCCTTCGGTATGAGGATATGGAGGATATGGAGCTTTAGTTGTCTTTTTTATCCTCACAAACCTCTCGGCCTTTAAGGCTAGAGCTTGTGCTTGATCAACAGATCAGATTTGTTGCATCATCAATCGATCTTGAATAGCATCATTGAGACCATTGATGTACCTTGCAACTTGTTGCTCTTCAATTTCAGCAAGGTTGCACCTCACTTGTAGCCTTAGAAACTCCTCCGTGTAATCTGAAACAGTCCTATTTCCTTGAGCACAATTTTGAAATTGGATAAATATAATTTGGTCATAATCAGCGGGCAAAAATCTCCCTTTCAAGAGACTTTTCATTTGCCATCAAGTTCTCACACGAGGTTCTCCTCTCAACCTGCGCTCTTCTTGAACGCGATGCCACCATGCACCGGCTCCTCCTTTCAGCTTGTATGCGACCAAAGAAACTCTACTATCTTCCGGAACCTCCATGACCTCAAAGAAATTCTCCACTTCATACAACCAATCCAGACACCCTTCAATGTTAACATTTTCATTAAAACTTGGGATCTCAGCTTTCACCTTGTATGTATCTCTTGCATATGTAGGGTTGGGTGCTCTCCAATATGCGTAGAAATTTGGTTCTTCAAGGGCATCATCATATTATTTACCTTCAGAAGCTTCAACATAAATTGGCCTTCTTGAAGCATGTTGAACAACATGTTGTTGTGGCGGTCTTGCTCCAAAATTACCTCTCCTTCTTCCTTGATGAACATTTTCCTCTTCTTTAGATGAATCTCCTTCATTGGTAGCAGGGGGACACCCTTTCTTATCATCTCAACCAGCTGGTCAAATCTTCTATTAAGATCTTCACGTAGCTCTTTGATTTGTTGTTCAGCAGCATCCATCCTCTTCTCCAGTTGCTCCATTGCTTGCTGCAACTTGCTCTCGAAGAGGACAGCAAGAACGATTATGGGTCAACGAGGCTCTGATACCACCTGAAGCAGCACAAAGATTGTGGAGGAGCAACTCCACCTTGCTGCTACAATGTGTACAGCACAAGTGTTGAAGGAACAGTTTCAACGTGCTGCGCTAGATATCGCTCTAGAGGCGAATGTAGGCTGATAGGGCAGCAAGAGTTCTATCTAGAACTCCTAGGGCACAAGAACTACTCCAAGATCTTAGATAAGAACGACAAGTTCTATTATAGGTAGGGGTACATAGTCTTGGTCCAAAATAGAGGTGAGGACTTCTATTTATAGGGCTTTGGGAAGTCTTCACATACTTCTATTTATAGCTGGAATACTCTAGAAAACATTATGTAAGTTTCACCATTCTACTCATAGCTACTCACAACTAGAAGACTCTAGAAAACAGTAGGTAGGATAGAAAAGAAAGGAAAAGAAATACTACACTAGAGTGGAAGCATCTAGAAGTAGCCAAACAGATCTGGCATGTGTTTTCTTTCTTCTCATCTAGTGTTCCTCATCATGCCTACACCATTGTGTCCAAACCGCATGGTTTTCTTAACCAATTCACCCACATGGCACCAATTCCAGATAACCAAGTCATGCTGAGTATAATATCATAACATCCGAGATCGAGCACACGTAATTCTGTTGCAGAACCCTGGCATGGTGTTGCTTCATGGCGCCCTTCAGGCCTAGGCGATTGTTCGTGGACAGTAGGGTGTAGCTCCGCCTCCAGAACCGTGACATGCGCACTCACTTTGTCCAGAGTGGACTGGATCACCGCCAAGTTCCTGCCCACTGTTGGTGCCCAAGTATTCACCGAGGAGAGGAGCTTGGTCAGCGCCGCCAAAGTGGTGTCCACGGACGCGAACTTCGCCTTGATGGTAAACATAGATACAAGCTTCCTCAGTGTTACGCTGAGATGTGGAGAGGTTCAGACCTGATGGTCTGGAGGAGGAATAAAGGTTTACACCTTGTTGTCGCTCACGGGTACCGATCCATCTATTTTACAGTGCACTGCTCCTTCAGTCGCGAGCTCAGCTTGTTGGGTTGGGCTTTGTCTCCGTGCCGACACTACGAGCTCGCACCGGCCTCATCTTAACCTTCTCGGCATCTGCTTGCGCTCGCGCCTCTCCTTGCGATTGCCTCACGCGCCAAGAAGATCCTGGCAACTGACATGTCAGGAGGCACTTTTACTTCGACAAACAATCAAGAGGATCCTGTGATGGGTAAATTGTATAGGCTATTAATGTGAAGTGGCGGGGAACAATTACTCCCCATGGCAACGATGGATTAATTGACTAGGATCAATTCTGATCATAGTCCTTTGTTGCTAGATAGTAGATACTCCCTTCATTCCACAATGTAGTGCTTTCTCTATCCCCGTGCTTCAACTTTGACTGTAAATTTAACTACCAAGACCGATTGCGGCGGGAGCAGAAGTTATATCAGTGAATTCGTATTCGAAAGAAGTTTTTAATTATGTAATTTTTTCTCCCGCCGCAGTCGGTCTTGTTCGTTAAATTTATGGTCAAAGTTCGACCTCGGGAAGCGCGGGCGCACTATATTTTGAAATGGAGGGAGTACTATGGAGGCAAAAGAATCAGGGTCAAAACCTTTTAGATTGAACTCAGCTGGCTACAAAGAGAAGATCTCATTTGAGAAAGTCGAGAAAATTTGGTCTGAGCGCATTGTTGCAAGAGACAGTTTGGATGTGATGCAGAAGAAGACGAAAAAGGCTACTAAATATCTAAAAGGCTGGGGTAGAAATCTGATCGGACAAGTTTTAAAAAATAGGGCAGAAATGATTGATGAGCTGAAAGACTTGGAAGAGCTTGAGGAAATCCAACCTCTGAATGATGAAGAAATGGCAAGAAGGGGTCAAATTCAGAGTTGTGTTTGTGAGTCTCTGGAAGAAGATGAGGAATACTGGCATCAAGAAAACACCAATACTTCCAGCAACCAGCGTATCCGTATCGGATACTATATCTTCATCATTCAGAGACTGGACTTTTTCCTGCCGGCTGATTCTTTCCTGCCGGTGGTGGGCTCCTTTCTCCGGTGCTCTGCTCCCCTTCCCCCACTATCCTGTAGAATTCAATCTAATGGAAGGCTGCTGATTTCCTCCTCCTCTCTTTCTCTCTAACTGAATTTTTATGTTTGGTAAATTGTTGCTACCCTTTGGCTGTTGGTTCTTACTTTTGTTGGAATCATGGATAATAAGATAGAAGATAATGGATTGCACTGACTAAATATATGCTAAATGGCTTGGTGCTTTAATTGATAACATATTTTTATATTATTTTCAAAAGTAGTCAAATGTATCGTTGTATTGGCACTTTTCAGAAATGACATATTTACATATCCATATCACCCAGATACACCTAACTGTTGAACATGTCGCCTTTTAGTCAGCCAACACTTAGCGCCACACAACATTGCGGGTCGAATCACCGTCCTATAGAACATGCCTTTTAGCTTTTGTGGTGCACTCTTGCCAGAGTGAACGCCAGAATTTTGGCGCACTTCATCCATCCAGTTTTGATTCGATGGCTCACATCTTAGTCGGTATCACCATTGTTCTGCAGCATTGACCCCAAATATCGAAGGTGTCCTTCTGAGATACCACCTGCCCATCAAGGCTAACCTCCTCGTGCCTAGTGGTACTGAAACCGCACCTCATGTACTCAGGTTTAGTTCTACTAAGCCTAAAACCTTTCGATTCGAAAGTTTGTCTCCATAGCCCTAACTTTCTATTAACCCCCGTCCAACTACAATCAATTAGCACCACATCATCCGCAAAGAGCATACACCATGGGATATCTCCTTGTATATCCCTTGTGACCTCATCCATCACCAAAGCAAAAAAGATAAGGGCTCAAAGTTGACCCTTGGTGTAGTCCTATTTTAATCGGGAAGTCACTTGTTCGAACACTTGTCACAACATTATCGTACATGTCTTGGATGAGGATAATGTACTTTGTTGGGACTTTGTGTTTCTCCAAGGCCCGCCACATGACAATTTGTGATGTCTTCTCGTAGGCCTTCTCCAAGTCAGTGATACCATATGTAGGTCCTTCTGCTCCATGTTCTCCATAAGTTATCATACCAAGAAAATGGCTTCCACGGTCGACCTCCCTGGCAGGAAACCAAACTGATCTTAGGTCACGCTTGTGATTCTTCTTAAGCGGTGCTCAATGCATCCCCATGTTCTTTAAGATTGGTATTAATATATTCCGCCTCCACTCTTCTGGCATCTTATTTGCACAAAAATGAGGTTTAAAAGCTTAGTTAGCCATACTATCGCTATGTGTCTGAGGCCTCTCCACACCTTTTTTTTCAAGAAAACGCAAGAGAGCTTGCATTTCATTGCTTTGGAAAGAAAGAGGGTTTCAGTTACAATCCTCCTAGGAGGGAATTACAGTGCCCAAAGGCACATCAGTGAACGTCCCAAGTTTGCGGTACAATGGCTCGAAGCCCTAGGGTGCCGGCTCTGGCCCAGAGGACGGCCTCGTCCTTGATCTTCATGAGCAGGTCGGACGCCGAGGGCCGTCCTCTGTTGAAGATGCAATCGTTACGGTGCTTCCAGATCATCCATGGGACGAGGAGGGTCGCGGAGGCGAGGCCCTTGCGCATGGGTTTGGGGGTGTGCTGTCGCGCCGTGTGCCACCAGTTGTCGAGAGAAGTCTCGCTGTCAGGCGGGGCGCAGGGGATTCGGAGCCAGTGCAGCACCTCGTACCAGATCTGCCGTGAGAAGGGGCAAGCTAGGATGAGGTGGTGCATGGTCTCGGGGGCCTTGTTGCAGAGGGGGCATCGCGCGGGGTGTTGCAGGCCGCGGCGGGCGAGGCGGTCGGCCGTCCAACATCGGTCCAGGCGGGCAAGCCAGTGGAAGAATCGGACGCGCGGGGGTGCCCAGTTCCATGTGAGCTTCCATGCGTCGCAGCCCGTGGAGCCATTGAAGGTGGCGATGTAGGCCGATTTGGCGGAGTAGACGCCGCGGGGGTTCCACTTCCAGGAGAGGCAGTCTGGCTCGGCGGAGAGGGTCGTGTAGCTGACTGCGTGCCAGAGCTGTAAGTATTGCCCGATCTCGTGGATGCCAATTGTGCCGTGTATGTCTCGTGCCCATCGGTTGGCCTGTAATCCATCGGCGGCGGTCCTGAGCTTGCGGCAGCGCTTGGGAATGCAAGCGTATAGCAGTGGCGCGATCTCGCTAACGGAGCGCCCGTCGATCCATCGGTCAACCCAGAACAGGGTCTCCGTGCCATTCCCGATTTGCACGGTGGTGGATGCGAAGAAGAATGCACGCTCCTCAACTGTGAACTGCAGGTCAAGGCCAGCCCACGCTCTAGTGTTGTCCGTGCGGCTGAACCACAACCATCGGGTGCGAAGCGCGAGGCTCGTCCGGGCGAGATCGTGCACGCCGAGGCCGCCAAGCGAGAGCGGCCTAGCAACACGTTGCCAATTGACATGGCAGTGCCCGCCATTTGTCTCCGCCTGTCCTGCCCATAGGAAGCCTCGCTAGATTTTCTCGAGTGCCTTGATGGTCTTCATGGGGGGCGCGAGAGCGAGGAGCTGATGGATCAGGATCACGCTCAGGATGGCCTTGACAAACGCTACGCGGGCGGCTTTGTTCATGAGATGCGCCATCCAGGTGGGTAGCATGCTGGCCGTTTTGTCGATGACGGGCAACTGTGCAGCCATGGGACGGTGTAGAGTCAGGGGGATGCCCAAATAGGTGATCGGGAACTCGGCGAGGGGGAAGCCCGGCAAGTTGGCAGCGGGTGCCGCATCATCAGCAGAGCACCAGATCAGGGTGGCGGAGCTTTTTGAGAGGTTGACCTAGAGGCCTGAAGCTCGGCCGAAGAGCAGTAGGATGCTCTTGAGGCGGTGATGCCGCCAATGGTGGGGTGACAGAAGAGGATTACATCGTCGGCGTAGAGTGAGACCAAGGGGATCGGGCGCCGGGGGTGCAGCCACTGCAAGACGCCCAGTTTTGTCGCGTGGCGGAGGAGGCGGCCCAACGTGTCAACGGCGAGGATGAAGAGCTGTGGCGACACGGGGTCGCCCTAGCGGAGGCCACACCTGTCCCAGATGGTGGGGCCGGGGTTTCCGTTGATCACCTTCGTGCTGGCCGAGGAGAGCAAGATGGCCAGCCAGTCCAGGAAGCGAGAGCCGAAGCCGTACTGGCGGAGGACCTCGAAGAGGAACGACCAGCTAATGGTGTCGAAAGCACGAGCCAAGTCCAGCTTCACGAGGACGCAAGGGGTGCCGAGCTAGTGTAGAAGGAGCGCGGATTGGCGCACGAGGATGAAGTTGTTGTGCAGGCTGCGGCTGTGGATGAATGTGTTCTGGCACGTGCTAACGAGGTTGTGGAGCTTTGGCGCGAGGCGTAACGATAAGACCTTGGCAAAGATTTCGGCGACGAGGTGGATTAGGCTTATAGGCCTAAAGTTGCCTAGGCCACAAGCGTCTGCGCGCTTCAGGAGCAAGGTGAGCAGCGCCTGGTTGAGGGAGCAAAAGCCCCGACCACGCATCTCGTACAGCCACTGGAAGACGTCGACGAAATCTTGCCGGACGATGGGCCAGCACGCGCGTAAGAACTCGGCGATGAAGCCGTCCGGGCCGGGAGCTTTACGTACGAGGCGTTTCACCGCCTGCCAAATTTCCTCAGCGTAGAAAGGGGCGTCAAGGTCATCGAGGTTGGTGGGTGGGATCAGCTCGGAGAGGTCGAGGCTGCACTCGCGGGACGTCTCGCAGCCGAGCAAGGCGTCGAAGTGTGCGTATGCCACGGCCGCCATGTCGCAGGGGGCAAAGATCAAAACGCCGTCCACAGTGAGGTTGTGGATCCGATTCTTCTGTCGCCGGTACGTGCATTGCCGGTGGAAGAAAGATGTGTTGGCGTCGCCGTCCTTGAGGAGCGCAATGCGGCGGCGGGGGGGGTGCACAGCACGCCACGGCGGAACTTCCAGCAGTCACGCGAGCCGTGTCCAAAGTAGAGGCAACGACGGCGGCGGATGTCATTGGTGCACTCGCGCACGGGGTTGATGAGGTCCAGGCAGAGGAAGCAGAGGCCAGCGGCCTCCTCCGGAGAGGGGCTGCGGCGGTGGTGCCGCTGGGCCGACAGGGTGGCATCACGGCGCGCGCCCCGGCACCTATTCCTACGGTGGGGGGCCTGGAAGCCATCCGCGTCGACCTCCGGACCTCCATGGACGCGGTGGACCTCGCTGCGGGGCCCGAGGCAGGTGGCGGCTGGGGCGCGCTGGGGCGGCGTGGCGGGGGCGGGCACCACCAGGGGGAGGGAGGCGATGAGGGTCTAGCCCGGGGCGGGAGGAGGCGTCCAGGCAACCTCGCTGTAGGATCTCACGGAGGACTCGCCAGCGGCACGAGCCGGCGGAGCCGAGGTCGAGGTCGCTGGAGCTGCCGCTGGGGGAGGCCATGGTCGACGGGGGAGGAGGGGGCAGGGTGGGAGGAGGGCTACCGACGGGGGTCGACGGCGGCAGGCCTAGAAGTAGGAGGGGGCTAGGCTAGAGGAGGAGCGGGAGCGGAACGGCGCAGAGCCATCTCAGAAGTGTCGATTCTTCGTTGCTCGTCCTTCTGCAAGATCAACATCAGATTTGCTAGCTTGCGAGGGTTGCCAACCGCAGCAGAGTACAGCTGAGGAAGAGCATAAAGAGAAGGCAGTGGCCTCTCCACACCTCAATAGGGATACAATCAAAGCTCTTCGCCTTACCTCCTTTCATCCCTTTTAAAGCCTCAATGACCTCAAACTCCTAGATTCACCGCACAAAACACATGTTGGTATCATGAAAGGAGTCGTCCAACTCAATGATAGAGCTCTCACTCTCTACATTGAACAGCTTGTTGAGGTACTCCTACCATCTATGCTTAATCTCCTTGCCCTTCAACAGGAGCTTATCTGCTCCGTCCTTGATGCATTTGAGTTGACATCGCTCGTCTTCCTCTCTCAGATCTTAACCATCTTATAGATGCCCCTTTCACCTTCCTTCGTGTCTACGTGTTGGTAGTGGGCCGACCCCTAGCTTAACTCACATCTCGCTTTGAAGTCTTCTTTGCCATATTGTATTTCTCTATGTTGTATGCACTCCTATCTGGGTGTAGGCATCTAAAATAATATAATTAAGCAATGACTAGTGACTGCTAAATTCTTGTTGCAAAATGCGGTGTGAATTTCTGGGATGGGTCTACGCGCATCGGTTAAGCAAAAAAATAGTAAAAAATCAAAAAATGTGAAACTTTTTTGCGAGAAACGGTCTAGCATAATAATCACATTTAAAGTATCAGTCACAAATGAGTTATGTTGTAATATGAGTAAAAAAGTAAAAGTGTAGCTACAGAAACCGTGAATAGTAGTGTTTATATAGTATTGATTCTGTTGTATTTTGCTCGGAATACGATATAAATCATTTTATCCCGAAACTTTAAATGTGAGTTATGCTAGACCATGTATTTTGTCAAAAAAGTTTTTCAGTTTGGGTACGCGCGCACCCAGGTTCCCCGAGATGTATTTTCAGTGCAAAATGCCATTATAACAACTTTGGATTGAATTTTAATCATATAGAAGCAAATATTTAGCCATAACCAAAATATAACTAAAATACGCAAATGTTCATGTATACACTATACATACTTAAACGCTGAATAACCTAAGCTTATGTTTTTTATACAGGAAAAAACATTCAAACAAAACTAAGAATGCAATCAAGAGCATCTTCATTGTGTATACCAATCTACACAAAATCAGAGATAAAGTGGATTATATTATAGTACTAGTAAATGCACGTTAATATTAGGCAGTATATTAGATAGGATATTTTTGCGCGTTAATTATGTGTTTAGTGCTATATTTGTATGATATTAATTACACACTGAACATGTTGAGCGCTCGCCATTGAAGCAGTCTAGGTCGTTGGATTGACCTGGTTCGATGGTCAAGATTAGTTCCTTTGAGTCTTTTGATATTGGTAGAGATACAACATTCGGTCCCAAATTCTACTACTGAAAAGGAGATTAATTAGTTGTAGTATGTCATAACAATGTTATATTTCAATTCATCTTCTCTATGAATGTGATGAAATTGAGATTACATTGTAAAATAAGCGAATTGCTAAAAATAAACTGCATGAGGTATTGAGGTAATGATGTGCACCTGTTGCGCAATAATGGGGTCATCCCTGCTACGGTTGACAATATAATTAAGCAATGAGTCCACATAATCCCGCACTGCAATATATCCATATAGTTCTACTGAGCTAGTGTTGATAGAGACACTAGCCAATTTTAATGAGAAAATTTGCATCATCGGCCTTTCATAATGCACGCAGCACCTTTCTCGGTCAGGAAAGCAATCCGTTGGCTCCGATAACATCATTGGCTCAAGTTGTGCTTCATATATATATATATAATATTAAATAAAGATGTACTCTAAAAAGTATAATCATGTCAAGTTGTGCTTCATATATATATATATATATATATATATATAAAATTAAATAAAGATGTACTCTAAAAAGTATAATCATGCTTTTCACGCACATATCTGAGTTCAAAAACAATTATCTAATGAAATGCCTCCAATGTTACTATTATAGAATAACAACAAAAGAAATACTAATTGAAAAAGTGAGGAGAGTGACGCAACGCTACATGATGGAAATACTGAAGCAGACTATAAGAGTAGTGGTTAACAAGACTTCAATTCGTGTATGGCAAAACGTTTAACGAAACAGTATGTTAAACTTTTTGATCTTCAAAGAACTTCATAAGATGTTCGTTATCGACAAAAAACAATTTTCTCATCGCCTATTTTCATTTTGATACATAAGTGCATACGAGACTTATTCATTTATCTGATTCGAAAAATAAAACAATTATTGCTAGGACACAATGCAATATACTATTTGAAAGTAAAGATAACATTATGAACTGGCGCCAACTCTAACAACATCTGTTAAAAATCAAGATGCTCATAATACTAACGCTTATTATTACATGGCGAAACTGGCTATTTGTATAAGTGGACTACCCTGTGGATCATATATCCAAAGTTGGTTGTCAATTGGTACAATACCCATTAGGGGCAAAGCAGAATAGAAATTGACACTCGTACCCCTATGTAGAACAAGGGAGTTGCATTCACTTAATGACCAATTCGATCACTCGGGGGATCTGCCCAACTAGAAAAGCTCATGTGACCCTAGAAAGAAATCTTGCGCAGTGCAACCAGCGGCTGATCAATCCATCACCTATTAATACGTCTTCACCACCGTCACTGCATATCGTTGTTTATCCAACATAATCGAACTCCTAGCCCAGTACCTTAATGCTACCACACGCTTGCTCATATACCGTTTTTGAACCATACAAGTGCTAATCCCATGAGTATTCATGGCACTAATATTGATGTTGTAGACAATATTATGAAGATAATGATAATGAAGGTGTGGCTACTCCAGATGATGATCATGTACCCATGGAGCATTGATTGTGATATGGATAGCCCAAATATGGAGGAAGGTAGCACTTTCCCTTCAATGGATGCATTTAGACTAGTAATCAAACAATATGCAATCAGGGGAATTTGACATGGGGTCTCTAAGATCTGAATCGGTAGGTTTCACGGCATTTGTAAAGCCAAAGGATGTATGTGACACATTAAGGCTGAGAAAGTGCAGCATGGAGTTGTCATGGTACAGATCTTGTTGTGAAATGCTAATCTTTGTACTGCTCTTTATCATTATCATTTACTTGGTACTTATTGGCTCATTCTTTACTTATACTTTTATTTGCAAGTGACTGGTGTAGGGCCTGATCACATATGTTTAACTAGCATCACATATGTCTTACTAGCAGCGGGAGAACATCTAGTATGGCATCTCAAAGCTGGATTGCCGAGAGGGCAATGCCTATGTTGAGGAAGAACCCTAAAACGAGTGTTGTAGAACTGTAGTAGAAGTTGGAAGAAGACTGGTCTCACACTTAGGCTCTGTTTGTTTGGGCGTCTGAGAGCAGCTTTGGATGAAAAAAGCTAAAGCCCAAACAAACAACTGTTTTGCACCCGTTGTGGCCTCACAGCATAACGCAGTTTGCAGTTTTGAAACAACTCCCAATCCAAACACCACAAGACGTACTTCAGCTGTGAAGTGGATTGCGCTACCATCCATGTACCAATGCTAACCTTGCGCTTTAACTCACTTCACAAAGAAATTACCATCCCTAATCAATCAATCTTGAGTCAAGCCTCCTCAGCGTATGCCGCTGGAGAAGAAAGTCTGGTTCAGACACCTACACCTGGATAAGAGTGTAGACAACAACGCGAGTTATGGGTGAAGCAAGGGGTGGGGTCAGGCTTATGAGGACTTCTACCAGCATTTAAACACGAAGGAAGGCAAAAGGGACTTCTATATGGCCAAGATCCAAGAGAGGAAGACGAGGGATGTCAACCAAGTCAAATGAGAGCTCTACCATTGAACTAGACAAACTCCCTTTGACAATACCAACAGATGTTTTGTGCGAAGAATCTAGGAGTCGAAGGTTGGGGAAGCTATCACATTGTTTCTTTCTGGACCCAACTAACATGGATCTGGAGAATGTAGTGAAGGCCGCTTTCCCTAATGGCAAGCACAGGAAGTGCATTAAGCAACTTACCACAAGCTTGGTTGGGGAATTCCTTGGTAAAGTATGGCCACATGTGGGCTGCAGCTAGGGCATATGAAAAAGATAAATTTGATAACCACATGGCCAAGATATTTGCAGCAAGCAAAGGTAGCAGTATACCTACTACAACACCACAATTTACTATGGATGAGGTTCATTTCTAGCCCTTGCACAAGTGATTCATTCATTTTTATGCTCTTGTTGCAAACATTTAATCGCTCTTGAATTTTTAGGTGTGGGGTTATCCCAAATATTAAGTGTGACTGCATAACTAATAATCTTGCTGAGACCTTAATTCTTGGCTGAGGGATATAAAGGATTTGCCTATTGTTCATCTAGTTGATACTTGATAAGTCAAGTTTTAATTAATTATGTTACTTTTTAAGCAGAGGAGAGCAAGGTAAAAGGTAAAATACTACCTGCTATCATACAAGAGTTAATGTCTATCCTAGAGTAATAGGCCATCGTAAGCCGCATGGATCCAGCGAGTGGAGTGCCAAGGTCAAAGATACTACAAAAAATGACCTTCAACATGTAGTTAAGTGTCTTACACATGAATGAACTTGCCTAGAATGGCAGCACATGGGCAAGCCATGTTGACATGCATTGGTTGTGTTAGTTCACCAAAAAATAGATGTTGAAATAAAAGGTTGACAACCAACTTTGGGTATATGATCTAAGGCCTCAGGACTAAAGTCAACCAGCTTACAATAAAGAGATGTTGGAATTAAAAAAAAACTACTTCGGAAATAAATACTTGGGACTTCTACTCTCTTTTAACTAACATAGTAACACTCTACTAAAGCATCAGCTACATTGCATACTGCTAAAAAATAATGCACATTCAGCCTCAAGCTTTTAATCAATTAGCTAAATATTGTCAAATATCCTATAAATCAACTGGAACGTGGTAGGAAAGAGATTCGCATCACTTACTCTCATCACGGTCAGTAACACGACATAATTTTCGAAGAGCAAAGCTTCTTTTGTATATAGCACCATCCCGCTGGCTGCTGTTCTTAAAGATGAAAGTCGATCTTACATTGTCCGCGGGATGTCTAACAAGGACCTCCTTGGTTCCCCACCTCTTTTCTTCTCTACTTATCCCTTCGGTGATGTGGCAGAGCCAATTCGGTTTACCCCATTTCTTCTTGTCTTTTACTCCCATGATGTTCCGGGCCATGATCCAGAATTGATAAGCAGATCTATCACCAAAGAGCAATTAGAATTCGGCTAAAATAAGATACGTGGATTGAAATTGTAATCATACTACTCCAATCGTTTCACTATATATGTCCCCATTCTTGGGAACCTCCGTTCCAAAATATCTATCCATTCAGCAAAAAAGAAAAATAAGAGTGTAGTTGCAGTTTTTTCCAATCTTTCCCCTTGCTTAAGTGCTTTGATATTGGTTGGCAGCCGTATGGTGGGACGAGGACAGATGTATTGAAACAAAAATCATTCAAACAAATGTTGAGGAGGAAACCCTTCAAAATAATATAACTGCAAGGACGAATAAGAGTTCAAAGGCCCAAAGTTCAACGTTTGTCTCAATTCAGCGCCAAAAATATCCACAAGATAAAGACGCACCGGGGAACATGGTCCAGATTTCGCCACGAGTGGAGCATCTTGTTGCTCAAGTTTCGGAGGACCCAATCGAGGAGAAGCAGAGGTGATACAGAGAGGAGGGCAGCAATTTGGGGACGGACGAGGCCGCGCGGTGGAGCGACTGGGCGCTCGTTTGGATGGTGCGGAAAGGTTGGCAGAAAAAAATTAGGGTTCGGAAATCGGAACTGGGGACGCGGAATGCGCGAGGCTTCGACCAATCAGGCCATCCACCTCGTCCGTTCTTTCTTCGAAACTACTATACAGACGACAGTACTCCGGCCGAACACTGGACGATGTTGGATCGAACGGTGTTGTTTAGTTTTGCTTTACACATGAGCGGCTTGATGTGCTACATCGTCTGCAAATCGTCCGCCGTTTGTTGTCTGTGTAGCAGCGTTCTTCTTTCTTTCCGCTCGATACAGCCGGTACGGGTACGGCCAGTACATGGGAGGTGCTATACTCTGGAAACAGGCTTCGCTCCGCCTTATCTTCTTAAATATAAGTCTTCCACTGTAAACCAAATATGGACGTGTATAGATGGATTTTAAGTTGTAGATTCACTTATTTTACTTTGTATGTAGTCCATAAAAAATCTTTACAAAGACTTATACTTCCTCTGTACAAAGTTGAGACATTTATTTGAAGATGAATGGTGTATTTAGGAACGGAGGGAGTATAAAGCAACAACTCAACAGAGTACGCGGCTGAACGATACAAGATGAAGAGGTGATTCTCTTATAAAGTAGATCCCAAGATAATCAGATCACGCAGAACAACTACGCTACCAGAGAAGAACACATGGAAGATTGGGTACAACGCCACGCTACGCCCTAGCACACTTAAACTCCGTGACAATGCTCGAAGACGGCGTGAAAAGTCGACTGTCGAGTCCAAGGTGGACATGAGCTTTCGCTCGGAACCCTGACACCGTGAGAAGAATCGCGACGACGTCTTTTCAAGAAGAGACTGGCGCCCGCGGGCGTCGCCACCGTTGCCGCCAAAAGCGCGGAGCTTTCACTCCGCAGGTCAACCATGCCACACGAGGTCACCAAGACAAGCGCGACGATCCCAGGTTCCCAGATCCAGATCAGGGCGTCGTCACTGCCAACAACAGAGGACGGGCCCGAGCCACCTGACGCTACCCCTCGTCGCCCATAGGACCAAGAGGGAAGCCACCGCCGCCACCATAGTGCCCGTCGGAGAGCCAAACATGCAGCCCGCCATCCAAGGTCGCCGCCCCGGCATACCAAGTCCGACACACCGCCATCCAACCACTTCGCGGCATACTCACCACGGTAGGAAGAGCGACGACTCCATCCACTCCTAGCCCCGCATCAGCCATCGATTCTGGGTTAGCGCCTCCACCGTAGGAAGCGCCCACCTGCATCCCCAGCTAGCCCCGGTGGGCTAAGGGGGCACGAACCGATGACTGCCAACGGTCGTTGTCGAGCAAGCCTAGACTCGACCCTCTGGCCTCGGCCCAAGCAAGCATGCACAACGCCATGTCCATGGTATTTGGCGCGGATCCGACGGCAAGAGCAGTGATGTCACGACCACCACCTACTCCCACCGCACCCGCGAGAGAAAGACACCGCTCGCGAGCACATCCCCAACCTGAGACCAACCTCACCTACCCGAAGCACCAGCTCCGATCTGCCTTGGGCACAGATCTGGCCCGCTCGAGCACGAACCCTAGCTCCAAGCCTTCCCCGTTGCACACGCGGTCGGCACCACCAACACCTGCCCAACCCCGTGCACCGTCGGCTTGAACCCAAGAGAAGGAGAGCTGCCACCCTATGCTGCCTATAAAAGAAGCATCACACCCGTATCTACGACGCCGCTGCCGCCACAAGCACGCACCACCCACCATGCCCGAGAAGAACCAGCAGCGGGGAAAGCCACCATCGGCCACCCGGACCCTGCTGCCACCAGCGGCCACGGCAAGCAGGCTGCACCGCCGGTGCCCGAGATGACCACAGCCCGCACCGCTCGCCGAGGAGCTCTCCAAACCAACCCAGATCGGGATGAGCAAGCCACCCCCACCGGCGTGCATCACCATCCCTACGCCGCCCAGCACACGGACCACGTCCATGCCCCGCCGAGGCACGGCCGGAGAGCCGCCGCGCTATAGCACCCAGCGGCAGCGCCGCATCCCAACGCGGTTTCTCTGTGATGCCCCCGATTCAATCGTACACTAATCATACACGCAAACATGTACGATTAAGATCAGAGACTCACGGAAAGATATCACGATACAACTCTAAACACAAATAAAAGGATACAAGCTTCATATTATAAGCCAGCGGACTCGAGGGCTCGAATACAAATGCTCAACCATAAACGAGTTAGCGGAAGCAACAATATCTGAGTACAAATATAAGTTAAACAAGGTGTGATGTCTGCTACACAACTTTATCCTTGTAGACGTTGTTGGGCCTCCAAGTGCAGAGTTTTGTAGGACAATGGCAATTTTCCCTCAAGTGGATGACCTAAGGTTTACCAATCTGTGGGAGGCGTGGGATGAAGATGGTCTCTCTCAAACAACCCTGTAACCAAATAACAAAGAGTCTCTTGTGTCCCCAACACACCCAATACAATGATAAATTGTATATGTGCATTAGTTCGGTGAAGAGATGGTGATACAAGTGCAATATGGATGGTAGATATAGGTTTTTGTAATCTGAAATATAAAAACAGCAAGGTAACTGGTAACAAAAGTGAGCGAAAACGGTATTGCAATGCTCGAAAACAAGGCATATGGTTCATACTTTCACTAGTGCAAGTTCTCTCAACGATGATAACATAATTAAATCATATGGCAATCCCTCAACGTTCGAAAAAAAGTCACTCCAAAGTTCCTATCGCGGAGAACATAAGATGAAATTGCTTGTAGGGTACGAAACCACCTCAAAGTTATTCTTTCCGGTCAATCCATTGAGCTATTCCTATAAGTGTTACAAACAGACCTAGAGTTTGTAGTAAAATAACACCATATGACACACATCAATCAACCCTAATGTCACCTAGATACTCCAATGTCACCACAAGTATCCATGGGTCAATTATACGATATGCATCAAACAACTTCAGATTCATAATATTCAATCCAACACAAAGAACCTCAAAGAGTGCCCCAAGATTTCTACTGGAGAAACAAGGATGAAAACATGCATCAACCCCTATGCATAGATTACCTCAATGTCACCTCGGGAATCCGCAGGTTGAGTGCCAAAACATACATCAAGTGAATCAATAGAACACCCCATTATCACCACGGTTATCCCACGCAAGACATACATCAAGTGTTCTCAAATCCATAATAGTATTCAATCCGATAATAGTGAAACCTCAAAGGTAAAACACAATTCATCACAAGAAGATAGAGGGGGAGAAACACCATATGATTCAACTATAGTAGCAAAGCCCGCGGTACATCAAGATCATGCCAAATCAAGAACACGAGAGAGAGAGAGAGAGATCAAACACATAGCTACTGATACATACCCTCAGCCCCGAGGGTGAACTACTCCCTCCTCGTCATGGAGAGCGCCGGGATGATGAAGATGGCCACCCATGATGGCTTTGTAGCGCCCTGAGACCGTTGCGCCAGGTGTCTTCCAGTTATTCGCTGTTGTTTCCTTGTCATTTGTTTGCATGTCATGCATTTCATATCATGTCATCATGTGCATCGCATTTGCATACGTGTTCGTCTCATGCATCCGACCATTTTCTCTGTTGTCTATTTTGCAATCCGACACTCCCATGTCCTCCGGCGTCCCCTTTTGCCTCTTTTCATGTGCGGGTGTTAAACGTTCTCGGACTGGACCGAGATTTGCCAAGCGGCCTTGGTACACCACCGGTAGACCGCCTGTCAAGTTTCGTGCCATTTGGAGTCCGTTTGATACTATAATGGTTAACCCGGGAACCGTAAAGGCCTCGTGTGTGTTGCAGCCCAACACCCCTCCAAAGTGGCTCAAAACCCATCTGAACCCCCTCCATCCTCTCGGCCGTTCGATCACGATCGCATGGCCGAAAACCGCACCTCATTTGGACTCTCCTAGCCCCCTCTACCTATAAATATGTGCACTCCTCCGAATTTTCGGGTCCAAAACCCTAGTCTCTTCTTCCCCGCGCCGACGGACACGTCCGGAACGGACCGGACGCGTCCGCCCTGTCGCCTCAGCCACTCCTGCACCGCCACGTCACCGCCGCCGACCCGTGCGCCACCGAGGCCCGCCGGGCCCATATCCGGCCCCCATGGGCCCCGCCGCCGCCCGCCTCCACCGCGTCCTTGCTCCGCCGCCCGGTCGCCCGCGCGCCCCGCGCCGCCCCTCGCCGGACTTCACCCGCCGCCGCATCCCGCCCGCCGGCGCACCACCGCCACCGCGTCCGACCACCGCCTCGCCCCGGCGCCACCGCGCCCGACCGCCACCTCGTCCCGGCGCCACCGCGCCCGTCCGCCGCCTC
>NC_041388.1:510437521-510588527 GCF_002162155.2 Triticum dicoccoides
CGCCGCCTCGCCGCCGACCCCTTCTCCGGCGACGGGGCGGCCAGATCTGCCATCCTCTCCCCAAGCTCCGACCACCGCAGGCAAATTTCGGTCATCCTCGGACTCTGTGCGCGCTCAGATCTGGATTCAGCAAACCCTAGGGTTGAAAGAATTTTTCAAGTCCTTTTTTGTTATTTTTTTAGCCATGTTCATCGCATCATAACTCTGTGCTCGGTGGTCCGTTTTATGCATACGAGATACCAAAATGTTCATCTGGATGGCCTCTTCATTTAGCTCCATTGCACCATGCTTGTTTGACTTCATCTTGATGCCTAAAATGCTGTTGCAAGAGTTCTATAAAATGTTAGTTCCTGATTCTTATCAGATTATGAGCATTTGTCATTTTTGCCATGATTATCGTGTGCTGCATATGAACTTGAGGCCTACATGTGTTTTGGGGTATGCCATGCCATCTTTACAGGGGTGTATGCCATGTATTTTTGTGATCAATGTGGTGACTAGCACAAGAATGCAAAGTAGCTCTCGTGATATTGCTGATTTCAGGGACTTAGAATTTCACTAACTTTTTGCTTTGCTATTATTTTTATGCCATGTATTCATGTTGCTACAGAGAGATACATGCTTCTTTTGAGTATTTTCAGTAAGGATGATTTGGGAATATGGTTGTGTTCTATCCATCCATGCCCTTGTTTGCATTTATGGAGTGCCCTAGCATGACTCAATCTTGCTCTACGTTTGCTATAAAATGTTCCTGGCAGATTGTTTACATGTTAATCAATTTTGCCAAGGTTGTTGTAGTTGATCCATGCATGCTATGAGTTTGTTATTGCCATGGTTAGCTTCCTGGACTTGTCTTCTTGCTGATGATATGCTTATCTTGTCATGCAATGCCTTGTGTTGAGTGTATCGAGCTCGCAAACGTGCCTTCGTAACTCTGTTTTTGCCATGTCTAGTTTTCTGCTAAGTCTGAATCTGTTAACGAAACTTGTTATGTACATGGGTGCCATCATGTTTTCTGTGCCCTTTTGGCTTATGGTCAGTAAGGGACTTTTGTTATATGCTTTGAGTAGATCCATGCCATGCCTTGCTTTGCTATGATCTGATCCTGTAGCATGTTGTTATCTTGCTCTAAACATTGCTTTCTGATGTTAATTCCTAGCATGTTATTATTTTCACTAAGTCTGTGATGCTGATATCTTTTGCTCTTTTGCCATGCTTGTTTGAACCTGCTATTGTGTGATTTAGCCGTAGCACAGTTTTCATATTTTGTCAAGCATCTTGAGTAGATTATTGCCATAGGCTTTGTTACTATGTTGGGGTGCAGTAGCTTAGTTTCTTGTTGCATTCTAGATGGCATCGTGCTGTTAATCGTAGAATTGTGCCATTCTTGTTTTGCTTGCCATTTGCAAACCGTGTCTCCGATTCTGGCGATCTTTATATCGATTTCGACCGGAATCATCTCATCTTTCCAGCGTCACTCTTGGTTTGCCAAGTTGAGACCTAATTCTATCTTTCTCTTCCGAAGCACGCATATGCATTGCATATCACATCTCGCATATCATGTCATGTTTTGCATCATGTTGCTTGCGCATTACACCGTGATTGATTGTAGGTTCTTTTGCTTGTGTTCTTGCCTTGGGTAGAGCCGGGAGACGAGTACGTGATCGAGGAACCTGTCGAGTATGCTAACGAGGATCAAGATTTCGTCAACTCTGAGAACTTTGCAGGCAAGATGATCATACCCTCGAAATCACTTCTATCTTTGCTTGCTAGATGCTTGCTCTTTTGCTATGTTGCGATACCTACCACATGCTTTATCATGCCTCCCATATTGCCATGTTCAGCCTCTAACCCACCTTTCCTAGCAAACCGTTGTTTGGCTATGTTACCGCTTTGCTCAGCCCCTCTTATAGCATTGCTAGTTGCAGGTGAAGATGAAGTTTGTTCCTTGTTGGAACATGATTATTGTTGGGATATTATTATTATATCTTGTTTACTTTAATGCACCTATATACTTGGTAAAGGGTGGAAGGCTCGGCCTTATGCCTGGTGTTTTGTTCCACTCTAGCCGCCCTAGTTTCCGTCATATCGGTGTTATGTTCCTTGATTTTGCATTCCTTACGCGGTTGGGTGATAATGGGAACCCCTTGACAGTTCGCCTTGAATAAAACTCCTCCAGCAAGGCCCAACCTTGGTTTTATCATTTGCCACCTAAGCCTTTTTCCCTTGGGAGTCACGCTCCCAAGGGTCATCTTTATTTTAAACCCTCGGGCCAGTGCTCCTCCGAGTGTTGGTCCAAACTAGAGCACCGTGCAGGGCCGTCCCTTGGCAACTTGGGTTACGTTGGCTCCTGTACACTTAGCTTACCGGTGTGCCCTGAGAACGAGATATGTGCAGCTCCTATCGGGATTTGTCGGCACGACGGGTGGTCTTGCTGGACTTGTTTTACCATTGTCGAAATGTCTTGTAACCAGGATTCCGAGTTTGATTGGGTCTTCCCGCTAGAAGGAATATCCTTCATGGATGTGAGAGCTTGTGATGGGCTAAGTTGGGACACCCCTGCAGGGTTTTGAACTTTCAAAAGCCGTGCCCGCGGTTATGGGGAGATGGGAATTTGTTAATGTCCAGTTGTAGAGAACTTGACATTTGACTTAACTAAAAATACATCAACCGCGTGTGTACCCGTGATGGTCTCTTTTCGGCGGTGTCCGGGAAGTGAACACGGTTCTTGTGTTATGTTTGAACGTAAGTAGTTTCAGGATCACTTCTTGATCACTTCTAGTTCACGACCGTGCGTCGCTTCTCTTCTCGCTCTCTTTTGCATGTGCTAGTGCCTGCTGCAGTTCCACCTCACTACCCTATCCTACCCATAAGCTTAAATAGTCTTGATCGCGCGGGTGTGAGATTGCCGAGTCCCCGTGACTCACAGATACTTCCAAAAGAGTTGCAGGGCCGATGATACCAGTGGAGGTGACGCAACCCGGCTCGATGAAGATCTTGTTCGTTGTTTTGTTTCTTTTCTGGTTGATCAGTAGTGGAGCCCAGTTGGGGCGATCGGGGATCTAGCAATAGGGGTGGTCTTTCTTTCTTTTGGTTCCGTAGTCGGACCTTGATTGTATTCTGGATGATGTATGATATTCATGTATTGTTTGAAGTGGCGATTGTAAGCCAACTCTTTATCCCTTTCTTATTCAGTACATGGGATGTGTAAAGATTACCCCTCTTGCGACATGCCTACTATGCGGTTATGCCTCTAAGTCATGCTCTGACACGTGGGAGATATAGCCGCATCGTGGGTGTTACAAGTTGGTAATCAGAGCCTTCCCCGACTTAGGAGCCCCCTGCTTGATCGAATCGCTGACGTTGTTGAGTCTAGAAGAAAATGTTTTGAGTCTTACGATTATATATATCGGGGAGTAGGATTCTTTTTACTCCCTAGTCCCTTCGTCGCTCTGGTGAGGCATCCTGACGTAGAATTTTGACTCTCCTCTTCTCAAATTTCACGAAAAATTTTTAGGATCACGCGGGTATTTCCGGCTTATTTTGCAAGCCAATCCTTTGTTTGTTTTGAGTTGTGGTATTCGAGTTGCTTCAAAGTCAAATGTTGATTCCATACCTTCCCTAAGTGTTGTTCTCATACTTCTATATGAATACCAATCCTTCTTGATCATCGAGATTGTCATGTCAATCCTTTTCAACCGGCGTGTTTCTCTTCAAGCGGGTCCGTTCATTTCAACATCCGCAAGATCTATTATCAGTTCTTCTCAACGATGCTCATTTCTTCCATCCCAAGCTGCCTTTGTTTTCCCGCCCTCCCACCCTTTCTCCTTCAAGGATTCAGATTTCTTAATAAACTATCATGTTATGGATGTGAAGTCTCTTCATTCTTTTCTTTCAATGTTCTTACCCGGTGATTCTCATGAAGATTCTAACGGAGCTTCTAGTTCGTCATTCCTTATTCTTTTCTTCTCTAGTGGATCCAATTCAAGCTTTGTCGATCATATCCTTTCCTCATTTCAAATGTTTTCTCATGCCGGTGCACCTCTAAATCATCCACCTCTCGCTATTCATTTATTCCGGAGTGCTCAAGATAGCTCGAAGATTCGTGTTTCCACTCTGCTTTCGTTCAAGCTCTTTCGAGGATGTTATATCATACAAGCTATTTAACTCAACTGGTGCAATCTCCTTTTCAAGTAATCGTTCAACTGTGTATCTTTTGAGTGGGCCCTAACCCACAGGTCTTTTCTCAGGATCTTACCTGAATCTTCTATTTTTCCCGGAGCTATCCTCAAATCCTTTCAAGTATGACGTAAGAATAAATTATCATCAGTCATATGTCTCTCTCCAAGTTCTTTCAAATTCTTTCATCGTTGGCTCAATCTTTATATTCTTCATTCCGGAGTGCCTCACCAATTCTTGATGGTGTTCTTGTCGTCATTCTCAGATTTGAAGACCGAAGAAGAGTTTCTCTTCAATCATATCCGTTCTCTCAAAGATTCATGGCTCTAACTTCGTGCCAGCCTCTCATAATTGTTTTCGATTGTGAGAATTCTTTTCACCCATCCGGATGAATTCAGGAGTCTTTTCAGTTTGATTCTCTGAAGGCCATCATTCCGGGTTTATTCATTCTCAGCTTTCAACTGTCCTTCTCCAAATCTTACCGGTGCATCGCTCAAGTATTCTCTAATCAGCTCGTGAGCTATTCGTTCTCATGTATCTAAATTCCTTCAAGTATCTTCATTCGTTTTCCAATTCTTCCCGGTGAATTGTGCCTTTGCGACTTTCATTTTATTCTTACGGTGGTTTGTTCAAGAGTTTCTCTTCCTTCGTTATCATACAGATTCAATCGTTGTTTCAATCCTTCCGGTGGTTCGTCGAAGACCTTCTCAAGTTTGCGCCATATCTCTCTTAATCCTTTCAACGTGAATAAGTTGTTTGCAATCCATTGTGTGTCATCAATTTAATTGGTGAAGGATACGCATAACGTAATTCTTATTATTGTTTCATCCAAGTGATCTAATTCTTCTTTCCGAAGTGGTTCATCATATCACGTTCTCGGTTCGAGATGCTTTATCTTTAATCAGGAGTTCCAAATTTTCACTTATCTCGTCGTGAAGCTCCATCTAAATCATCACAAGGCTTCACCTTGTTCTTTCAACTTCTCTTTCTTTTCGTTTGATCATTCTTTCATTACCGGAGTTCTTCATGGAGGCTCTACATGGTGGTTCGTCAAGGATTCTTTTCGTCTCTTCATTGTACCCTATCAATCATTGTTTTCAGTGGCAGAATTTCACTCCAAATTTTTGAGATGTTTTCCATAAGCCCACTACAAGCTTTTTTTCTTTTTGTTGTTGACTCCCTAACAACCCCGTGCAATCCTTCCTTGCAAGGATGCTTTCCAAGTTCATTTGTGGTAGAAGTTGTCATTTTCTTCTCCGTTCTTTTGTTCCGACGATCTACCTTTGATTCCTTCATTCGGAGGCATTGTGATGTTTCTCTCTTCCCTCATAATCTCGAGTTGTGAGGATTGTGTTCTTTTCATGCTTATCCATTTAACCAGAGTGTTGTGCCCTCTGCTCAAGTTCTTTTCATCTTATCAAGTCTTGCATCTCTTTTCAACCAGAGTGTTGTCCGAATTTGTTCTTCCCTGTTTCTCTTTTCTGACGGAGGTTGTCAACTTTGTTCATCTCCTTGTATTCTTTTCTTGAAGTGGTTTAACCTTTCAAGGTTCTTTGGTTTCACTCGTTTGTCAAAGAAGCAACTTAGTTTTACCTCTCCTCTTCTTCTTCTTCTGTTTTCCCTCCGGTGCCATCCTAGATCTCAGGACGAGATCCTCTCGTAGTGGTGGAGTGTTGTAACGCCCCGAGCCCATTGCGCCAGGTGTCTTCCAGTTATTCACTGTTGTTGCCTTGTCATTTGTTTGCGTGTCATGCATTTCATATTATGTCATCATGTGCATCGCATTTGCATACGTGTTCGTCTCATGCATCCGAGCATTTTCTCTGTTGTCCGTTTTGCAATCGACACTCCCATGTCCTCCGACGTCCCCTTTTGCCTCTTTTCGTGCACGGGTGTTAAACATTCTCGGACTGGACCGAGATTTGCCAAGCGGCCTTGATACACCACCTGTAGACCGCCCATCAAGTTTTGTGCCATTTGGAGTCCGTTTGATACTCCAACGGTTAAGCGGGGAACCGTAAAGGCCTCGTGTGTGTTGCAGCCCAACACCCCTCCAAAGTGGCCCAAATCCCATCTGAACCCCCTCCATCCTCTCAGCCGTTCGATAACGATCGTGTGGCCAAAAACCGCACCTCATTTGGACTCTCCTAGCCCCCTCTACCTATAAATATGTGCACTCCTCCGAATTTTCGGGTCCAAAACCCTAGTCTCTTCTTCCCCGCGCCGCCGAACACGTCTGGATCGGACCGGACGCGTCCGCCCCGCCTCCTCAGCCACTCCCGCGCCGCCATGTCACCGCCGCCGACCCACGCGTCGCCAAGGCCCGCCGGGCCCAGATCCGGCCCCCGCGGGCCCAGCCGACGCCCGCCTCCACCGCGTCCTCGCTCCATCGCCCGGTCGCCCGCGCGCCCCGCGCCGCCCCTCGCTGGACTTCGCCCGCCACCGCGTCCCCGCCCACTGGCGCACCGCCGCCACCGCATCCGACCACCGGCTTGCCCCGGCGCCACCGCGCCCGTCCGCCGCCTCGCCGCCGACCCCTTCTCCGGCGACGGGCCGGCCAGATCCGTCTTCCTCTCCCCAAGCTCCGGCCACCTCAGGCGAATTCTGGTCATCCTCGGACTCCGTGCATGCTCAGATCTGGATTCAGCAAACCCTAGGGTTGACCCAATTTTTCCAAGTCCTTTTCTGTTATTTTTTAGCCATGTTCATCGCATCATAACTCTGTGCTCGGTGGTCCGTTTTGTGCATATGAGATACCAAAATGTTAATCGGGATGGCTTCTTCATTTTGTTCCATTGCACCATGCTTGTTTGACTTCATCTTGATGCCTAAAATGTTGTTGCAAGAGTGCTATAAAATGTTAGTTCCTGATTCTTATCAGATTATGAGCATTTGTCATTTTTGCCATGATTATCGTGTGCTGCATATGAACTTGAGCCCTACAAGTGTTTTGGGCTATGCCATGCCATCTTTACAGGGGTGTATGCCATGTATTTTTGTGATCAATGTGGTGACTAGCACAAGAATGCAAAGTAGCTCTCGTGATATTGCTGATTTCAGGGACTTAGAATTTCACTAAGTTTTTGCTCTGCTGTCATTTTTATGCCATGTATTCATGTTGCTACAGAGAGATCCATGCTTCTTTTGAGTATTTTCAGTAAGGATGATTTGGGCATATGGTTGAGCTCTATCCATCCATGCCCTTGTTTGCATTTATGGAGTGCCCTAGCATGACTCAATCTTGCTCTACTTTTGCTATAAAATGTTCCTGGCAGATTGTTTACATGTTAATCAATTTTGCCAAGGTTGTTGTAGTTGATCCATGCATGCTATGAGTTTGTTATTGCCATGGTTAGCTTCATGAACTTGTCTTATTGCTGATGCTATGCTTATCTTGTCATGTAATGCCTTGTGTTGAGTGTATCGAGCTCGCAAATGTGCCTTCGTAACTCTGTTTTTGCCATGTCTAGTTTTCTGCTAAGTCTGACTGTTAACGAAACTTGTTATGTTTACATGGGTGCCATCATGTTTTTTGTGCCCTTTTGGCTTATGGTCAGTAAGGGACTTTTGTTATATGCTTTGAGTAGATCCATGCCATGCCTTGCTTTGCTATGATCTGATCCTGTAGCATGTTGTTATCTTGCTCTAAACATTGCTTCCTGATGTTAATTCCTGGCATGTTGTTATTTTCACTAAGTCTGTGATGCTGATATCTTTTGCTCTTTTGCCATGCTTGTTTGAACCTGCTATTGTGTGATTTAGCCGTAGCTCAGTTTTCATATTTTGTCAAGCATCTTGAGTAGATTATTGCCATAGGCTTTTTTACTATGTTGGGGTGCAGTAGCTTAGTTTCTTGTTGCATTCTAGATGGCATCGTGCTGTTAATCGCAGAATTGTGCCATTCTTGTTTTGCTTCCATTTGCAAACCGTGTCTCCGATTCTGGCGATCTTTATATCGATTTCGACCGGAATCATCTCATCTTTCCAGCGGCACTGTTGGTTTGCCAAGTTGAGGCATGATTCTATCTTTCCCTTCCGAAGCACGCATATGCATTGCATATCACATCTCGCATATCATGTCATGTTTTGCATCATGTTGCTTGCGCATTACACCGTGATTGATTGTCGGTTCTTTTGCTTGTGTTCTTGCCTTGGGTAGAGCCGGGAGACGAGTACGTGATCGAGGAACCTATCGAGTATGCTAACGAGGATCAAGCTTTCGTCAACTCTGAGAACTTTGCAGGCAAGATGATCATACCCTCGAAATCACTTCTATCTTTGCTTGCTAGATGCTCGCTCTTTTGCTATGCTGCGATACCTACCACATGCTTTATCATGCCTCCCATATTGCCACGTTCAGCCTCTAACCCACCTTTCCAAGCAAACCGTTGTTTGGCTATGTTACCGCTTTGCTTAGCCCCTCTTATAGCATTGCTAGTTGCAGGTGAAGATGAAGTTTGTTCCTTGTTGGAACATGATTATTGTTGGGATATTATTATTATATCTTGTTTACTTTAAAGCACCTATATACTTGGTAAAGGGTGGAAGGCTCGGCCTTATGCCTGGTGTTTTGTTCCACTCTTGCTGCCCTAGTTTCCGTCATATCGGTGTTATGTTCCTTGATTTTGCGTTACTTATGCGGTTGGGTGATAATGGGAACCCCTTGACAGTTCGCCTTGAATAAAACTCCTCCAGCAAGGCCCAACCTTGGTTTTACCATTTGCCACCTAAGCCTTTTTCCCTTGGGAGTCGCGCTCCCGAGGGTCATCTTTATTTTAAACCCCCGTGCCAGTGCTCCTCTGAGTGTTGGTCCAAACTAGAGCACCGTGCAGGGCCGTCCCTTGGCAACTTGGGTTACGTTGGCTCTTGTACACTTAGCTTATCCGGTGTGCCTTGAGAACAAGATATGTGCAGCTCCTATCGGGATTTGTCGACACAACGGGTGGTCTTGCTGGACCTGTTTTACCATTGTCGAAATGTCTTGTAACCGAGATTCCAAGTCTGATTGGGTCTTCCTGCTAGAAGGAATATCCTTCATTGACCGTGAGAGCTTGTGATGGGCTAAGTTGGGACACCCCTGCAGGGTTTTGAACTTTCGAAAGCCGTGCCCGCGGTTATGGGGAGATGGGAATTTGTTAATGTCCGGTTGTAGAGAACTTGACATTTGACTTAACTAAAAATACATCAACCGCGTGTGTAGCCGTGATGGTCTCTTTTCGGCGGTGTCCGGGAAGTGAACACAGTTCTTGTGTTATGTTTGAACGTAAGTAGTTTCAACATCACTTCTTGATCACTTCTAGTTCACGACCGTGCATCGCTTCTCTTCTCGCTCTCTTTTGCGTATGCTAGTGCCTGCTGCAGCTCCACCTCACTACCCTATCCTACCCATAAGCTTAAATAGTCTTGATCGCGCGGGTGTGAGATTGCTGAGTCCCCGTGACTCACGGATACTTCCAAAAGAGTTGCAGGGCCGATGATACCAGTGGAGGTGACGCAACCCGGCTCGATGAAGATCTTGTTCGTTGTTTTGTTTCTTTTCTGGTTGATCAGTAGTGGAGCCCAGTTGGGGCGATCGGGGATCTAGCAATAGGGGTGGTCTTTCTTTATTTTGGTTCCGTAGTCGGACCTTGATTGTATTCTGGATGATGTATGATATTCATGTATTGTTTGAAGTGGCGATTGTAAGCCAACTCTTTATCCCTTTCTTATTCAGTACATGGGATGTGTAAAGATTACCCCTCTTGCGACATGCCTACTATGCGGTTATGCCTCTAAGTCATGCTCCGACACGTGGGAGATATAGCCGCATCGTGGGTGTTACAAGTTGGTAATCAGAGCCTTCCCCGACTTAGGAGCCCCCTGCTTGATCGAATCGCTGACGTTGTTGAGTCTAGAAGAAAATGTTTTGAGTCTTACGATTATATATATCGGGGAGTAGGATTCTTTTTACTCCCTAGTCCCTTCGTCGCTCTGGTGAGGCATCCTGACGTAGAGTTTTGACTCTCCTCTTCTCAAATTTCACGAAATTTTTTTAGGATCACGCGGGTATTTCCGGCTTATTTTGCAAGCCAATCCTTTGTTTGTTTTGAGTTGTGGTATTCGAGTTGCTTCGAAGTCAAATGTTGATTCCATACCTTCCCTAAGTGGTGTTCTCATACTTCTATATGAATACCAATCCTTCTTGATCATCGAGATTGTCATGTCAATCCTTTTCAATCGGCGTGTTTCTCTTCAAGCGGGTCCGTTCATTTCAACATCCGCAAGATCTATTATCAGTTCTTCTCAACGATGCTCATTTCTTCCGTCCCAAGCTACCTTTGTTTTCCCGCCCTCCCACCCTTTCTCCTTCAAGGATTCAGATTTCTTAATAAACTATCATGTTATGGATGTGAAGTCTCTTCATTCTTTTCTTTCAATGTTCTTACCCGGTGATTCTCATGAAGATTCTAACGGAGCTTCTAGTTCGTCATTCCTTATTCTTTTCTTCTCTAGTGGATCCAATTCAAGCTTTGTCGATCATATCCTTTCCTCATTTCAAATGTTTTCTCATGCCGGTGCACCTCTAAATCATCCACCTCTCGCTATTCATTTATTCCGGAGTGCTCAAGATAGCTCGAAGATTCGTGTTTCCACTCTGCTTTCGTTCAAGCTCTTTCGAGGATGTTATATCATACAAGCTATTTAACTCAACTGGTGCAATCTCCTTTTCAAGTAATCGTTCAAGGGTGTATCTTTTGAGTGGGCCCTAACCCACAGGTCTTTTCTCAGGATCTTACCTGAATCTTCTATTTTTCCCGGAGCTATCCTCAAATCCTTTCAAGTATGACGTAAGAATAAATTATCATCAGTCATATGTCTCTCTCCAAGTTCTTTCAAATTCTTTCGTCGTTGGCTCAATATTTATATTCTTCATTCCAGAGTGCCTCACCAATTCTTGATGGTGTTCTTGTCGTCATTCTCAGATTTGAAGACCGAAGAAGAGTTTCTCTTCAATCATATCCGTTCTCTCAAAGATTCATGGCTCTAACTTCGTGCCAGCCTCTCATAATTGTTTTCGATTGTGAGAATTCTTTCACCCATCCAGAGGAATTCAGGAGTCTTTTCAGTTTGATTCTCTGAAGGCCATCATTCCGGGTTTATTCATTCTCAGCTTTCAACTGTCCTTCTCCAAATCTTACCGGTGCATCGCTCAAGTATTCTCTAATCAGCTCGTGAGCTATTCGTTCTCATGTATCTAAATTCCTTCAAGTATCTTCATTCGTTTTCCAATTCTTCCCGGTGAATTGTGCCTTTGCGACTTCCATTTTATTCTTACGGTGGTTTGTTCAAGAGTTTCTCTTCCTTCGTTATCATACAGATTCAATCGTTGTTTCAATCCTTCCGGTGGTTCGTCGAAGACCTTCTCAAGTTTGCGCCATATCTCTCTTAATCCTTTCAACGTGAATAAGTTGTTTGCAATCCATTGTGTGTCATCAATTTAATTGGTGAAGGATACGCATAACGTAATTCTTATTATTGTTTCATCCAAGTGATCTAATTCTTCTTTCCGAAGTGGTTCATCATATCACGTTCTCGGTTCGAGATGCTTTATCTTTAATCAGGAGTTCCAAATTTTTACTTATCTCGTCGCAAAGCTCCATCTAAATTATCACAAGGCTTCACCTTGTTCTTTCAACTTCTCTTTCTTTTCGTTTGATCATTCTTTCATTACCGGAGTTCTTCATGGAGGCTCTACATGGTGGTTC
Source organism: Triticum dicoccoides (assembly GCF_002162155.2). Classification (NCBI taxonomy): domain Eukaryota; kingdom Viridiplantae; phylum Streptophyta; class Magnoliopsida; order Poales; family Poaceae; genus Triticum; species Triticum dicoccoides. The sequence goes on from NC_041388.1 coordinate 510,449,446, forward strand.
GTCAAGGATTCTTTTCGTCTCTTCATTGTTCCCTATCAATCATTGTTTTCGGTGGCAGAATTTCACTCCAAATTTTTGAGATGTTTTCCATAAGCCCACTACAAGCTTTTTTTCTTTTTGTTGTTGACTCCCTAACAACCCCGTGCAATCCTTCCTTGCAAGGATGCTTTCCAAGTTCATTTGTGGTAGAAGTTGTCATTTTCTTCTCCGTTCTTTTGTTCCGATGATCTACCTTTGATTCCTTCATTCGGAGGCATTGTGATGTTTCTCTCTTCTCTCATAATCTCGAGTTGTGAGGATTGTGTTCTTTTCATGCTTATCCATTTAACCAGAGTGTTGTGCCCTCTGCTCAAGTTCTTTTCATCTTATCAAGTCTTGCATCTCTTTTCAACCGGAGTGTTGTCCGAATTTGTTCTTCCCTGTTTCTCTTTTCTGACGAGGTTGTCAACTTTGTTCATCTCCTTGTATTCTTTTCTTGAAGTGGTTTAACCTTTCAAGGTTCTTTGGTTTCACTCGTTTGTCAAAGAAGCAACTTAGTTTTACCTCTCCTCTTCTTCTTCTTCTGTTTTCCCTCCGGTGCCATCCTAGATCTCGGGACGAGATCCTCTCGTAGTGGTGGAGTGTTGTAACGCCCCGAGCCCATTGCGCCAGGTGTCTTCCAGTTATTCGCTGTTGTTGCCTTGTCATTTGTTTGCGTGTCATGCATTTCATATCATGTCATCATCTGCATCGCATTTGCATACGTGTTCGTCTCATGCATCCGAGCATTTTCTCTGTTGTCTGTTTTGCAATCGGACACTCCCATGTCCTCCGACGTCCCCTTTTGCCTCTTTTCGTGCATGGGTGTTAAACATTCTCGGACTGGACCGAGATTTGCCAAGCGGCCTTGATACACCACCTGTAGACCGCCCATCAAGTTTTGTGCCATTTGGAGTCCGTTTGATACTCCAACGGTTAAGCGGGGAACCGTAAAGGCCTCGTGTGTGTTGCAGCCCAACACCCCTCCAAAGTGGCCCAAATCCCATCTGAACCCCCTCCATCCTCTCGGCCGTTCGATCACGATCGCGTGGCCAAAAACCGCACCTCATTTGGACTCTCCTAGCCCCCTCTACCTATAAATATGTGCACTCCTCCGAATTTTCGGGTCCAAAACCCTAGTCTCTTCTTCCCCGCGCCGCCGAACACGTCTGGATCGGACCGGACGTGTTCGCCCCGCCTCCTCAGCCACTCCCGCGCCGCCATGTCACCGCCGCCGACCCACGCGTCGCCGAGGCCCGCCGGGCCCAGCCGACGCCCGCCTCCACCGCGTCCTCGCTCCGTCGCCCGGTCGCCCGCGCGCCCCGCGCCGCCCCTCGCTGGACTTCGCCCGCCACCGCGTCCCCGCCCACCGGCGCACCGCCGCCACCGCGTCCGACCACCGGCTCGCCCCGGCGCCACCGCGCCCGTCCGCCGCCTCGCCGCCGACCCCTTCTCCGGCGACGGGCCGGCCAGATCCGTCTTCCTCTCCCCAAGCTCCGGCCACCTCAGGCGAATTTTGGTCATCCTCGGACTCCGTGCATGCTCAGATATGGATTCAGCAAACCCTAGGGTTGACCCGATTTTTCCAAGTCCTTTTCTGTTATTTTTTAGCCATGTTCATCGCATCATAACTCTGTGCTCGGTGGTCCGTTTTGTGCATATGAGATACCAAAATGTTAATCGGGATGGCTTCTTCATTTTGTTCCATTGCACCATGCTTGTTTGACTTCATCTTGATGCCTAAAATGCTGTTGCAAGAGTGCTATAAAATGTTAGTTCCTGATTCTTATCAGATTATGAGCATTTATCATTTTTGCCATGATTATCGTGTGCTGCATATGAACTTGAGCCCTACATGTGTTTTGGGCTATGCCATGCCATCTTTACAGGGGTGTATGCCATGTATTTTTGTGATCAATGTGGTGACTAGCACAAGAATGCAAAGTAGCTCTCGTGATATTGCTGATTTCAGGGACTTAGAATTTCACTAAGTTTTTGCTCTGCTGTTATTTTTATGCCATGTATTCATGTTGCTACAGAGAGATCCATGCTTCTTTTGAGTATGTTCACTAAGGATGATTTGGGCATATGGTTGAGCTCTATCCATCCATGCCCTTGTTTGCATTTATGGAGTGCCCTAGCATGACTCAATCTTGCTCTACTTTTGCTATAAAATGTTCCTGGCAGATTGTTTACATGTTAATCAATTTTGCCAAGGTTGTTGTAGTTGATCCATGCATGCTATGAGTTTGTTATTGCCATGGTTAGCTTCATGAACTTGTCTTATTGCTGATGCTATGCTTATCTTGTCATGTAATGCCTTGTGTTGAGTGTATCGAGCTCGCAAATGTGCCTTCGTAACTCTGTTTTTGCCATGTCTAGTTTTCTGCTAAGTCTGACTGTTAACGAAACTTGTTATGTTTACATGGGTGCCATCATGTTTTCTGTGCCCTTTTGGCTTATGGTCAGTAAGGGACTTTTGTTATATGCTTTGAGTAGATCCATGCCATGCCTTGCTTTGCTATGATCTGATCCTGTAGCATGTTGTTATCTTGCTCTAAACATTGCTTCCTGATGTTAATTCCTGGCATGTTGTTATTTTCACTAAGTCTGTGATGCTGATATCTTTTGCTCTTTTGCCATGCTTGTTTGAACCTGCTATTGTGTGATTTAGCCGTAGCTCAGTTTTCATATTTTGTCAAGCATCTTGAGTAGATTATTGCCATAGGCTTTTTTACTATGTTGGGGTGCAGTAGCTTAGTTTCTTGTTGCATTCTAGATGGCATCGTGCTGTTAATCACATAATTGTGCCATTCTTGTTTTGCTTCCATTTGCAAACCGTGTCTCCGATTCTGGCGATCTTTATATCGATTTCGACCGGAATCATCTCATCCTTCCAGCGGCACTGTTGGTTTGCCAAGTTGAGGCATGATTCTATCTTTCCCTTCTGAAGCACGCATATGCATTGCATATCACATCTCGCATATCATGTCATGTTTTGCATCATGTTGCTTGCGCATTACACCGTGATTGATTGTCGGTTCTTTTGCTTGTGTTCTTGCCTTGGGTAGAGCCGGGAGACGAGTACGTGATCGAGGAACCTGTCGAGTATGCTAACGAGGATCAAGCTTTCGTCAACTCTGAGAACTTTGCAGGCAAGATGATCATACCCTCGAAATCACTTCTATCTTTGCTTGCTAGATGCTCGCTCTTTTCCTATGCTGCGATACCTACCACATGCTTTATCATGCCTCCCATATTGCCACGTTCAGCCTCTAACCCACCTTTCCAAGCAAACCGTTGTTTGGCTATGTTACCGCTTTGCTTAGCCCCTCTTATAGCATTGCTAGTTGCAGGTGAAGATGAAGTTTGTTCCTTGTTGGAACATGATTATTGTTGGGATACTATTATTATATCTTGTTTACTTTAAAGCACCTATATACTTGGTAAAGGGTGGAAGGCTCGGCCTTATGCCTGGTGTTTTGTTCCACTCTTGCTGCCCTAGTTTCCGTCATATCGGTGTTATGTTCCTTGATTTTGCGTTCCTTATGCGGTTGGGTGATAATGGGAACCCCTTGACAGTTCGCCTTGAATAAAACTCCTCCAGCAAGGCCCAACCTTGGTTTTACCATTTGCCACCTAAGCCCTTTTCCCTTGGGAGTCACGCTCCCAAGGGTCATCTTTATTTTAAACCCTCGGGCCAGTGCTCCTCCGAGTGTTGGTCCAAACTAGAGCACCGTGCAGGGCCGTCCCTTGGCAACTTGGGTTACGTTGGCTCCTGTACACTTAGCTTACCGGTGTGCCCTGAGAATGAGATATGTGCAGCTCCTATCGGGATTTGTCGGCACGACGGGTGGTCTTGCTGGACTTGTTTTACCATTGTCGAAATGTCTTGTAACCGGGATTCCGAGTTTGATTGGGTCTTCCCGCTAGAAGGAATATCCTTCATGGATGTGAGAGCTTGTGATGGGCTAAGTTGGGACACCCCTGCAGGGTTTTGAACTTTCAAAAGTTGTGCCCGCGGTTATGGGGAGATGGGAATTTGTTAATGTCCGGTTGTAGAGAACTTGACATTTGACTTAACTAAAAATACATCAACCGCGTGTGTAGCCGTGATGGTCTCTTTTCGGCGGTGTCCGGGAAGTGAACACAGTTCTTGTGTTATGTTTGGACGTAAGTAGTTTCAGCATCACTTCTTGATCACTTCTAGTTCACGACCGTGCATTGCTTCTCTTCTTGCTCTCTTTTGCGTATGCTAGTGCCTGCTGCAGCTCCACCTCACTACCCTATCCTACCCATAAGCTTAAATAGTCTTGATCGCGCGGGTGTGAGATTCCTGAGTCCCCGTGACTCACGGATACTTCCAAAAGAGTTGCAGGGCCGATGATACCAGTGGAGGTGACGCAACCCGGCTCGATGAAGATCTTGTTTGTTGTTTTGTTTCTTTTCTGGTTGATCAGTAGTGGAGCCCAGTTGGGGCGATCGGGGATCTAGCAATAGGGGTGGTCTTTCTTTATTTTGGTTCTGTAGTCGGACCTTGATTGTATTCTGGATGATGTATGATATTCATGTATTGTTTGAAGTGGCGATTGTAAGCCAACTCTTTATCCCTTTCTTATTTAGTACATGGGATGTGTAAAGATTACCCCTCTTGCGACATGCCTACTATGCGGTTATGCCTCTAAGTCATGCTCCGACACATGGGAGATATAGCCGCATCGTGGGTGTTACAAGTTGGTAATCAGAGCCTTCCCCGACTTAGGAGCCCCCTGCTTGATCGAATCGCTGACGTTGTTGAGTCTAGAAGAAAATGTTTTGAGTCTTATGATTATATATATCAGGGAGTAGGATTCTTTTTACTCCCTAGTCCCTTCGTCGCTCTGGTGAGGCATCCTGACGTAGAGTTTTGACTCTCCTCTTCTCAAATTTCACGAAATTTTTTTAGGATCACGCGGGTATTTCCGGCTTATTTTGCAAGCCAATCCTTTGTTTGTTTTGAGTTGTGGTATTCGAGTTGCTTCGAAGTCAAATGTTGATTCCATACCTTCCCTAAGTGGTGTTCTCATACTTCTATATGAATACCAATCCTTCTTGATCATCGAGATTGTCATGTCAATCCTTTTCAGCCGGCGTGTTTCTCTTCAAGCGGGTCCGTTCATTTCAACATCCGCAAGATCTATTATCAGTTCTTCTCAACGATGCTCATTTCTTCCGTCCCAAGCTGCCTTTGTTTTCCCGCCCTCCCACCCTTTCTCCTTCAAGGATTCAGATTTCTTAATAAACTATCATGTTATGGATGTGAAGTCTCTTCATTCTTTTCTTTCAGTGTTCTTACCCAGTGATTCTCATGAAGATTCTAACGGAGCTTCTAGTTCGTCATTCCTTATTCTTTTCTTCTCTAGTGGATCCAATTCAAGCTTTGTCGATCATATCCTTTCCTCATTTCAAATGTTTTCTCATGCCGATGCACCTCTAAATCATCCACCTCTCGCTATTCATTTATTCCGGAGTGCTCAAGATAGCTCGAAGATTCGTGTTTCCACTCTACTTTCGTTCAAGCTCTTTCGAGGATGTTATATCATACAAGCTATTTAACTCAACTGGTGCAATCTCCTTTTCAAGTAATCGTTCAACGGTGTATCTTTTGAGTGGGCCCTAACCCACAGGTCTTTTCTCAGGATCTTACCTGAATCTTCTATTTTTCCCGGAGCTATCCTCAAATCCTTTCAAGTATGACGTAAGAATAAATTATCATCAGTCATATGTCTCTCTCCAAGTTCTTTCAAATTCTTTCGTCGTTGGCTCAATCTTTATATTCTTCATTCCGGAGTGCCTCACCAATTCTTGATGGTGTTCTTGTCGTCATTCTCAGATTTGAAGACCGAAGAAGAGTTTCTCTTCAATCATATCCGTTCTCTCAAAGATTCATGGCTCTAACTTCGTGCCAGCCTCTCATAATTGTTTTCGATTGTGAGAATTCTTTTCACCCATCCAGTGGAATTCAGGAGTCTTTTCAGTTTGATTCTCTGAAGGCCATCATTCTGGGTTTATTCATTCTCAGCTTTCAACTGTCCTTCTCCAAATCTTACCGGTGCATCGCTCAAGTATTCTCTAATCATCTCGTGAGCTATTCGTTCTCATGTATCTAAATTCCTTCAAGTATCTTCATTCGTTTTCCAATTCTTCCCGGTGAATTGTGCCTTTGCGACTTTCATTTTATTCTTATGGTGGTTTGTTCAAGAGTTTCTCTTCCTTCGTTATCATACAGATTCAATCGTTGTTTCAATCCTTCCGGTGGTTCGTCGAAGACCTTCTCAAGTTTGCGCCATATCTCTCTTAATCCTTTCAACGTGAATAAGTTGTTTGCAATCCATTGTGTGTCATCAATTTAATTGGTGAAGGATACGCATAACGTAATTCTTATTATTGTTTCATCCAAGTGATCTAATTCTTCTTTCCGAAGTGGTTCATCATATCACGTTCTCGGTTCGAGATGCTTTATCTTTAATCAGGAGTTCCAAATTTTCACTTATCTCGTCGCGAAGCTCCATCTAAATCATCACAAGGCTTCACCTTGTTCTTTCAACTTCTCTTTCTTTTCGTTTGATCATTCTTTCATTACCGGAGTTCTTCATGGAGGCTCTACATGGTGGTTCGTCAAGGATTCTTTTCGTCTCTTCATTGTTCCCTATCAATCATTGTTTTCGGTGGCAGAATTTCACTCCAAATTTTTGAGATGTTTTCCATAAGCCCACTACAAGCTTTTTTTCTTTTTGTTGTTGACTCCCTAACAACCCCGTGCAATCCTTCCTTGCAAGGATGCTTTCCAAGTTCATTTGTGGTAGAAGTTGTCATTTTCTTCTCCGTTCTTTTGTTCCGACGATCTACCTTTGATTCCTTCATTCGGAGGCATTGTGATGTTTCTCTCTTCTCTCATAATCTCGAGTTGTGAGGATTGTGTTCTTTTCATGCTTATCCATTTAACCAGAGTGTTGTGCCCTCTGCTCAAGTTCTTTTCATCTTATCAAGTCTTGCATCTCTTTTCAACCGGAGTGTTGTCCGAATTTGTTCTTCCCTGTTTCTCTTTTCTGACGGAGGTTGTCAACTTTGTTCATCTCCTTGTATTCTTTTCTTGAAGTGGTTTAACCTTTCAAGGTTCTTTGGTTTCACTCGTTTGTCAAAGAAGCAACTTAGTTTTACCTCTCCTCTTCTTCTTCTTCTGTTTTCCCTCCGGTGCCATCCTAGATCTCAGGACGAGATCCTCTAGTAGTGGTGGAGTGTTGTAACGCCCCGAGCCCATTGCGCCAGGTGTCTTCCAGTTATTCGCTGTTGTTGCCTTGTCATTTGTTTGCGTGTCATGCATTTCATATCATGTCATCATCTGCATCGCATTTGCATACGTGTTCGTCTCATGCATCCGAGCATTTTCTCTGTTGTCCGTTTTGCAATCCGACACTCCCATGTCCTCCGACGTCCCCTTTTGCCTCTTTTCGTGCACGGGTGTTAAACATTCTCGGACTGGACCGAGATTTGCCAAGCGGCCTTGATACACCACCTGTAGACCGCCCATCAAGTTTTGTGCCATTTGGAGTCCGTTTGATACTCCAACGGTTAAGCGGGGAACCGTAAAGGCCTCGTGTGTGTTGCAGCCCAACACCCCTCCAAAGTGGCCCAAATCCCATCTGAACCCCCTCCATCCTCTCGGCCGTTCGATCACGATCGCGTGGCCAAAAACCGCACCTCATTTGGACTCTCCTAGCCCCCTCTACCTATAAATATGTGCACTCCTCCGAATTTTCGGGTCCAAAACCCTAGTCTCTTCTTCCCCGCGCCGCCGAACACGTCTGGATCGGACCGGACGCGTCCGCCCCGCCTCCTCAGCCACTCCCGCGCCGCCATGTCACCGCCGCCGACCCACGCGTCGCCGAGGCCCGCCGGGCCCAGCCGACGCCCGCCTCCACCGCGTCCTCGCTCCGTCGCCCGGTCGCCCGCGCGCCCCGCGCCGCCCCTCGCCGGACTTCGCCTGCCACCGCGTCCCCGCCCACCGGCGCACTGCCGCCACCGCGTCCGACCACCGGCTCGCCCCGGCGCCACCGCGCCCGTCTGCCGCCTCGCCGCCGACCCCTTCTCCGGCGACGGGCCGGCCAGATCCGTCTTCCTCTCCCCAAGCTCCGGCCACCTCAGGCGAATTCTGGTCATCCTCGGACTACGTGCATGCTCAGATCTGGATTCAGCAAACCCTAGGGTTGACCCAATTTTTCCAAGTCCTTTTCTGTTATTTTTTAGCCATGTTCATCGCATCATAACTCTGTGCTCGGTGGTCCATTTTGTGCATATGAGATACCAAAATGTTAATTGGGATGGCTTCTTCATTTTGTTCCATTGCACCATGCTTGTTTGACTTCATCTTGATGCCTAAAATGCTGTTGCAAGAGTGCTATAAAATGTTAGTTCCTGATTCTTATCAGATTATGAGCATTTGTCATTTTTGCCATGATTATCGTGTGCTGCATATGAACTTGAGGCCTACATGTGTTTTGGGCTATGCCATGCCATCTTTACAGGGGTGTATGCCATGTATTTTTGTGATCAATGTGGTGACTAGCACAAGAATGCAAAGTAGCTCTCGTGATATTGCTGATTTCAGGGACTTGGAATTTCACTAAGTTTTTGCTCTGCTGTTATTTTTATGCCATGTATTCATGTTGCTACAGAGAGATCCATGCTTCTTTTGAGTATGTTCAGTAAGGATGATTTGGGCATATGGTTGAGCTCTATCCATCCATGCCCTTGTTTGCATTTATGGAGTGCCCTAGCATGACTCAATCTTGCTCTACTTTTGCTATAAAATGTTCCTGGCAGATTGTTTACATGTTAATCAATTTTGCCAAGGTTGTTTTAGTTGATCCATGCATGCTATGAGTTTGTTATTGCCATGGTTAGCTTCATGAACTTGTCTTATTGCTGATGCTATGCTTATCTTGTCATGTAATGCCTTGTGTTGAGTGTATCGAGCTCGCAAATGTGCCTTCGTAACTCTGTTTTTGCCATGTCTAGTTTTCTGCTAAGTCTGACTGTTAACGAAACTTGTTATGTTTACATGGGTGCCATCATGTTTTCTGTGCCCTTTTGGCTTATGGTCAGTAAGGGACTTTTGTTATATGCTTTGAGTAGATCCATGCCATGCCTTGCTTTGCTATGATCTGATCCTGTAGCATGTTGTTATCTTGCTCTAAACATTGCTTCCTGATGTTAATTCCTGGCATGTTGTTATTTTCACTAAGTATGTGATGCTGATATCTTTTGCTCTTTTGCCATGCTTGTTTGAACCTGCTATTGTGTGATTTAGCCGTAGCTCAGTTTTCATATTTTGTCAAGCATCTTGAGTAGATTATTGCCATAGGCTTTTTTACTATGTTGGGGTGCAGTAGCTTAGTTTCTTGTTGCATTCTAGATGGCATCGTGCTGTTAATCGCAGAATTGTGCCATTCTTGTTTTGCTTCCATTTGCAAACCGTGTCTCCGATTCTGGCGATCTTTATATCGATTTCGACCGGAATCATCTCATCTTTCCAGCGGCACTCTTGGTTTGCCAAGTTGAGGCATGATTCTATCTTTCCCTTCCGAAGCACGCATATGCATTGCATATCACATCTCGCATATCATGTCATGTTTTGCATCATGTTGCTTGCGCATTACACCGTGATTGATTGTCGGTTCTTTTGCTTGTGTTCTTGCCTTGGGTAGAGCCGGGAGACGAGTACGTGATCGAGGAACCTGTCGAGTATGCTAACGAGGATCAAGCTTTCGTCAACTCTGAGAACTTTGCAGGCAAGATGATCATACCCTCGAAATCACTTCTATCTTTGCTTGCTAGATGCTCGCTCTTTTGCTATGCTGCGATACCTACCACATGCTTTATCATGCCTCCCAAATTGCCATGTTCAGCCTCTAACCCACCTTTCCTAGCAAACCGTTGTTTGGCTATGTTACCGCTTTGCTCAGCCCCTCTTATAGCATTGCTAGTTGCAGGTGAAGATGAAGTTTGTTCCTTGTTGGAACATGATTATTGTTGGGATATTATTATTATATCTTGTTTACTTTAAAGCACCTATATACTTGGTAAAGGGTGGAAGGCTCGGCCTTATGCCTGGTGTTTTGTTCCACTCTTGCCGCCCTAGTTTCCGTCATATCGGTGTTATGTTCCTTGATTTTGCGTTCCTTACGCGGTTGGGTGATAATGGGAACCCCTTGACAGTTCGCCTTGAATAAAACTCCTCCAGCAAGGCCCAACCTTGGTTTTACCATTTGCCACCTAAGCCTTTTTCCCTTGGGAGTCGCGCTCCCGAGGGTCATCTTTATTTTAAACCCCCGTGCCAGTGCTCCTCTGAGTGTTGGTCCAAACTAGAGCACCGTGCAGGGCCGTCCCTTGGCAACTTGGGTTACGTTGGCTCTTGTACACTTAGCTTATTCGGTGTGCCTTGAGAACAAGATATGTGCAGCTCCTATCGGGATTTGTCGACACAATGGGTGGTCTTGCTGGACTTGTTTTACCATTGTCGAAATGTCTTGTAACCGAGATTCCGAGTCTGATTGGGTCTTCTTGCTAGAAGGAATATCCTTCATTGACCGTGAGAGCTTGTGATGGGCTAAGTTGGGACACCCCTGCAGGGTTTTGAACTTTCGAAAGCCGTGCCCGCGGTTATGGGGAGATGGGAATTTGTTAATGTCCGGTTGTAGAGAACTTGACATTTGACTTAACTAAAAATACATCAACCGCGTGTGTAGCCGTGATGGTCTCTTTTCGGCGGTGTCCGGGAAGTGAACACAGTTCTTGTGTTATGTTTGAACGTAAGTAGTTTCAGCATCACTTCTTGATCACTTCTAGTTCACGACCGTGCATCGCTTCTCTTCTCGCTCTCTTTTGCGTATGCTAGTGCCTGCTGCAGCTCCACCTCACTACCCTATCCTACCCATAAGCTTAAATAGTCTTGATCGCGCGGGTGTGAGATTGCTGAGTCCCCGTGACTCACAGATACTTCCAAAAGAGTTGCAGGGCCGATGATACCAGTGGAGGTGACGCAACCCAGCTCGATGAAGATCTTGTTCGTTGTTTTGTTTCTTTTCCGGTCGATCAGTAGTGGAGCCCAGTTGGGGCGATCGGGGATCTAGCAATAGGGGTGGTCTTTCTTTATTTTGGTTCCATAGTCGGACCTTGATTGTATTCTGGATGATGTATGATATTCATGTATTGTTTGAAGTGGCGATTGTAAGCCAACTCTTTATCCCTTTCTTATTCAGTACGTGGGATGTGTAAAGATTACCCCTTTTGCGACATGCCTACTATGCGGTTATGCCTCTAAGTCATGCTCCGACACGTGGGAGATATAGCCGCATCGTGGGTGTTACAAGTTGGTAATCAGAGCCTTCCCCGACTTAGGAGCCCCCTGCTTGATCGAATCGCAGACGTTGTTGAGTCTAGAAGAAAATGTTTTGAGTCTTAGGATTATATATATCGGGGAGTAGGATTCTTTTTACTCCCTAGTCCCTTCGTCGCTCTGGTGAGGCATCCTGACGTAGAGTTTTGACTCTCCTCTTCTCAAATTTCATGAATTTTTTTAGGATCACGCGGGTATTTCCGGCTTATTTTGCAAGCCAATCCTTTGTTTGTTTTGAGTTGTGGTATTCGAGTTGCTTCGAAGTCAAATGTTGATTCCATACCTTCCCTAAGTGGTGTTCTCATACTTCTATATGAATACCAATCCTTCTTGATCATCGAGATTGTCATGTCAATCCTTTTCAACCGGCGTGTTTCTCTTCAAGCGGATCCGTTCATTTCAAGATCCGCAAGATCTATTATCAGTTGTTCTCAACGATGCTCATTTCTTCCGTCCCAAGCTGCCTTTGTTTTCCCGCCCTCCCACCCTTTCTCCTTCAAGGATTCAGATTTCTTAATAAACTATCATGTTATGGATGTGAAGTCTCTTCATTCTTTTCTTCCAGTGTTCTTACCCGGTGATTCTCATGAAGATTCTAATGGAGCTTCTAGTTCGTCATTCCTTATTCTTTTCTTCTCCAGTGGATCCAATTCAAGCTTTGTCGATCATATCCTTTCCTCATTTCAAATGTTTTCTCATGTCGGTGCACCTCTAAATCATCCACCTCTCGCTATTCATTTATTCCGGAGTGTTCAAGATAGCTCGAAGATTCGTGTTTCCACTCTGCTTTCGTTCAAGCTCTTTCGAGGATGTTATATCATACAAGCTATTTAACTCAACTGGTGCAATCTCCTTTTCAAGTAATCATTCAACGGCGTATCTTTTGAGTGGGCCCTAACCCACAGGTCTTTTCTCAGGATCTTACCTGAATCTTCTATTTTTCCTGGAGCTATCCTCAAATCCTTTCAAGTATGATGTAAGAATAAATTATCATCAGTCATATGTCTTTCTCCAAGTTCTTTCAAATTCTTTCGTCATTGGCTCAATCTTTATATTCTTCATTCCGGAGTGCCTCACCAATTCTTGATGGTGTTCTCGTCGTCATTCTCGGATTTGAAGACCGAAGAAGAGTTTCTCTTCAATCATATTCGTTCTCTTGAAGATTCATGGCTCTAGCTTCGTGCCATCCTCTCATAATTGTTTTCGATTGTGAGAATTCTTTTCACCCATCTGAAGGAATTCAGGAGTCTTTTCAGTTTGATTCTTGAGGCCATCATTTTGGGTTTATTCATTCTCAGCTTTCAACTCTCGTTCTCCAAATCTTACCGGTGCATCACTCAAGTATTCTCTAATCAGCTCGTGAGCTATTCGTTCTCATGTATCTAAATTCCTTCAAGTATCTTCATTCGTTTTCCAATTCTTCCCGGTGAATTGTGCCTTTGCGACTTTCATTTTATTCTTACGGTGGTTTGTTCAAGAGTTTCTCTTCCTTCGTTATCATACAGATTCATTTGTTTTTTCAATCCTTCCGGTGGTTCATCGAAGACCTTCTCAAGTTTGCGTCATATCTCTCTTAATCCTTTCAACGTGAATAAGTTGTTTGCAATCCATTGCGTGTCATCAATTTAATTGGTGAAGGATACGCATAACGTAATTCTTATTATTCTTTCATCCAAGTGATCTAATTCTTCTTTCCGAAGTGGTTCATCATATCACGTTCTCGGTTCGAGATGCTTTATCTTTAATCAGGAGTTCCAAATTTTCACTTATCTCGTCATGAAGCTCCATCCAAATCATCGCAAGGCTTCACCTTGTTCTTTCAACTTCTCTTTCTTTCCGTTTGATCATTCTTTCATTACCGGAGTTCTTCATGGAGGCTCTACTTGGTGGTTCGTCAAGGATTCTTTTCATCTCTTCATTGTTCCCTATCAATCATTGTTTTTGGTGGCAGACTTTCACTCCAAATTTTTGAGATGTTTTCCATAAGCCCACTACAAGCTTTTTTTCTTTTCGTTGTTGACTCCCTAACAACCCCGTGCAATCCTTCCTTGCAAGGATGCTTTCCAAGTTCATTTGTGGTAGAAGTTGTCATTTTCTTCTCCGTTCTTTTGTTCCGACGATCTACCTTTGATTCCTTCATCCGGAGGCATTGTGATGTTTCTCTCTTCTCTCATAATCTCGAGTTGTGAGGATTGTGTTCTTTTCATGCTTTTCCATTTAACCGGAGTGTTGTGCCCTCTTCTCAAGTTCTTTTCATCTTATCAAGTCTTGCATCTCTTTTTAACCGGAGTGTTGTCCGAATTTGTTCTTCCTTGTTTCTCTTTTCTGACAGAGGTTGTCAACTTTGTTCATCTCCATTGTATTCTTTTCTTGAAGTGGTTTAACCTTTCAAGGTTCTTTGGTTTCACTGGTTTGTCAATGAAGCAACTTAGTTTTACCTCTCATCTTCCTCTTCTGTTTTTCCCTCCGGTGCCATCCTAGATCTCGGGACGAGATCCTCTCGTAGTTGTGGAGTGTTGTAACGCCCCGAGACCGTTGCGCCAGGTGTCTTCTGAAGGAAATATGCCCTAGAGGCAATAATAAAGTTATTATTTATTTCCTTATATCAATGTTAAATGTTGATTATTCATGCTAGAATTGTATTAACCGGAAACATAATATATGTGTGAATACATAGACAAACAGAGTGTCACTAGTATGCCTCTACTTGACTAGCTCGTTAATCGAAGATGGTTATGTTTCCTAGCCATAGACATGAGTTGTCATTTGATTAACGGGGTCACATCATTAGGAGAATGATGTGATTGACTTGACCCATTCCATTAGCTTAGCACTTGATCGTTTAGTTTGTTGCTATTGCTTTCTTCATAACTTATACATGTTCCTATGACTATGAGACTATGCAACTCCCGTTTACCGGAGGAACACTTTGTGTGCTACCAAACATCACAACGTAACTGGGTGATTATAAAGGTGCTCTACAGGTGTCTCCGAAGGTACTTGTTGGGTTGGCGTATTTCGAGATTAGGATTTGTCACTCCGATTGTCGGAGAGGTATCTTTGGGCCCTCTCGGTAATGCACATCACTTAAGCCTTGCAAGCATTGCAACTAATAAGTTGGTTGCGGGATGATGTATTACGGAACGAGTAAAGAGACTTGCCGGTAACGAGATTGAACTAGGTATTGAGATACCAACGATCGAATCTCGGGAGAGTAACATACCGATGACAAAGGGAACAGCGTATGTTGTTATGCGGTCTGACCGATAAAGATCTTCGTAGAATATGTGGGAGCCAATATGAGCATCCAGGTTCCGCTATTGGTTATTGATTGGAGACATGTCTCGGTCATGTCTACATAGTTCTCGAACCCGTAGGGTCCGCACGCTTAAAGTTTCGGTGACGATTGTATTATGAGTTTATGTGATTTGATGTACCGAAGGTAGTTCGGAGTCCCAGATGAGATCGGGTACATGACGAGGAGTCTCAAAATGGTCGAGACGTAAAGATCGATATATTGGACGACTATATTTGGACATCGAAAAGGTTCCGAGTGATTCGGGTATTTTCGGGGGTACCGGGGACTTACGGGAATACAAGGAAGAAGTAATGGGTCTCATGGGCCAAGTGGTGGAAGAGAGGAGGCAGGGCGCGCGCCCCCCCTAGCCCAAACTGAATTGGACTAGGGGGCCGGCCCCCCTTTCCTCCTTTTCCTCCTTCTCCTTCCTTCTCCTTCTCCTCCTTCCTTTCCTCCTCCTAGTAGGAGTAGGAAAGGGGAGTCCTACTCCTACTAGGAGGAGGACTCCTCCTCCTGGCGCGCCCATAGAGGGCCGGCCGGCCTCCTCCCCTTGCTCCTTTATATACAGGGGCAGGGGGGCACCTCTAGACACACAAGTTGATCAGTTGATCTCTCCCAGCCGTGTGCGGTGCCCCCCTCCACCATATTCCACCTTGGTCATATCGTAGCGGTGCTTAGGCGAAGCCCTGCGTCGGTAGCAGCATCATCACCGTCACCACGCCGTCGTGCTGACGGAACTCTCTCGTGAAGCTCTGCTGGATCGGAGTTTGTGGGACGTCATCGAGCTGAACGTGTGCTGAACTCGGAGGTGCCGTGCGTTCGGTACTTGGATCGGTCGGATCGTGAAGACGTATGACTACATCAACCGCGTTGTGCTAACGCTTCCGCTTTCGGTCTACGAGGGTACGTGGACAACACTCTCCCCTCTCGTTGCTATGCATCACCATGATCTTGCGTGTGCGTAGGAATTTTTTTGAAATTACTACGTTCCCCAACAGTGGCATCTGAGCCTAGGTTTTATGCGCTGATGTTGTGCACGAGTAGAACACAAGTGAGTTGTTGGCGATATAAGTCATACTGCTTACCAGCATGTCATACTTTGGTTCGGCGGTATTGTTGGATGAAGCGGCCCGGACCGACATTACGCGTACGCTTACGCGAGACTGGTTCTACCAACGTGCTTTGCACACAGGTGGCTGGCGGGTGTCAGTTTCTCCAACTTTAGTTGAACCAAGTGTGGCTACGCCCGGTCCTTGCGAAGGTTAAAACAGCACCAACTTGACAAACTATCGTTGTGGTTTTGATGCGTAGGTAAGAACGGTTCTTGCTAAGCCCGTAGCAGCCACGTAAAACTTGCAACAACAAAGTAGAGGACGTCTAACTTATTTTTGCAGGGCATGTTGATGTGATATGGTCAAGACATGATGCTAAATTTTATTGTATGAGATGATCATGTTTTGTAACCAAGTTATCGGCAACTGGCAGGAGCCATATGGTTGTCGCTTTATTGTATGCAATGCAATTGCGCTGTAATGCTTTACTTTATCACTAAGCGGTAGCGATAGTCGTGGAAGCATAATATTGGCGAGACGACAACGATGCTACGATGGTGATCAAGGTGTCGCGCCGGTGACGATGGTGATCATGACGGTGCTTCGGAGATGGAGATCACAAGCACAAGATGATGATGGCCATATCATATCACTTATATTGATTGCATGTGATGTTTATCTTTTATGCATCTTATCTTGCTTTGATTGACGGTAGCATTATAAGATGATCTCTCACTAAATTTCAAGATAAAAGTGTTCTCCCTGAGTATGCACCGTTGCCAAAGTTCGTCGTGCCCAGACACCACATGATGATCGGGTGTGATAAGCTCTACGTCCATCTACAATGGGTGCAAGCCAGTTTTGCACATGCAGAATACTCAGGTTAAACTCGACGAGCCTAGCATATGAAGATATGGCCTCGGAACACTGAGACCGAAAGGTCGAGCGTGAATCATATAGTAGATATGATCAACATATTGATGTTCACCATTGAAAGCTGTCGGATTTCGGGTTCCTGCAGACCCTTAAGGTTCGAACACTGGGGTGCGCGCGGAGATTACGCCTTCTACCACTCCGTCTCGCAAAGATCTAGACTACTGAAAGAACTGCACAAGAGATACAAGGTTTATACTGGTTCGGGCCACCGTTGTGGTGTAATACCCTACTCCAGTGTGTGGTGGGTGGATTGCCTCTTGGGATGATGATGGTGAACAGTACAAGGAAGAACAGCCTCGCGAGGGTCTGTTCTTGGCTGGGGCGATGAACTGCTGGGAGGAGTTCAGCCTCCTTTCTCTCTCTCTCTCTCTCTCTATGCCTACCGCCTCCTTACTCTATTGTTCATCCCCCTTTTTCCCACCTTGCTCTGTGGGCGGCTGGTCCTATTTATAGAGGCCCTGGTCCTCTTCCCAAATATCGAGCGGGAAGGGAGCCAACAATGGCGGGCTAATTTGAAGGGGGACAGCAAGTATCAGCTATCCTGACAAAAGCAGTCTTCGCCTGCGCAAAGCTCTGGTGATGACGCCGTCTTGGGCTCCACGGTGACCTCCTTCTCGTAGTCCTCCTGGTCTTGGTCTCGTTGCACCGAAATGGCAACCTTTGCCTGATGCCTCGGTACTCCACGGCTGTGCTTGCTCCCTTTGCACCAATGAGGAAAAGAGGACGTTGCGCGGGCTGGCACCCGCCTGGCGCCCTGAGTCATCATGGCTTGCGTCACGGGCACCTCGCGAGGTACCCCGCCTTGATCTCTCCGCCTCCTCGTGAGCCATCCTGACGAGGCTGCGCCTGAGGAAGCTCCATGTCGTCCGCCCCGCGAGGCTTGGCCCCTCGCGAGGGTCTTGAGTCTTGTGTTGATGAAGATGGGCCATGCTGGGCCCCCCTTTGAGCCACGCCGTAGGCCGTAGGCAGGCAAGTCTGGGGACCCCCGTTCCCAGAACGCCGACAGTAGCCCCCGGGCCCAAGGCGCGCCCGAACTTGGTCGTGCTGAGAGGCGAAAGGGCAAAGGCGAAGCGCCGCAGGCCCTAATAGCCTGCGGCCTTGGGCGCCATGTGGCGGTTGATTGGACGTGGGCGGTACTGTTCCCCCACGCCCCCTTATTCTGCGCCCTGCTAGGCGGACTTGTAGTTGTACACAGCCGCTCCCCTTCCTGTTGCTCGAGCGTCCCATGTTCTTCCTCCCTTCGAACGCCTGCTCCTGCCTCCAATCCAATCTCGAATCTTCCCCCTCTTTCCCATCGCCATGGCTCCGACGAAGAAGGAGAGAGGGAAGAAACCCATGTCTCCGCCTTGTGTGCCACCATCGGTGGCCCCCGCCGTCGGCCGGTCGACCATACTCAATCAAGAGTGCCTGGGCAAGGTCAGCTTGGCTCTGGCCACCACCTTCAATGAGTGCGGGAGGACGACGGCCTGGTCTGCGCCCCACTTCTCCATTGTTAGGATAGCTACCGAGGTCCCATATTTTACCGACGCCCCGTGGGCGGGTCTGGTTCCCCCCTTTTCTGATTTCTTTAATGCCGTGCTCTCCCATTATCAGATCCACATGATGCATCTAAGTCCCGAGTCCATCACCCTCCTTTCGGTCTTCGCCTTTGTTTGCGAAGCCATGGTGGGCATCCCTCCTTCGGTTGCCTTGCTGCGCCACTTCTTCTCGCTGCATCTTGTCGACCCTACCCAATGTTGGGCGTGCGTGAGCTTCGTCCCCGAGCCTGAGACCGCGGCCTCAGGGATTGACTACAAGCTCCCCTGCCCGCGGTTGGGTTCCGCGAGCGGTGGCTGTATGTGGACGCAGGGGTGCCCAACCCCCTGCTATTGGAGCCGACCTCGCCTGCTGTCCCCAATTCAGGCTGGAGCCAGGAGATGCTTGAGAGCCCCCGGCTCGTCTTCGTCTGGCGCCGCTTCGCGCTCCTGAGGAAGCTCGGCGTGACAGCGCCCAAGGTGGTGAAGGAGTTTCTGTTATGCCGTGTTGCTCCCCTTCAACGCCACTCTCGCCGGATGTGGGCCTTCCGTGGGCGTGAGGATAGCATGAGGCTCCAGGAAGATGACCTGGCTCCTGAGGTGCTGAAGTCGGCACTCTTGACCTTGGCCGGGGACCCCAACCCCGGCAGCGTCCGGCAGGGAGGGGCCTTGCTGTATCTCTGCCAGAGCAGGGTCGACTTCGTGAAGCAGATGCCCGTCTTTGATGAGTGGGGGCTGCGCCCCGCCAGCCTCCAAGGACCTCGTGAGAATCCAGTGGTGGTGACTGCCCTTCCAATTGGCCAAGGCGACTCCTCCTCAAGTGTCGGAGCAGGGAGGCAGGAGGCACCGGAGGCCGAGGGGGCTCCCGATGAGGTGACAGCGCCGGGTGATGCTCTCGAGGGGTCAGATCCCGGGACCCGTGCTGCTGAGGCTGACGGTGGCAAGCAGCCGCTCCCAGCGCCCGGGGCTGAGGCCTCGGCGGCCCCTGCCGCGTCTTTTGGCGAGGTGATGGGCGGCACGCGCCAGGCAGGCGCCCCTGACGCGGATCGCTCCGATACTCCGTCTTCGTCGCAGGTTGATCCTTGCGCTCTTCTCTTGGGCCGCTTCCGCGTGGACTTTGAGGCCCTCTGGAGAAAAAGGGAGGCCCTGGGTGATGACTTCCCTTGTCGCGTGCTGAAGTGCAGGAAGTTTTTCGCCACTGACGAGTAAGTCTTCTCCCTTTCTGGCTTCGGATCCTCTTGTTGCTTTCACTGATCCTTGCTTCGCAGGCCCCTTCCGGCCGAGCTCGCGGAAGTAGCTGAGGTGCGGCCTCCCTTGGCTTCGCCCCCTCTACTGCCCTCAAGTGCTCCGAGCAGCTCTGCCCTTGTGGTGATGGCGATTGAAGGGGTGGACCATCCCGAGGTGCACCGCGACCCTTCATTCCCCCCGATTTTCCTTCGCGGGCCCTCTCGGGGAATAGCCAGCCTGCCGTGGGCTTCTCGTCTGGTCGTGGACTGCGACTGGTTGAGGCGCCCCCTGCGCCCTTCATCTGGGGACGGACTGGCTTCAGGTTGGGCTTCTGGTGCGGCGTGCCCGGCCGCCGCGAGGGCGCCAGTCCCCAGCCCCCTGCCCGGAGGAGGAACGATGATTCGTGGCCCCCGGCGCTTACTTGGGGCAGATGATGGTGCGGAAGACGTGCTTGAGCGCGCCCGGGAGCGCCGCGTTCGCCGCCAAGGGTTCCTTCGAAGGGCGACCGACGCGGTGAACCTGCTTGGGGAGGAGCTTGCTGACGAGGACGCACGCCTGGAGGCTGAGGGCCCGCGCCTGGCTGCAGGGAGGCGCGAGCTGGAGGCCGCCATCGCCCTCGCGCGCTGTCAGCGCGATCTCGATGATGAAGAGGCGAAGGCGTCGCTGGAGGCCTCTCGGGTGGCCCGATCCCAGGCTGCCGAGGAGGCCCGGGAAGCTGACCGACGGCGAGAGGCGGCGGAGGAGCGGGCTCGTGAGCTCCTGGCCCGGTGCCACTCACTGGAGGAGCAAGTGGAGCTGCGCGAGTTGTCCCTTGCGTCGATGCGGGTGGCCTCCGACGACCCAGCTGAGCTCCAGAAGCGTGAAGAAGCGTTGACGCTGGAAGCCGCCGAATGCACCCGTGAGTATGAGCGGCTGGAGACGAGGGAGCGCTTGGTGACGCAGGCGGAGGACGATGTCGCCGCATGGGAAGCTCATGTCCTGGAGGAGGTCGGATGTCGGGTGGCGATGGCGCGCCAAGACCTCGAGCGTGAGTTCGAGGGGAGGCTTGAGTTGATCCGGGTCAAAGCTGAAGGGAGGACCGTAGCCTTGAGGGCCAAGCGAGAGGAGGCGATGCGGCTGGCCGACGCCTCCCGGTCCGCCCTTGAGGTAGCGCAAGTGGAGTTAGCCGCCTCCCAGGCCGAGATGCTCCGTCTTCGCCAGCGGGTGGAGGAGGCTGAGGGCGTCGCGCGCCAGAACACGAATGAGATATGTCAGCGGCAGGTCCTGGAGCACGTGCACGGCCCCATGCTCGCCACGCTCCGGGAGAGAGCTAGCGCAGCCTTGGGCACATCTGTGAGGCGGCTGTTGGCGAGCCGCACACAGCCAACTACGCTGGCAACCTTCAGTTCTTCACCGCCGTGGTGACGCAGCTGGAGGCACTGTCGGCCAGGGCCGACAGGTTGGTGGAGGAGTGGAGCCGTGCCCTGCTCGGGCGCGCCTTTTCCCGTGTCTTCAGCCATCTCCTGAACATGGATTCCCACTTCGATTTTGACGCCGTCATCGCCCCGGTTCCCCAGGCCGTCCGAGGCGACCTGGCGCACTGGGTGGAAGACAACATGGACGCCCTTGTCAGGGCCTTCGCTTCAGACGATGACGACGTGATCGTGGCTGCTGATGAGGGCGGTGTGGTGAATGGCCCTGACACCGCTGGTGGCGACGCAGACAACGATGGCGAGTTCGGCGATGCCAGCGGCGGCTCGGGAGGTTCTTCCGAGGATGCATTGGGGGATTGGTCCGACTGAGTGTGTATCTCTCCTGTCTCTTTTACCCTGCATGAATAGAACTCAGGTTTTTGTCCTGATGGCTGTGAGAGCATTTTGGGAGGGGAAGCCCCTCATGTAAAACCTGTGTTCATCGTATTAGTAGTTGTCATATTGCACGAGCGCCCGCGCCTGGTGGTTGGCTGGTTTACCTTTGTTGCGCGCAAGCCCCGAAGCAGCCTGCGGGAGGACGTGACGTCTTGGGTGTTCTTTAGTTGAATCCGTAGGATATGAGAGTGTTGCCGGCGGGGAGCTTCACAGGCGTTGGCCTTCTTCACAGGCTTCGGGCCTTTTCCCAAATGCGATGGCTTCACAGGCATTTGCCTTCTTCACAGGCTCCGGGCTTTTTCCTAAACGCGACAGCTTCACAGGCATTTGCCTTCTTCACAGGCTCCGTGCCTTTTCCGAAATGCGACAGCTTCACAGGCATTTGCCTTCTTCACAGGCTCTGGGCCTTTTCCTGAACGCGACAGCTTCATAGGCGTTTGCCTTGTTCACAGGCTCTGGGCCTTTTCCTGAACGCGACAGCTTCACAGGCATTTTCCTTCTTCACAGGCTCTGGGCCTTTTCCTGAACACGACAGCTTCACAGGCGTTTGCCTTCTTCACAGGCTCTGGGCCTTTTCCTGAACGCGACAGCTTCATAGGCGTTTGCCTTCTTCACAGGCTCTGGGACTTTTCCTAACAGGACAACCTCCGCAGGCACCCGAAAATCCTCCTGAGAGGGAGCAACAGCGGCAGTTTGGGTTGCGCACGAGCCAGGCCTGACCCGACTCGCGGGGGGCTCGCGAGGGGAGGCAGCTATGGCGAAGCGGTAACCAGAACGCGAGAAACGGCTCGAACGAGAACAAGCACCCCTTCCCCGAACACACGCAAATCTCAAATTCGAATCCAACTTAAATCCAGCGGGGGAAAAGATACAGCCAAAGGGAAAGGCAATGAAAGCAGACAAAAGGCCGCGTCCGGCACCTAATCTAGTCTTGGACGTCTTCTCACCAGCGCGGAGCTAAGTGCTGTCCACTGGGCGTGGGAGGGAGCCCCAGGGCCTGAGGCTGGCACCCTTGAGACTCCGAGGCGTGTATAGCCCCACTCATTATTACGTGAGAGTGTCACGGGGTGGCGAGCTTCACATGCATCGGGCCTTCTTCACAGGTACTGGCCTTGCTTCATATCGCCAGACGAGGGCCCCACCTTGCGCCACACTCTAGTGCCATCAGCAATGACCGGAACCCAGGACGCCGCCCGATGGGGTAGAGCGGTCGCCAGCGGTTCCCCCGACGACCACGGGTCCTCCGCCAGGGGCAGGCCCTGAGGCACCTCCCCAGCAGAGGGCCTACCTCCTGAGAACACCTTGCTCCGAACGCCGCGGTGGCGATGTCGGATCTCGGCCCCTCTCTTGCAGCCCCCTGCGCCCTCCTCCCGAGGGGTAGGAGACTGTGGGAGCGGGCAGCTGCTTGCTGTGGCGACCTGCACCTCCTGTGATCCATGGTTAGCGTATACCTGCTCCTGAAGAATTAGCGGTGCCCGATAATCGTTGCCTCCAGCGTGGCCAGTGGGACCGTTCCGGGGCTCCTGGAAAGGCTTGGCTTCTAGTGCCACGTCCCCCCAGCTTGGGCTGAGGAGCGAGCCTTGTCCATTCTCGTGAGGGTGTCCTTGGTCCATCATGAGGGGCACGTATTCCTCCGGCGCCGTCATCCCGAATGCCACGCCGTAATGCCCCGCATGCCAAGCGGTCCCGCCTATCACGCCTACTGCAGGGTGACAGGGGGCGGGGGCAGCGCCGCCGCCGGTCCGATGCTGACAGCTCTGCTGGCGTCGAAGTAGCCTTGGAGCCCGCGGGCGCACGTGGAGCCCCCGCGCGGGTCGCCCTGGGCTTGAGACGGGAGCTGGGTGGAGAAGGGGTGAGCCCCCGAGGCGGCGAAGCCTAGGAGCTCCGCCACTCGCTCCAGCAGCACGTCGTGGCCGCCCTCCAGCAGTCTGCACTGCAGCAGCTCTCGGGCCACCGTGAGTGCGGCCCTTGAGTTCGCCTGCTCCCGGCGGGTGTACGGTGTCGTGGTCGCGGAGTGATTGGAGGCCCTTGCTGCCGATCGTGCCTGCCGTGGTGTAAGAGTTGTCGAAGTCT
The DNA here is from genome assembly GCF_002162155.2 of Triticum dicoccoides. Lineage (NCBI taxonomy): Eukaryota > Viridiplantae > Streptophyta > Magnoliopsida > Poales > Poaceae > Triticum > Triticum dicoccoides. The sequence goes on from NC_041388.1 coordinate 510,472,848, forward strand.
GTCCACGTCGCCCGCGGCCCGCAGCGCCCTGCAGACCGCGAGCTGCCTGGGGCACGGGGTCGCCCGAGGCGAGCGGTTCTGCGCGGGCGGGCCACGCAGCCCATGGGTCGGGGTTGCCCTCCTGGTCGCCGGGCATGGTGATGACGACGCGACGGGGCACGGAGCCATGGAAGACAAATTCCGGCGCACCCCTACCTGGCGCGCCAAATGTCAGATTTCGGGTTCCGGTAGACCCTTAAGGTTCAAACACTAGGGTGCGCGCGGAGATTACGCCTTCTACCACTCCGTCTCGCAAAGATCTAGACTACTGAAAGAACTGCACAAGAGACACAAGGTTTATACTGGTTCGGGCCACCGTTGTGGTGTAATACCCTACTCCAGTGTGTGGTGGGTGGATTGCCTCTTGGGCTGATGATGGTGAACAGTACAACGAAGAACAGCCTCGCGAGGGTCTGTTCTTGGCTGGGGCGATGAACTGCTGGGAGGAGTTCAGCCTCCTTTCTCTCTCTCTCTCTCTCTCTCTCTCTCTATGCCTACCGCCTCCTTACTCTATTGTTCATCCCCCTTTTTCCCACCTTGCTCTGTGGGCAGCTGGTCCTATTTATAGAGGCCCTGGTCCTCTTCCCAAATATCGAGCGGGAAGGGAGCCAACAATGGCGGGCTAATTTGAAGGGGGACAACAAGTATCAGCTATCCTGACAAAAGCAGTCTTCGCCTATGCAAAGCTCTGGTGATGACGCCGTCTTGGGCTCCACGGTGACCTCCGTCTCGTAGTCCTCCTGGTCTTGGTCTCGTTGCACCGAAATGGCAACCTTTGCCTGATGCCTCGGTACTCCGCGGCTGCGCTTGCTCCCTTTGCACCAAAGAGGAAAAGAGGACGCTGCGCGGGCTCGCACCCGCCTGGCGCCCTGAGTCGTCATGGCTTGCGTCACAGGCACCTCGCGAGGTACCCTGCCTTGATCTCTCCGCCTCCTTGTGAGCCAGCCTGACGAGGCCGCGCCTGAGGAAGCTCCGTGTCGTCCGCCCCGCAAGGCTTGGCCCCTCGCGAGGGTCTTGAGTCTTGTGTTGATGAAGATGGGCCGTGCTGGGCCCCCCTTTGAGCCACGCCGCAGGCCACAGGCAGGCAAGTCTGGGGACCCCCGTTCCCAGAACATCGACAAAAGGTACTCCATTTCACGTGATAATCGGTTATGGTTTAGTTGATTTGGATCATGTGATCACTTAGAAGATTAGAGGGATGTCTTTCTAAGTGGGAGTTCTTAAGTAATATGATTAATTGAACTTAAATTTATCATGAACTTAGTACCTGATAGTATCTTGCTTGTCTATGTTTGATTGTAGATAGATGGCCCGTGTTGTTGTTCCATTGAATTTTAATGCGTTCCTTGAGAAAGCAAGGTTGAAAGATGATGGTAGCAATTACACGGACTAGGTCCGTAACTTGAGGATTATCCTCATTGCTGCACAGAAGAATTACGTCCTGGAAGCACCACTAGGTGCCAGGCCTGCTGCTGGAGCAACACCAGATATTATGAACGTCTGGCAGAGCAAAGTTGATGACTACTCGATAGTTCAGTGTGCCATGCTTTACGGCTTAGAATCGGGACTTCAACGACGTTTTGAACGTCATGGAGCATATGAGATGTTCCACGAGTTGAAGTTAATATTTCAAGCAAATGCCCGGATTGAGAGATATGAAGTATCCAATAAATTCTATAGCTGCAAGATGGAGGAGAATAGTTCTGTCAGTGAACATATACTCAAAATGTCTGGGTATCATAATCACTTGACTCAACTGGGAGTTAATCTTCCTGTTGATAGTGTCATTGACAGAGTTCTTCAATCATTGCCACCAAGCTACAAGAGCTTCGTGATGAACTATAACATGCAAGGGATGGATAAGACAATTCCCGAGCTCTTCGCAATGCTAAAGGCTGCGGAGGTAGAAATCAAGAAGGAGCATCAAGTGTTGATGGTCAACAAGACCGCCAGTTTCAAGAAAAAGGGCAAAGGGAAGAAGAAGGGGAACTTCAAGAAGAACAGTAAGCAAGTTACTGTTCAGGAGAAGAAACCCAAATCTGGACCTAAGCCTGAAACTGAGTGCTTGTACTGCAAGCAGACTGGACACTGGAAGCGGAACTGTCCCAAGTATTTGGCGGATAAGAAGGATGGCAAGGTGAACAAAGGTATATGTGATATACATGTTATTGATGTGTACCTTACTAGAGCTCGTAGTAGCACTTGGATATTTGATACTGGTTCTGTTGCTAACATTTGCAACTCGAAATAGGGACTACGGATTAAGCAAACACTGGCAAAGGACGAGGTGACGATGCGCGTGGGAAATGGTTCCAAAGTCGATGTGATCGCGGTCGGCATGCTACCTCTACATCTACCTTCGGGATTAGTTTTATACCTAAATAATTGTTATTTGGTGCCAGCGTTGAGCATGAACATTATATCTGGATCTTGTTTGATGCGAGACGGTTATTCATTTAAATCAGAGAATAATGGTTGTTCTATTTATATGAGTAATATCTTTTATGGTCATGCACCCTTGAAGAGTGGTCTATTTTTGATGAATCTCGATAGTAGTGATACACATATTCATAATGTTGAAACCAAAAGATGCAGAGTTGATAATGATAGTGCAACTTATTTGTGGCACTGCCATTTAGGTCATATCGGTGTAAAGCGCATGAAGAAACTCCATACTGATGGACTTTTGGAATCACTTGATTATGAATCACTTGGTACTTGTGAACCGTGCCTCATGGGCAAGATGACCAAAACGCCGTTCTCCGGTACTATGGAGAGAGCAATGGATTTGTTGGAAATCATACATACAGATGTATGTGGTCCGATGAATATTGAGGCTCGTGGCGGATATCGTTATTTTCTCACCTTCACAGATGATTTAAGCAGATATGGGTATATCTACTTAATGAAACATTAGTCTAAAACATTTGAAAAGTTCAAAGAATTTCAGAGTGAAGTTGAAAATCATCGTAACAAGAAAATAAAGTTTCTACGATCTGATCGTGGAGGAGAATATTTGAGTTACGAGTTTGGTCTACATTTGAAACAATGCGGAATAGTTTCACAACTCACGCCACCCGGAATAGCACAGCGTAATGGTGTGTCCAAACGTCGTAATCGTACTTTACTAGATATGGTGCGATCTATGATGTCTCTTACAGATTTACCGCTATCGTTTTGGGGTTATGCTTTAGAGACGACTGCATTCACGTTAAATAGGGCAGCATCGAAATCCGTTGAGACGACTCCTTATGAACTGTGGTTTGGCAAGAAACCAAAGTTGTCGTTTCTGAAAGTTTGGGGCTGCGATGCTTATGTGAAAAAGCTTCAACCTGATAAGCTCGAACCCAAATCGGAGAAATGTGTCTTCATAGGATACCCAAAGGAAACTGTTGGGTACACCTTCTATCACAGATCCGAAGGCAAGACTTTCGTTGCTAAGAATTGATCCTTTCTAGAGAAGGAGTTTCTCTCGAAAGAAGTGAGTGGGAGGAAAGTAGAACTTGATGAGGTAACTGTACCTGCTCCCTTATTGGAAAGTAGTACATCACAGAAACCGGTTTTTGTGACACCTATACCAATTAGTGAGGAAGCTAATGATAATGACCATGAAACTTCAGATCAAGTTACTACCGAACCTCGTAGATCAACCAGAATAAGATCCACACCAGAGTGGTACGGTAATCCTGTTCTGGAAGTCATGCTACTAGATCATGATGAACCTACGAACTATGAAGAAGCGATGGTGAGCCCAGATTCCGCAAAATGGCTAGAAGCCATGAAATCTGAGATGGGATCCATGTATGAGAACAAAGTGTGGACTTTGGTTGACTTGCCCGTTGATCGGCAAGCAATTGAGAATAAATGAATCTTCAAGAAGAAGACTGACGCTGACGGTAATGTTACTGTCTACAAAGCTCGACTTGTTACAAAAGGTTTTCGACAAGTTCAAGGGATTGACTACGATGAGACCTTCTCACCCATAGTGATGCTTAAGTCTGTCCGAATCATGTTAGCAATTGCCGCATTTTATGATTATGAAATTTGGCAAATGGATGTTAAAACTGCATTCCTGAATGGATTTCTGGAAGAAGAGTTGTATATCATGCAACCAGAAGGTTTTATCGATCCAAAAGAAGCTAACAAAGTGTGCAAGCTCCAGTGATCCATTTGTGGACTGGTGCAAGCCTCTCAGAGTTGGAATAAACGCTTTGATAGTGTGATCAAAGCTTTTGGTTTTGTACAAACTTTTGGATAAGCATGTATTTACAAGAAAGTGAGTGGGAGCTCTGTAGCATTTCTGATATTATATGTGGATGACATATCATTGATTGGAAATGATATAGAATTTCTGGATAGCATAAAGGGATATTTGAATAAGAGTTTTTCAATGAAAGACCTCGGCGAAGCTGCTTAAATATTGCACATTAAGATCTATAGAGATAGATCAAGACGCTTAATTGGACTTCCACAAAGCACATACCTTGACAAAGTTTTGAAGAAGTTAAAAATGGATCAGGCAAAGAAAGGGTTCTTGCCTGTGTTACAAGGTGTGAAGTTGAGTAAGACTCAATGTCCGACCACCGCAGAAGATAGAGAGAAAATGAAAGATGTTCCCTATGCTTCAGCCATAGGCTCTATCATGTATGCAATGTTGTGTACCAGACCTGATGTGTCCCTTGCTATAAGTCTAGCAGGGAGGTACCAAAGTAATCCTGGAGTGGATCACTGGACAGCGGTCAAGAACATCCTGAAGTACCTGAAAAGGACTAAGGATATGTTTCTCATATATGGAGGTGACAAAGAGCTCATCGTAAATGGTTACGTTGATGCAAGCTTTGACACTGATTCGGACGATTCTAAATCGCAAACCGGATACGTGTTTATATTGAACGGTGGAGCTGTCAGTTGGTGCAGTTCTAAACAAAGCGGCGTGGCGGGATCTACATGTGAAGCGGAGTACATAGCTGCTTCGGAAGCAGCAAATGAAGGAGTCTGGATGAAGGAGTTCATATCCGATCTAGGTGTCATACCTAGTGCATCGGGTCCAATGAAAATCTTTTGTGACAATACTGGTGCAATTGCCTTGGCGAAGGAATCCAGATTTCACAAGAGAACCAAGCACATCAAGAGACGCTTCAATTCCATTCGGGATTTAGTCCAAGTGGGAGACATAGAAATTTGCAAGATACATACGGATCTGAATGTTGCAGACCCGCTGACTAAGCCTCTTCCACGAGCAAAACATGATCAGCACCAAGGCTCCATGGGTGTTAGAATCATTATTGTTGGGTTTCGTAGTAATTTCAAAAAATTTCCTACGCACACGCAAGATTATGTGATGCATAGCAACGAGGGGGAGAGTGTTGTCTATGTACCCAACGCAGACCGACTGCGGAAGCGCTGACACGACGTAGAGGAAGTAGTCGTACGTCTTCACGATCCAACTGATCAAGCACCGAAACTACGACACCTCCGAGTTCGAGCACACGTTCAGCTCGATGACGATCCCCGGACTCCGATCCAGCAAAGTGTCGGGGAAGAGTTCCGTCAGCACGACGGTGTGGTGACGATCTTGATGAACTACAGCAGCAGGGCTTCGCCTAAACTCCGCTACAGTATTATCGAGGAATATGGTGGCAGGGGGCACCGCACACGGCTAAGGAATAGATCACGTGGATCAACTTGTGTGTTCTAGGGTGCCTCTACCTCAGTATATAAAGGAGCCAAGGGGGGAGGGGGGCGCCGGCCAGAGAGAGAGGCGCAGGAGGAGTCCTACTCCTTCCGGGAGTAGGACTCCCCCCCAATCCTATTCCAACTAGGATTCCCCAAAGGGGGAAAGAGGGAGAGGGGGGCCGGCCATCTTCTCCTAGTCCTAATAGGACTAGGGGAGGGGGAAGTGGCGCAGCCACCTTGGGCTGCCCCTTTCTCCTTTCCACTAAGGCCCACGAAGGCCCATATGGTTCCCGGGGGGTTCCGGTAACCTCCCGGTAACCCGGTAAAATCCCGATTTCACCCGGAACACTTCCGATATCCAAATATAGGCTTCCAATATATCAATCTTTACGTCTCGACCATTTCGAGACTCCTCGTCATGTCCGTGATCACATCCGGGACTCCGAACAACCTTCGGTACATCAAAATGCATAAACTCATAATATAACTGTCGTCGTAACCTTAAGCGTGCGGACCCTACGGGTTTGAGAACAATGTAGACATGACCGAGACACGTCTCCGGTCAATAACCAATAGCGGGACCTGGATGCCCATATTGGCTCCTACATATTCTACGAAGATCTTTATCGGTCAGACCGCATAACAACTTACGTTGTTCCCTTTGTCATCGGTATGTTACTTGCCCGAGATTCGATCGTCGGTATCCAATACCTAGTTCAATCTCGTTACCGGCAAGTCTCTTTACTCGTTCCGTAATACATCATCTTACAACTAACATATTAGTTGCAGTGCTTGCAAGGCTTATGTGATGTGTATTACCGAGAGGGCCCAGAGATACCTCTCCGACAATCGGAGTGACAAATCCTAATCTCGAAATACGCCAACCCAACATCTACCTTTGGAGACACCTGTAATGCTCCTTTATAATCACCCAGTTACGTTGTGACGTTTGGTAGCACCCAAAGTGTTCCACCGGCAAACGGGAGTTGCATAATCTCATAGTCATAGGAACATGTATAAGTCATGAAGAAAGCAATAGCAACATACTAAATGATCGTGTGCTAAGCTAATGGAATGGGTCATGTCAATCAGATCATTCAACTAATGATGTGACCTCATTGATCAAATAACAACACTTTGTTCATGGTTAGGAAACATAACCATCTTTGATTAACGAGCTAGTCAAGTAGAGGCATACTAGTGACACTCTGTTTGTCTATGTATTCACACATGTATCATGTTTCCGGTTAATACAATTCTAGCATGAATAATAAACATTTATCATGAAATAAGGAAATAAATAATAACTTTATTATTGCCTCTAGGGCATATTTCCTTCATTCTCCCACTTGCACTAGAGTCAATAATCTAGATTACACTGTAAAGATTCTAACACCCATGGAGCCTTGGTGCTGATCATGTTTTGCTCATGGAAGAGGTTTAGTCAACGGGTCTGCAACATTCAGATCCGTATGTATCTTGCAAATCTCTTATGTCTCCCACCTGGACTAGATCCCGGATAGAATTGAAGCGTCTCTTGATGTGTTTGGTCCTTTTGTGAAATCTGGATTCCTTTGCCAAGGCAATTGCACCAGTATTGTCACAAAAGATTTTCATTGGACCCGATGCATTAGGTATGACACCTAGATCGGATATGAACTCCTTCATCCAGACTCCTTCGTTCGCTGCTTCTGAAGCAGCTATGTACTCCGCTTCACACGTAGATCCCGCTACGACGCTTTGTTTAGAACTGCACCAACTGACAGCTCCACCGTTTAATGTAAACACGTATCCGGTTTGCGATTTAGAATCGTCCGGATCAGTGTCAAAGCTTGCATCAACGTAACCTTTTACGGTGAGCTCTTTGTCACCTCCATATACGAGAAACATATCCTTAGTCTTTTTCAGGTATCTAAGGATGTTCTTGACCGCTGTCCAGTGATCCACTCCTGGATTACTTTGGTACCTCCCTGCTAAACTTATAGCAAGGCACACATCAGGTCTGGTACACAACATTGCATACATGATAGATCCTATGGCTGATGCATAGGGAACATCTTTCATATTCTCTCTATCTTCTGCAGTGGTCGGGCATTGAGTCTTACTCAACTTCACACCTTGTAACACAGGCAAGAACCCTTTCTTTGCTTGATCCATTTTGAACTTCTTCAAAATTTTGTCAAGGTATGTGCTTTGTGAAAGTCCAATTAAGCGTCTTGATCTATCTCTATAGATCTTAATGCCTAATATGTAAGCAGCTTCATCGAGGTCTTTCATTGAAAAACTTTTATTCAAGTATCCCTTTATGCTATCCAGAAATTCTATATCGTTTCCAATCAGCAATATGTCATCCACATATAATATCAGAAATGCTACAGAGCTCCCACTCACTTTCTTGTAAATACAGGCTTCTCCGAAAGTCTGTATAAAACCAAATGCTTTGATCACACTATCAAAACGTTTATTCCAACTCCGAGAGGCTTGCACCAGTCCATAAATGGATCGCTGGAGCTTGCACACTTTGTTAGCTCCCTTTGGATCGACAAAACCTTCTGGTTGCATCATATACAACTCTTCTTCCAGAAATCCATTCAGGAATGCAGTTTTGACATCCATCTGCCAGATTTCATAATCATAAAATGCGGCAATCGCTAACATGATTCGGACGGACTTAAGCATCGCTACGGGTGAGAAGGTCTCATCGTAGTCAATCCCTTGAACTTGCCGAAAACCTTTTGCGACAAGTCGAGCTTTGTAGACAGTAACATTACCATCAGCGTCAGTCTTCTTCTTAAAGATCCATTTATTCTCAATTGCTTGCCGATCATCGGGCAAGTCAACCAAAGTCCATACTTTGTTCTCATACATGGATCCCATCTCAGATTTCATGGCTTCAAGCCACTTTGCGGAATCTGGGCTCACCATCGCTTTTTCATAGTTCGTAGGTTCATCATGATCTAGTAGCATGACTTCCAGAACAGGATTACCGTACCACTCTGGCGCGGATCTTACTCTGGTTGATCTACGAGGTTCAGTAGCATCTTGATCTGAAGTTTCATGATCATTATCATTGGCTTCCTCACTAACTGGTGTAGGTGTCACTGAAACAGTTTTCTGTGATGTACTACTTTCCAGTAAGGGAGCAGGTACTGTTACCTCGTCAAGTTCTACTTTCTTCCCACTCACTTCTTTCGAGAGAAACTCCTTCTCTAGAAAAACTCCGAATTTAGCAACAAAAGTCTGGCCTTCGGATTTGTGATAGAAGGTGTACCCAACAGTCTCCTTTGGGTATCCTATGAAGACATATTTCTCCGATTTGGGTTCGAGCTTATCATGTTGAAACTTTTTCACATAAGCATCGCAGTCCCAAACTTTAAGAAACGACAGCTTAGGTTTCTTGCCAAACCATAGTTCATATGGTGTCATCTCAACGGATTTAGATGGTGCCCTATTTAACGTGAATGCAGCTGTCTCTAATGCATAACTCCAAAACGATAGTGGTAGATCGGTAAGAGACATCAGAGATCGCACTATATCCAATAAAATACGGTTATGATGTTCGGACACACCATTATGCTATGGTGTTCCATGTGGCATGAGTTTGTGAAACTATTCCACATTGTTTTAATTGAAGACCAAACTCGTAACTCAAATATTTTACCTCTGCGATCATATCGTAGAAACTTTTATTTTCTTGTCATGATGATTTTCCACTTCACTCTGAAATTCTTTGAACTGTTCAAATGTTTCAGACTTATGTTTCATCAAGTAGATATCCCCATATCTGCTCAAATCATCTGTGAAAGTCAAAAAATAATGATACCTGCTGCAAGCCTTAATATTCATCGGACCACATACATCAGTATGTATGATCTCCAACAAATCTGTTGCTTGCTTCATTGTTCCGGAGAACGGCGTTTTAGTCATCTTGCCCAAAAGGCATGGTTCGCAAGCATCAAGTGATTCATAATCAAGTGATTCCAAAATCCCATCAGCATGGAGTTTCTTCATGCGCTTTACACCAATATGACCTAAACGGCAGTGCTACAAATAAGTTGCACTATCATTATTAACTTTGCATCTTTTGGTTTCAAAATTATGATTATGTGTATCACCACGATCGAGATCCAACGAACTATTTTCATTGGGTGTGTAACCATATAAGGTTTTATTCATGTAAACAGAACAACAATTTATTCTCTTACTTAAATGAATAACCGTATTACAATAAACATGATCAAATCATATTCATGCTCAACGCAAACACCAAATAACACTTATTCAGGTTCAACACTAATCCCGAAAGTATAGGGAGTGTGCGATGATGATCATATCAATCTTGGAACCACTTCCAACACACATCGTCACTTCACCCTTAACTAGTCTCTGTTTATTCTGCAACTCCCGTTTCGAGTTACTAATCTTAGCAACTGAACTAGTATCAAATACTGAGGGGTTGCTATAAACACTAGTAAAGTACACATCAATAACATGTATATCAAATATACTTATGTTCACTTTGCCATCCTTCTTATCTGCCAATCACTTGGGGTAGTTCCGCTTCCAGTGACCAGTCCCTTTGCAGTAGAAATACTTAGTCTCAGGCTTAGGACCAGACTTGGGCTTCTTCACTTGAGCAGCAACTTGCTTGCTGTTCTTCTTGAAGTTCCCTTCTTCCCTCTGCCCTTTTCTTGAAACTAGTGGTCTTGTCTACCATCAACACTTGATGTTTTTCTCGATTTCTACCTTCGTCAATTTCCGCATTACGAAGAGCTTGGGAATCGTTTCCGTTATCCCTTGCATGTCATAGTTCATCATGAAGTTCTACTAACTTGGTGATGGTGACTAGAGAATTCTGTCAATCACTATCTTATCTGGAAGATTAACTCCCACTTGATTCAAGCGATTGTAGTACTCAGACAATCTGGGCACATGCTCACTAGTTGAGCGATTCTCCTCCATGTTTTAGATATAGAACTTGTTGGAGACTTCATATCTCTCAACTCGGGTATTTGAAATATTAACTTCAACTCCTGGAACATCTCATATGCTCCATGACGTTCAAAACGTCTTTGAAGGCCCGATTCTAAGCCATTAAGCATGGTGCACTAAACTATCAAGTAGTCATCATATTGAGCTAGCCAAACGTTCATAACGTCTGTATCTGCTCCTGCAATAGGTCCATCACCTAGCGGTGCATCAAGGACATAATTCTTCTGTGCAGCAATGAGGATAAACCTTAGATCACAGATCCAATCCGCATGATTGCTACTAACATCTTTCAATACAATTTTCTCTAGGAACATATCAAAATAAACATATGAAAGCAACAACGCAAGCTATTGATCTACAACATAATTTGCAAAATACTACTAGCACTAAGTTCATGATAAATTTAAGTTCAATTAATCATATTACTTAAGAACTCCCACTTAGATAGACATCCCTCTAATCTTCTAAGTGATTACGTGATCCATATCAACTAAACCATGACCGATCATCACGTGAGATGGAGTAGTTTTCAATGGTGAACATCACTATGTTGATCATATCTACTATATGATTCACGCTCGACCTTTTGGTCTCCGTGTTACGAGGCCATATCTGCATATGCTAGGCTCGTCAAGTTTAACCTGAGTATTCTGCATGTGCAAAACTGGCTTGCACCCGTTGTAGATGGACGTAGAGCTTATCACACCCGATCATCACGTGGTGTCTGGGCACGACGAACTTTGGCAACGGCGCATACTCAGGGAGAACACTTCTTGATAATTTAGTGAGAGATCATCTTATAATGCTACCGTCAATCAAAGCAAGATAAGATGCATAAAAAGATAAACATCACATGCAATCAATATAAGTGATATGATATGGCCATCATCATCTTGTGCTTGTGATCTCCATCTCCGAAGCACCGTCATGATCACCATCGTCACCGGCGCGACACCTTGATCTCCATCGTAGCATCATTGTCGTCTCGCCAATCTTATGCTTCCACGACTATCACTACCGTTTAGTAATATTACATCGCAATTGCATTGCATACAATAAAACGACAACCATATGGCTCCTGCCAGTTGCCGATAACTCGGTTACAAAACATGATCATCTCATACAATAAAATTCAGCATCATGCCTTGACCATATCACATCACAACATGCCCTGCAAAAACAAGTTAGACGTCCTCTACTTTGTTGTTGCATGTTTTACGTGGCTGCTACGGGCTTAAGTAAGAACCAATCTCACCTACGCATCAAAACCACAACGATAGTTTGTCAAATAGACTCCGTTTTAACCTTCGCAAGGACCGGGCGTAGCCATACTTGGTTCAAGTAAAGTTGGAGAGACAGTCGCCCGCAAGCCACCTGTGTGCAAAGCACGTCGGGAGAACCGGTCTCGCGTAAGCGTACGCGTAATGTTGGTCCGGGTCATCTCGTCCAACAATACCGCCGAACCAAAGTATGACATGCTGGTAGGCAGTATGACTTGTATCGTCCACAACTCACTTGTGTTCTACTTGTGCATATAACATCAACATAAATAACCTAGGCTCGGATGCCACTGTTGGGTTTCGTAGTAATTTCAAAAAAATTCCTACGCACACGCAAGATCATGTGATGCATAGCAACGAGGGGGAGAGTGTTGTCTACGTACCCAACGCAGACCGACTGCGGAAGCGCTAACACGACGTAGAGGAAGTAGTCGTACGTCTTCACGATCCAACCGATCAAGCACCGAAACTACGACACCTCCGAGTTCGAGCACACGTTCAGCTCGATGACGATCCCCGGACTCCGATCCAGCAAAGTGTCGGGGAAGAGTTCCGTCAGCACGACGGCGTGGTGACGATCTTGATGAACTACAGCAGCAGGGCTTCGCCTAAACTCCGCTATAGTATTATCGAGGAATATGGTGGCAGGGGGCACCGCACACGGCTAAGGAATAGATCACGTGGATCAACTTGTGTGTTCTAGGGTGCGTCTACCTCAGTATATAAAGGAGCCAAGGGGGGAGGGGGGCGCCGGCCAGAGAGAGAGGCGCAGGAGGAGTCCTACTCCTTCCGGGAGTAGGACTCCCCCCAATCCTATTCCAACTAGGATTCCCCAAAGGGGGAAAGAGGGAGAGGGTGGCCGGCCATCTTCTCCTAGTCCTAATAGGACTAGGGGAGGGGGAAGTTGCGCAGCCACCTTGGGCTGCCCCTTTCTCCTTTCCACTAAGGCCCACGAAGGCCCATATGGTTCCCGGGGGGTTCCGGTAACCTCCCGGTAACCCGGTAAAATCCCGATTTCACCCGGAACACTTTCGATATCCAAATATAGGCTTCCAATATATCAATCTTTACGTCTCGACCATTTCGAGACTCCTCGTCATGTCCGTGATCACATCCGGGACTCCGAACAACCTTCGGTACATCAAAATGCATAAACTCATAATATAACTGTCATCGTAACCTTAAGCATGCGGACCCTACGGGTTCGAGAATAATGTAGACATGACCGAGACACGTCTCCGGTCAATAACCAATAGCGGGACCTGGATGCCCATATTGGCTCCTACATGTTCTACAAAGATCTTTATCAGTCAGACCGCATAACAACATACGTTGTTCCCTTTGTCATCGGTATGTTACTTGCCCGAGATTCGATTGTCGGTATCCAATACCTAGTTCAATCTCGTTACCGGCAAGTCTCTTTACTCGTTCCGTGATACATCATCTTACAACTAACATATTAGTTGCAGTGCTTGCAAGGCTTATGTGATGTGCATTACCGAGAGGGCCCAGAGATACCTCTCCGACAATCGGAGTGACAAATCCTAATCTCGAAATACGCAACCCAACATCTACCTTTGGAGACACCTGTAATGCTCCTTTATAATCACCCAGTTACGTTGTGACGTTTGGTAGCACCCAAAGTGTTCCTCCGGCAAACGGGAGTTGCATAATCTCATAGTCATAGGAACATGTATAAGTCATGAAGAAAGCAATAGCAACATACTAAACGATCGTGTGCTAAGCTAATGGAATGGGTCATGTCAATCAGATCATTCAACTAATGATGTGACCTCGTTGATCAAATAACAACACTTTGTTCATGGTTAGGAAACATAACCATCTTTGATTAACGAGGTAGTCAAGTAGAGGCATACTAGTGACACTCTGTTTGTCTATGCATTCACACATGTATCATGTTTCCGGTTAATACAATTCTAGCATGAATAATAAACATTTATCATGAAATAAGGAAATAAATAATAACTTTATTATTGCCTCTAGGGCATATTTCCTTCAATTACTGTGTAATCTAGATTATTGACTCTAGCGCAAGTGGGAGACTGAAGGAAATATGCCCTAGAGGCAATAATAAAGTTATTATTTATTTCCTTATATTATGATAAATGTTTATTATTCATGCTAGAATTGTATTAACCGGAAACATAATACATGTGTGAATACATAGACAAACAGAGTGTCACTAATATGCCTCTACTTGACTAGCTCATTAATCGAAGATGGTTATGTTCCGTAGCCATAGACATGAGTTGTCATTTGATTAACGGGGTCACATCATTAGGAGAATGATGTGATTGACTTGACCCATTCCATTAGCTTAGCACTTGATCGTTTAGTTTGTTTCTATTGCTTTCTTCATAACTTATACATGTTCCTATGACTATGAGATTATGCAACCCCCGTTTACCGAAGGAACACTTTGTGTGCTACCAAACGTCACAACATAACTGGGTGATTATAAAGGTGCTCTACAGGTGTCTCCGAAGGTACTTGATGGGTTGGCGTATTTTGAGATTAGGATTTGTCACTCCGATTGTCGGAGAGGTATCTTTGGGCCCTCTCGGTAATGCACATCACTTAAGCCTTGCAAGCATTGCAACTAGTAAGTTAGTTGCGGGATGATGTATTACGGAATGAGTAAAGAGACTTGCTGGTAACGAGATTGAACGAGGTATTGAGATACCAACGATCGAACCTCGGGCAAGTAACATACCGATGACAAAGGAAACAACGTATGTTGTTATGTGGTCTGACCGATAAAGATCTTCGTAGAATATGTGGGAGCCAATATGAGCATCCAGGTTCCGCTATTGGTTATTGACCGGAGACATGTCTCGGTCATGTCTACATAGTTCTCGAACCCGTAGGGTCCGCATGCTTAAAGTTTTGGTGACGATTGTATTATGAGTTTATGTGATTTGATGTACCGAAGGTAGTTAGGAGTCCCGGATGAGATCGGGGACATGACGAGGAGTCTCGAAATCGTCGAGACGTAAAGATCGATATATTGGACGACTATATTCGGACACCGGAAAGGTTCTGAGTGATTCAGGTATTTTCAGGGGTACCGGGGAGTTACGGGAATACAAGGAAGAAGTAATGGGCCTCATGGGCCAAGTGGTGGAAGAGAGGAGGCAGGGCGCATGACCCCCCTAGCCCAAACTGAATTGTACTAGGGGGCCGGCCCCCCTTTCCTCCTTTTCCTCCTTCTCCTTCCTTCTCCTTCTCCTCCTTCCTTTCCTCCTCCTAGTAGGAGTAGGAAAGGGGAGTCCTACTCCTACTAGGAGGAGGACTCCTCCTCCTGGCGCGCCCATAGAGGGCCGGCCGACCTTCCCCCTTGCTCCTTTATATACAGGGGCAGGGGGGCACCTCTAGACACACAAGTTGATTAGTTGATCTCTCCCAGCCGTGTGCGGTGCCCCCCTCCACCATATTCCACCTTGGTCATATCGTAGTGGTGCTTAGGCGAAGCCCTGTGTCGGTAGCAGCATCATCACTGTCACCACGCCGTCGTGCTGACGGAACTCTCTCGTGGAGCTCTGCTGGATCGGAGTTTACGGGACGTCATCGAGCTGAACGTGTGCTGAACTCGGAGGTGCCGTGTGTTCGGTACTTGGATCGGTCGGATCGTGAAGACGTACGACTACATCAACCGCGTTGTGCTAACGCTTCCGCTTTCGGTCCATGAGGGTACGTGGACAACACTCTCCTCTCTCGTTGCTATGCATCACCATGATCTTGCGTGTGCGTAGGAATTTTTTTAAAATTACTACGTTCCCCAACATCTTCCAGTTATTCGCTGTTGTTGCCTTGTCATTTGTTTGCGTGTCATGCATTTCATATCATGTCATCATGTGCATCGCATTTGCATACATGTTTGTCTCATGCATCCGAGCATTTTCTCCGTTCTCCGTTTTGCAATCCGACACTCCCATGTCCTTTGACGTCCCCTTTTGCCTCTTTTCGTGTGCGGGTGTTAAACATTCTCGGACTGGATCGAGATTTTCCAAGCGGCCTTGGTACACAACCGGTAGACCGCCCATCAAGTTTCGTGCCATTTGGAGTCCATTTGATACTCCAACGGTTAAGCGGGGAACCGTAAAGGCCTTGTGTGTGTTGCAGCCCAACACCCCTCCAAAGTGGCCCAAAACCCATCTGAACCCCCTCCATCCTCTCGGCCGTTCGATCACGATCGCGTGGCCGAAAACCGCACCTCATTTGGACTCTCCTAGCCCCCTCTACCTATAAATATGTGCACTCCTCCGAATTTTCGGGTCCAAAACCCTAGTCTCTTCTTCCCCGCGCCGCCGAACACGTCTGGATCGGACCGGACGCGTCCGCCCTGCCTCCTCAGCCACTCCTGCGCCGCCACGTCACCACCGCCGACCCGTGCGCCGACGAGGCCCGCCGGGCCAGATCCGGCCCCTGCGGGCCCAGCCGCCGCCCGCCTCCACCGCGTCCTCGCTCCGTCGCCCGCGCGCCCCGCGCCGCCCCTCGCTGGACTTCGCCCACCACCGCGTCCCCGCCCACCGGCGCACCGCTGCCACCGCGTCCGACCACCGCCTCGACTCGGTGCTACCGCGCCTGACCGCCGCCTCGTCCCGGCGCCACCGCGCCCGTCCGTCGCCTCGCTGCCGACCCCTTCTCCGGCGACGGGCCGGCCAGATCCGTCTTCCTCTCCCCAAGCTCCAGCCACCGCAGGCGAGTTCTGGTCATCCTTGGACTCCGTGCGCGCTCAGATCTGGATTCAGCAAACCCTAGGGTTGACCCGATTTTTGCAAGTCCTTTTCCGTTATTTTTTTAGCCATGTTCATCGCATCATAACTCTGTGCTCGGTGGTCCGTTTTGTGCATATGAGATACCAAAATGTTAATCAGGATGGATTCTTCATTTTGTTCCATTGCACCATGCTTGTTTGACTTCATCTTGATGCCTAAAATGCTGTTGCAAAAGTGCTATAAAATGTTAGTTCCTGATTCTTATCAGATTATGAGCATTTGTCATTTTTGCCATGATTATCGTGTGGTGCATATGAACTTGAGCCCTACATGTGTTTTGGGCTATGCCATGCCATCTTTACAAGGGTGTATGCCATGTATTTTTGTGATCAATGTGGTGACTAGCACAAGAATGCAAAGTAGCTCTCGTGATATTGCTGATTTCAGGGACTTAGAATTTCACTAAGTTTTTGCTCTGCTGTTATTTTTATGCCATGTATTCATGTTGCTACAGAGAGATCCATGCTTCTTTTGAGTATGTTCAGTAAGGATGATTTGGGCATATCGTTGAGCTCTATCCATCCATGCCCTTGTTTGCATTTATGGAGTGCCCTAGCATGACTCAATCTTGCTCTACTTTTGCTATAAAATGTTCCTGGCAGATTGTTTACATGTTAATCAATTTTGCCAAGGTTGTTGTAGTTGATCCATGCATGCTATGAGTTTGTTATTGCCATGGTTAGCTTCATGAACTTGTCTTATTGCTGATGCTATGCTTATCTTGTCATGTAATGCCTTGTGTTGAGTGTATCGAGCTCGGAAACGTGCCTTCGTAACTTTGTTTTTGCCATGTCTAGTTTTCTGCTAAGTCTGAATCTGTTAACAAAACTTGTTATGTTTACATGGGTGCCATCATGTTTTCTATGCCCTTTTGGCTTATGGTCAGTAAGGGACTTTTGTTATATGCTTTGAGTAGATCCATGCCATGCCTTGCTTTGCTATGATCTGATCCTGTAGCATGTTGTTATCTTGCTCTAAACATTGCTTCCTGATGTTAATTCCTGGCATGTTGTTATTTTCACTAAGTCTGTGATGCTGATATCTTTTGATCTTTTGCCATGCTTGTTTGAACCTGCTATTGTGTGATTTAGCCGTAGCTCAGTTTTCATATTTTGTCAAGCATCTTGAGTAGATTACCGCCATAGGCTTTGTTACTATGTTGGGGTGCAGTAGCTTAGTTTCTTGTTGCATTCTAGATGGCATCATGCTGTTAATCACAGAATTGTGCCATTCTTGTTTTGCTTGCCATTTGCAAACCGTGTCTCCGATTCTGGCGATCTTTATATCGATTTCGACCGGAATCATCTCATCTTTCTAGTGGCACTCTTGGTTTGCCAAGTTGAGGCCTGATTCTATCTTTCCCTTCCGAAGCACGCATATGCATTGCATATCACATCTCGCATATCATGTCATGTTTTGCATCATGTTGCTTGCGCATTACACCGTGATTGATTGTCGGTTCTTTTGCTTGTGTTCTTGCCTTGGGTAGAGCCGGGAGACGAGTACGTGATTGAGGAACCTGTCGAGTATGCTAACGAGGATCAAGCTTTCGTCAACTCTGAGAACTTTGCAGGCAAGATGATCATACCCTCGAAATCACTTCTATCTTTGCTTGCTAGATGCTCGCTCTTTTGCTATGCTGCGATACCTACCACATGCTTTATCATGCCTCCCATATTGCCACGTTCAGCCTCTAACCCACCTTTCCTAGCAAACCGTTGTTTGGCTATGTTATCGCTTTGCTCAGCCCCTCTTATAGCATTGCTAGTTGCAGGTGAAGATGAAGTTTGTTCCTTGTTGGAACATGATTATTGTTGGGATATTATTATTATATCTTGTTTACTTTAATGCACCTATATACTTGGTAAAGGGTGGAAGGCTCGGCCTTATGCCTGGTGTTTTGTTCCACTCTTGCCGCCCTAGTTTCCGTCATATCGGTGTTATGTTCCTTGATTTTGTGTTCCTTACGCGGTTGGGTGATAATGGGAACCCCTTGACAGTTCGCCTTGAATAAAACTCCTCCAGCAAGGCCCAACCTTGGTTTTACCATTTGCCACCTAAGCCTTTTTCCCTTGGGAGTCGCGCTCCCGAGGGTCATCTTTATTTTAAACCCCTGGGCCAGTGCTCCTCTGAGTGTTGGTCCAAACTAGAGCACCGTGCAGGGCCGTCCCTTGGCAACTTGGGTTACGTTGGCTCCTGTACACTTAGCTTATCCGGTGTGCCCTGAGAACGAGATATGTCTTGCTGGACTTGCTGGACTTGTTTTACCATTGTCGAAATGTCTTGTAACCGGGATTCCGAGTCTGATTGGGTCTTCCTGCTAGAAGGAATATCGTTCATTGACCGTGAGAGCTTGTGATGGGCTAAGTTGGGACACCCCTGCAGGGTTTTGAACTTTCGATAGTCGTGCCCGCGGTTATGGGGAGATGGGAATTTGTTAATGTCCGGTTGTAGAGAACTTGACATTTGACTTAACTAAAAATACATCAACCGCGTGTGTAGCCGTGATGGTCTCTTTTCGGTGATGTCCGGGAAGTGAACACGGTTCTTGTGTAATGTTGGAACGTGAGTAGTTTCAGGATCACTTCTTGATCACTTCTAGTTCACGACCGTGCATCGCTTCTCTTCTCGCTCTCTTTTGCGTATGCTAGTGCCTGCTGCAGCTCCACCTCACTACCCTATCCTACCCATAAGCTTAAATAGTCTTGATCGCGTGGGTGTGAGATTGCTGAGTCCCCGTGACTCACAGATACTTCCAAAACTGTTGCAGGTGCCGATGATAGCAGTGCAGGTGACGCAACCCAGCTCGATGAAGATCTTGTTCGTTGTTTTGTTTCTTTTCCGGTCGATCAGTAGTGGAGCCCAGTTGGGGCGATCGGGGATCTAGCAATAGGGGTGGTCTTTCTTTATTTTGGTTCTGTAGTCGGACCTTGATTGTATTCTGGATGATGTATGATATTCATGTATTGTTTGAAGTGGCGATTGTAAGCCAACTCTTTATCCCTTTCTTATTCAGTACATGGGATGTATAAAGATTACCCCTCTTGCGACATGCCTACTATGCGGTTATGCCTCTAAGTCGTGCTTCGACAGGTGGGAGATATAGCCGCATCG
This sequence comes from Triticum dicoccoides, assembly GCF_002162155.2. Classification (NCBI taxonomy): domain Eukaryota; kingdom Viridiplantae; phylum Streptophyta; class Magnoliopsida; order Poales; family Poaceae; genus Triticum; species Triticum dicoccoides. The sequence continues at coordinate 510,492,748 of NC_041388.1, forward strand.
TGGGTGTTAAAGGCTTCCCCCTACAACAGGGTGCCGGAACGGGCTCCCGATTGGTTTTTCGTGGCTACAGAGGCTTGCAGTGGTGGAACTCCCGATCTAGGTTTATTTCTAAGGTTTTTGGGATTTATAGGAGGTGTTGCCGTCGGGGACAAGTCAAGGGGGCCCACGAGGCGACGACAAGGCAGGGGGCGTGCCCCCACCCTTGTGGTTGCCTTGGGACTCCTCTCTGATATCTTTTCATTCTAGTATTTTTTATATTTTCCAAAAATACTCTCCGTAAATTTTCAGCTCATTCTGAGAACTTTTATTTTTGCACAAAAAATGACACCACGGTAGTTCTGCTGAAAACAGCGTCAGTCCGGATTAGTTCTAATCAAATCATACCAAAATCATATAAAATTATTGTAAACATGGCATGAATACTTCATAAATTATAGATACGTTGAAGACATATCAGCATCCCCAAGCTTAATTCCAGCTCGTCCTCGAGTAGGTAAATGATAAAAGAAATAATTTATGAAGTGTGAATGCTAGCAAGTGCACAAGTTTGATTAATGGTAATTTCAATCACTTTTTCTAGCATCATTATATATCATAACAGTAGCTCATGTCATTAAGCTTCTCATGATCAAGTAACAAGCTATTCACATGTTGAAACATAGACCATAAACTTTCTTGAAAACTAACAAACTTTGTTCTCAGTCATCAAACAATTGCAATTCATCTTATTTTCAGGAAGGGTCTATGTAAGAGCTTTGATTTAGCAAATCCCACATACTCAACTATCGAATAGTCTTCCATGATTGCTACCACTCAAAGCATGTTTTTAGAACAAATAGCATCCATTGAACACGGAGAAAGATAGGGGCTTAATGTTTCGCCTCCCAACTTACTTATCATATAGATAATTGTCAACAATAATAATTCATGATCAAATATATTTGAATGGCCATATATGCTTAGATCTTTCCCCATCACATGATGCTTGCAAACTAAAGAGTAGGTTGGAATGAGAAGGAATACTACTGAATCTTGCATAAAAGTAAAGTATAGGCCCTTCACAGAGGGAAGCAGGGATTTGCAGAGGTGCCAGATATTGAAACTTTTAAAACAGAGATGAAAATAATTTTGAGAGGTATGCTTTCATTGTCAACACAACAACCATGAGTTCTCACTATCTTCCATGCTAGACACATTATAGGCGGTTCCCAAACAGAATGGTAAAGTTTTTACTCCCCCGCCACCAACAAGCACATTCCACGGCTGGTCCGAAACAACGGGTACTGTCCAACTATCAACAATTCCGGGGGAGTTTTGTTTGCAATTATATTTTGATTTGATTTGAGCATGGAACTGGGCATCCCGGTTACTAGCCATTTTCTCGTGAATGATGAGCGGAGTCCACTCATCGTGAGAATAACCACCTAGCATGGAAGATACTGACAACCCCTAGTCGCTACATGAGCGATTCGGGCATACAAATCAGATTATTATTTGAAGGTTTAGAGTTTGGCACGTGCAAATTTACTTGGAACGGCAGGTAAATACCGCATAAAGGTAGATATGGTGGACACTCATGGAAGAAACTTGGTTCAAGGGTTTTTGGATGCACAAGCAGTATTCCGCTTAGTACAGAAATTTTGGATAGGAAAAGATTCTAAATAGCAAGCACCACATGTTGGAGGATCCATAACAATATAACTTCTATACAAATATACCCAAGCATAACTCATTATGTTGTCTTCCTTGTCCAACTTCAACTAATTTGCTCAAGTTTGAAAATAATTAATGGGGCTCACAATCATGGAAGATGTCCAAGATAGTATATTTATATGTGAAACCTCTATTCCTTCAATATTCTTTCATGAATTGTTCAAGTGATCAATACTATGTTTGCAAACTTTCAATAAATTTACCACCTATACTTCTTATATGTGAAGTCATTACTCCCCATGGGATAAGCATATGAAACATATATAATTTCAGATTTATGATATTAAATTCATGCAACCATTTACTCATAGGATATAAGTGAAGCACACGACTAAATGACAAGTTACTCCAAAAAGATATAAGTGAAGATCAACGAGTAGTCAAATAATTAGGTAGCTATTTGAGGACTCTCTCTCATTTAAAAATTTAAGATCTTAATATTTTATTCAAAAAACAAGCAAAACAAAATAAAATGACATTCCAAGGATAGCACAACCAATGTGAAGAAGCAAAAACTTAGGCTCAACCGAGGCTAACCGATAATTGTTAATGAAGAAAGGTGGGATGCCAACCGGGACATCCCCAAGCTTAGATGCTTTAGACTTCTTGAAATATTAATTAGGGATGATTTGGGCATTCCCAAGCTTGAGCTTTCGTGTCTCCTTAATTCCTCTCATATCATAGTTTCCCGGAATCTTAAAAACTTCATGCACACAAAACTCAACACGAACTCGTGAGATAAGTTAGTATAAATCAATGCAAAACCTTATCATTCTCTACTGTAGCAAATCACTAAAATTATAATTTGACATTGCATACTAAATGCCTCTGCATATTTAATACTCCTATCCTCAAATAGAATCATTAAACAAGCAAACAAATGGAAATAATGCAAACATAACAACAATCTATCTAAACAGAGCAGTCTGTAAAGAATGCAAGAGGAATCATACTTCCTTAACTCCAAAAATTCTGAAAAAGTACCACATTGTAGAAAATTTGTTTTTACTCATTGTGTAAAAAATTCAAGATTTTATCATTTTCTGACTATTCACCAATATTCAAAACATAACAGCAAACTTTCTGTTTTCAAACAGCAACATATAAACTTGCAAAATAAGCATGGTTAAGGCTATACTTGACATTTTTATTGAAATGCAAAACATTACTCTAAATAACATCAAGCAAATCCTAATAAAATAAAATGATGCTCCAAGCAAAACACATATCAAGTGGTGAATAATAGTATAACTCCAAGTAAGGTTACCGATGAACGAAGAAGAAAGAGGGGATGCCATCCGGGGCATCCCCAAGCTTAGTTTCTTGTGTATTCCTTGAGTATTACTTTGGGGTGCCTTGGGCATCCCCAAGCTCAGGCTCTTGCCACTCCCTATTCCGTAGTCCACCGAAACTTCACCCAAAACTTGAAAACTTCACAACACAAACTTAACAGAAAACTCGTAAGCTCCGTTAGTATAATAAAGCAAATCACCACTTAGGTACTTTTGTTAACTCATTCTATATTTATATTGGTATTATATCTACTGTATTCCAACTTCTCCATGGTTCATACCTGTGACGCCCCGAGACCGATGTGCCAGGTGTCGTTCAGTTATTCGCTGTTGTTGCCTTGTCATTGCTTGCGTGTCATGCATTGCATATCATGTCATCATGTGCATTGCATCATCATGTTTTCAAAACTTGCATTCGTCCGGGTTCTTCGAGTTCTCTCAGTTGTCCGTTCTGAGACCAACCACACTTGCACGCGCCCGCGGCGTGTCCGAAATATTATTTTATAAGTGGCCAGAAAATGTTCTCGGAATGGGATGAGAGTTGGCATGCGGTGTCGTTTTGTTGTCAGTAGACCGCCTGCCAAGTTTCATCGCATTCGGAGTCCGTTTGACACCCCAACGGATAAATATAGCGGCAATAGTAGCCGGTCTTACGTCGGACGTTTTCGGTCTCCGGAAACGGTTGCCGGGTTGCATTTCCCCTCTCTCCTCTCAGTCCACACACTTGACCTCGTTCGCCTAACCCCTCTTTGCACAGTGCCCGCGGCCCTCCTCGCGCGCGCGTCCGAAAAGTTGTCCCGGACCCGACCCGGACAGTCGTCACCGTTGGATCCGGATATCCCCAAACGTCTACAAAACGTCTCCGTTTTGTTAATTGGACTCCCTAGCCTATTTTACCTGACCGTCTGATTTTAATCGGAGGGACGAGATAGCCCTAATCTAACCCACCTACTATATATATAGTCTATCCCTAGTTCATTTTGGACAACCCTAATTTCTAGGGATCCTACCCTAGCGCCACCACCCCCACCTAACTCCACTCGGCTTTCCGTGCCCGGCCAATCAAGAGCGCATGCCTCGATCTGGATCGAGAGGAGCGCCTCGCCTCTTCTTCGAACCAGGGAACAGAAACCCAAGGCCGCCTCGAGCTCCTTCACTGTGCTACGCCACCTCCTCCTTGGGTCCTTGCCGTTTCCCGCTCCCCGCGCCTTCCTTCTTGCCGGAGCCAAGCAACCGTTGCCACCCTTCCATCCCCGTTGGCATTGGCCTCGTCCCTCTTTGGATCGAGCAGATGAGTCGCCGCCCATCTCCTCTTTCTCCCCCCTATTTTCCTCTCCTTCCTCCTCTAACCCCCTGCTCTCCCTCCTTTCTCTTTGAACAAAAGCAGGTGCAGTCCCTCCGCGCCATGAAACTCGAAGCCCGCCGTCGGTCTTGTTCCTCGCCGGGAACCGTGATCCCCGCCTCAGATCCACAACCGCCTGCTGTTCCCGCCCGTCCACGGTGCGTTTGCCCGAGACCCTGAGCAGGAGCGCTCGGCCTCGTCTCCTCACGCCTACCACCGCCAAGTCCAAGCCACCTCGCCCGCCGTCCTGCGACCCAGATCCGCCGCTAGCCGTCTTTGTTTCCTTTGCTTCGCGCCGCCATGCCCGCTGACTCCTGCCACGCTGCTCCGCTTCGCTTGTATCGCCCCAGCCCCCTTATGCTCTGTCCACGCGAGGTGAACGAGCGCACCCGCAGCGCCCATTGACCGCATCATTGCCTCCAGATCCAGCCCAGTCAGCGCCTCCTCAACCGGCTTGCTTCCTCCACCCATTGGGCCTTGGCCCATGGTGAGAACCCCAGCCCAGCACCAAGCAGTTTCAGCCGAGTGTTGTTTTTTTCCTTGTCTGCGAATTTGTCTATTATCCAGTGCACTGTTGTTTTGCAGATTAGTCCCCCTAGTTCATGCATTTAATAACTCACTAACCGTGCATCGGATTAAAATGATTTATATATGAAACTTGCTCAGAATTTTGTGTAGGTTAATAATATCGAACTTTCATCCATGTTTAAAATTTTTAAAAATATTGTTTGCATTAATTTGCTCCTATGCCATGTTAAAATGACTTAATTCATAACTAAATAACCGTAACTCCGATTTTAATAAACTTTATATGTATTTGGGGTAGAATTTTGCCTAGTTTATCATGGTGACATTGTTTTGCATGCCTAACAACCATAAAATTGTGTTTAGGGCAGAACAGTACCAAATCTATAATATGCCCATGAGGAGTTTCCAGAATTGTTGATCGTTGTTTCCGGCCTCATTTAAACTTGACTAGTTGGGTAGTTTTCATTTGCTTCACCCTCTTGTCATGTTTATTAACATTTAATATTGTTGGGTACATAAACGAGATCGAACTAAATAATTGATGTGGTGTTCCGTCAATATGCAACTCGTTGCATATTGAGCTCCACTTAATTTGTGGTGTTGTTCGTGCACTTTGCCATGCCATGCCTCATTAAACCGGACATGCATCATAATTGTTTGTGCATCATGCCATGCCTATGTTGGTTGTTTACTATGTTGTGTGCTCTTTTCCGGTGTTGGCTTCTTCGGGTTGGTTCCGTTAACATCGCGTTTGTGAGGACCCGTTCGACTACGTCCGTTTGTCTTCTTCATGGACTCGTTCTTCTTCCTTGCGGGATTTCAGGCAAGATGATCATACCCTCGAAATCACTACTATCTTTGCTATGCTAGTTTGCTCGCTCTTTTGCTATGCCAATGCTACGATGCCTACCATTTGCTTGTCAGCCTCCCAAATTGCCATGTCAAACCTCTAACCCACCATGTCCTAGCAAACTGTTGATTGGCTATGTTACCGCTTTGCTCAGCCCCTCTTATAGCGTTGCTAGTTGCAGGTGAAGATTGGAGTCGTTCCTTGTTGGAACATTTATTTACTTGTTGGTATATCACAATATATCTTATTTAATTAATGCATCTATATACATGGTAAAGGGTGGAAGGCTCGGCCTTATGCCTGGTGTTTTGTTCCACTCTTGCCGCCCTAGTTTCCGTCATATCGGTGTTATGTTCCCGGATTTTGCGTTCCTCACGCGGTTGGGTTATAACGGGAACCCCTTGACAGTTCGCTTTGAATAAAACTCCTCCAGCAAGGGCCAACCTTGGTTTTACCATTCGCCCCCTAGCCTTTTTCCCTTGGGAGTCGCGCATCCCGAGGGTCATCTTTATTTTAACCCCCCCGGGAAAGTGCTTGTCTAAGTGTTGGTCCAAACTAGAGCCACTTGCGGCGCCACCTCGGGGAAACTTGAGGGCTGGTTTTAGCTGTACGTAGTGTTCACCCGGTGTTGCCCTGAGAACGAGATATGTGCAGCTCCTATCAGGATGTCGGCGCATCGGGCGGTCTTGCTGGACTTGATTTACCATTGTCGAGGATGTCTTGTTGTACTGGGTTACCGAGTCTGATCGGAATATCTCGGGAGGAGGTCTATTCCTTCGTTGACCGTGAGAGCTTGTCATGGGCTAAGTTGGGACACCCCTGCAGGCATTTGAACTTTTGAAAGCCGTGCCCGCGGTTATGGGCAGATGGGAATTTGTTAACGTCCGGTTGTAGAAAACCGGAAGTCGACCCTAATTAAAATGAATCAACTGCGTGTGTAACCGTGATGGTCTCTTTCCGGCGGAGTCCGGGAAGTGAACACGGTTGTTGGAGTTATGCTTGACGTAGGTAGCTATAGGATCACTTCTTGATCATACTTTTATCGACCGTGCTTTGCCTTCTATTCTCGCTCTCATTTGCGTATGTTAGCCACCATATATGCTAGTCGCTTGCTGCAGCTCCACCTCATACCTTTTACCTTACCCATAAGCTTAAATAGTCTTGATCGCGAGGGTGCGAGATTGCTGAGTCCCTGTGGCTCACAGATACTTCCAAAACCAGCTTGCAGGTGCCGATGAGACCGTGTAGATGACGCAACCAAGCTCAGGAGGAGCTCGTTGAAGATCTTGTCCTTTGTGTTGTTTCGTTCTAGTTGATCAGTAGTGGAGCCCAGTTGGGGTCGATCGGGGACCTTTGTCGCTTTTGGGGTTCTTCTTTTATTTTGGTTCCGTAGTCGGACCCTGATTGTATTTGGATGATGTAATGCTTTATTCATGTAATTGTGTGAAGTGGCGATTGTAAGCCAACTATGTATCTCTTTCCCTTATGTATTACATGGGTTGTGTGAAGATTACCTCACTTGCGACATATGCCTTCAATGCGATTATGCCTCTAAGTCGTGCCTCGACACGTGGGAGATATAGTCGCATCGAGGGTGTTACAAGTTGGTATCAGAGCCTTCCCCGACCTTAGGAGCCCCATTGCTTGTCGTTTTTAGCGGCCGAGTTGTGTCTAGAAAAAATGTTTTGAGTCTTTTAGAAATTATATATCGGAGAGTTTAGGAATTCTTTTTACTCCCCAGTCTCCTCATCGCTCTGGTAAGGCATTCTGACGTAGAGTTTTGACTCTTCTCTTGTCAAATTTCACTAAAATTCTTTTTAGGATCATGCGGGTATCTTGGAATCGTTCCGATGGTTTTATGATGAGAACATTGTCTTGGTGCCTCCTGTCAGGGGTTTTGTGGAAGTGTCCCGGGGAGTTGAGCTCTGAGGTGTTGTCGTCATAATTTTATCGTTGCAGTTCTGGAATACCTGAGTTTAGTTCGCCGACATCGAAAATCTCTTTTATGCAGTTCGTTGGTGAGATAACCTCGACGCCACCCAGTACTGGGGCGGGAGTTCGGGAGTATCGCCATAACTTGTATAACGGATGCTTTTTGAAGGTTGAGGTAGATGATTTCCGAAGGTTTCTTGGTTATGTGTTGAAGGATGGATACAGCTGGATGTAGGAATTGCTAGTTTGGGTGAGATATTATGCTTCCCCTGTATCCCCAACACCTGATTGCATAACCGGAAAATTTCGGGAGTTTCATAGGTGGGAATTCAAGTAGCTCTTAGGATATCTTTCTGACAGATGTATGATATGAAATTGGGGTTCGATGTCTAGTGGTCCGCCTATTCACGGTCGGTTTTACAATGGTCTCGTTGTGTCTTAAAGAGTCCTTGGCTATGTCGACTCGGGGATGCTTCGTATGTCATGTGCACTGCCTTGTACATGATGGTGCTGTACGATCGAGCCCGTGTAGGCCCCACCACGAAAACTTCGAACGAAATCTCTATCATATGTTTGTTCTGGCTTATTCTGCTAGCCAATCCTTTGTTTTGTTTTGAGTTTTGGTATTCGAGTTGCTTCGAAGTCAAATGTTGATTCCATACCTTTTCCTAAGCGGTATTCTCATACTCCGATGTGAATACCAATCCTTCTTGATCATCAAGATTGTCATGTCAATCATTTTAACTGGTGTGTTTCTCTTCAAGTGGATCCAATCTTGTCAACATTCACAAGATCAAGTATCAGTTTTTCTCAACGTTGTTTGTGTCATCCATATCCAAGTTGCCTTTGTTTTTCCCGCCCTCCCTCCCTTGTTTTTCTTCAAGGACTTGGATTTCTTAATCGAGTATAAATCTTATTGATGGGAAGCCTCTCCATTCTTTTCCTTCAATGTTCTTATCCGGGTGATTCTCATGAAGATTCTAACGGAGCCTCAAGTTCATCATTGTTCGTTCTCTTTCTTCTACGGTGGTTTCAAGTCAAGCTTTGTTGATCATATCCTTTCCTCGTTTTAATGTTTTCTCATACCGGTGCACCTAATAATCTTTCACCGCTCGCTATTCTATTGTTCCAGAGTGCTCAAGTTATCTCGAAGATTCATGTTTTCCACTTTGCTTTCGTTCAAGCTCTTTCGAGGATGTCCCCTCATTCAAGCCATTTAATTCAACCGGTGCTACCTCTCTTTTAAATCGTTCTACGGTGTTTCTTTTGAGTGGGCCCTAACCCACAGGTCTTTTCCCAGGATCTTACCTGACTCTTCTTATTTTTCCGAAGTTACTCCCAAATTCTTTTCGAAGTTGACGTAAGAATGAATTATCATTAGTCTTATGTTTTTCTCCAAGATCTGTCGAATTCTTTTCATTGTTGGCTCAACCTATTCATTTTTATTCTTCCGGAGTGCATAAATAATTCAAGGTGGTGTTTCTCGTCGTCTTTCTCATCATTTGAAGACCGAAGAAGAGTTTTTCCTCCATATCTTATCCGTTCTCTCAAAGATTCGTCATTCTAGCTTGTTGCCATCCTCTCATAGTTGTTTTTGGATTGTGAAAATTCTTTTCACCTATCCGGAGCAATTCAAGAGCCTTCTCAGTTTGTTATCTGGAGTCCATCAATTCAGATTTATTTATCCTCAGCTGTCAGTTATCATTCTCTAATCTTACCGGTGTTTCATGCAAATATCCTCTAATCAGTTCTTGATCTCTTCGTTCTCGTGGATCTAAATTCCCTCAAGCACCTTCGTGCATTTGATAATTATTCCCGGTGTTCCTTTATCTTTTGTTCGTTCTTTTTCTTTTCTTATGGTGGTTCGTTCAAGATTTCTCTTCCTTCGTTATCATATCAATTCATTTGTTCTTTTAATCCTACCGGTGGCTCTTGAAGACCTTCCCAAGTTGGACACTATATCCCCCCTTAATCCTTTTAACATGGATAAGTTGTATGCAATCCATGGTTTGTCATCAATTTAATTGGTGAAGGATATGCATAACATAATTCTTATTCTTGTTCATTCAAGTGATTAATTCCCTATTCCGGAGGTGCATCAACTTCTTGATTCCAATTGTGTTCAGCTTTTTCTTTTCCCTGTGTTTCAAGATCTCTCATTTATCTCGTCGCAAACTTCATCTAATCATTTCAAGGCTTCAACCTTATTCTTTTCATCCTTCACTTCTTTGTGATCATTCTTTTAACCGGAGTTCTTCATGGAGGTTATACATGATGGTTCATCAAGGATTTATATTCCTTCTCGAAGTGTTCATCAATATTCTTTTCAGTGGAGCTCAAGCTTTCTTCATATTGTAGTCCAGAGTGCAATTCTTTCTTCCGTATCATTGGAGGTGGTATTATGTCATTCTTGATATTTTTAATTCATGTTTCATGATTCACATGTTGTCATGAATGAGATATTTTAAATCCATCAATCTCGTCATTGGAGTTATCTTGGGTTATATTTCACCTTAAGCCTTCCCTAAGGATGGTTGTTATTATGGTGCTTATATATGATCCAAGTTCTTCATATATCCTTCCGGTGATAAGCTTCTCGTCTCCTTATTCATGCCAATCCAATTCTTCTTCCCGTGAGTGGCAGGTTGTCACCTCATAATTCGAGATGTATTCCATACGAACTTATCGAGCTTATTCTTTTCGTTGTTGGTGTTCCAACAACTCCATTCGACCCTTCTCCTTAAGATGCCTTTTCAAGCTCTTTTGTAGCAGAAGTTGGATTTTTCTTCTACATTCTTTTGTCTCCATTATCCTTATCCTATTTTTTTTTCTCCCGGAGGCCTATTGATGTTGCTCTTCTCAACCCATCATCTCGTTTGTCTAAGATCATGTTCTTTTCATGATTGCCCATTTAACCGGAGTGTCGTGCCCTCTTTTCAAGTTCTGTCACCTTATCAAGTTCTTATTCAATTCCTCTCTTTTCAGTCGGAGTGCTGCCCAAATTACATCATTCTTATTCCTTCCCTATTTTGTTTTAACCGGAGTCTTGTGTCTATCATTCCTCTTCTAACCGGAGTCTCATCCAAATGCTTTCATCTTGCCAACTTCATTTTCTTACCTTCCATTTCCAACCGGAGTGTTGTCGTAATTGATCCTTATCTTCCTTGTACATCTCGTTTCAACCGGAGTGCTTGATTATACTTCTTGTCCATTGCAATCCCTTTTCTTATGTCTTTCAACCTACAAGGTTCTAGTAATGTTCCTTGTTTCTCTTTTCTAACGGAGTGCTCTCCAATTCGTTCAACTCTGTTGTGTTCTTTCTTTCTTTCAATTTGTTCAACCTCTCAAGGTTCGTGGTTTCACTCGTTTGTCAAAGAAGCAACTTAGTTTTACCTCTTCCATTTCTCTTCCGTTCTTCCCTCCGGTGCCATTCTAGATCTCGGGACGAGATCCTCTCGTAGTGGTGGAGTGTTGTGACGCCCCGAGACCGATGTGCCAGGTGTCGTTCAGTTATTCGCTGTTGTTGCCTTGTCATTGCTTGCATGTCATGCATTGCATATCATGTCATCATGTGCATTGCATCATCATGTTTTCAAAACTTGCATTCGTCCGGATTCTTCGAGTTCTCTCAGTTGTCCGTTCTGAGACCAACCACACTTGTACGCGCCCACGGCGTGTCCGAAATATTATTTTATAAGTGGCCGAAAAATGTTCTCGGAATGGGATGAGAGTTGGCATGCGGTGTTGTTTTGTTGTCAGTAGACCGCCTGCCAAGTTTCATCGCATTCGGAGTCCGTTTGACGCCCCAACGGATAAATATAGCGGCAATAGTAGCCGGTCTTACGTCGGACGTTTTCGGTCTCCGGAAACGGTTGCCGGGTTGCATTTCCCCTCTCTCCTCTCAGTCCACACACTTGACCTCGTTCGCCTAACCCCTCTTTGCACAGTGCCCGCGGCCCTCCTCGCGCGCGCGTCCGAAAAGTTGTCCCGGACCCGACCCGGACAGTCGTCACCGTTGGATCCGGATCATCCCCAAACGTCTACAAAACATCTCCGTTTTGTTAATTGGACTCCCTAGCCTATTTTACCTGACCGTCTGATTTTAATCGGAGGGACGAGATAGCCCTAATCTAACCCACCTACTATATATATAGTCTATCCCTAGTTCATTTTGGACAACCCTAATTTCTAGGGATCCTACCCTAGCGCCGCCACCCCCACCTAACTCCACTCGGCTTTCCGTGCCCGGCCAATCAAGAGCGCATGCCTCGATCTGGATCGAGAGGAGCGCCTCGCCTCTTCTTCGAACCAGGGAACAGAAACCCAAGGCCGCCTCGGGCTCCTTCGCTGTGCTACGCCACCTCCTCCTTGGGTCCTTGCTGTTTCCCGCTCCCCGCGCCTTCCTTCTTGCCGGAGCCAAGCAACCGTTGCCACCCTTCCATCCCCGTCTGCGTTGGCCTCGTCCCTCTTTGGATCGAGCAGATGAGTCGCCGCCCATCTCCTATTTCTCCCCCATGTTTTCCTCTCCTTCCTCCTCTAACCTCCCCTGCTCTCCCTCCTTTCTCTTTGAACAAAAGCAGGTGCAGTCCCTCCGCGCCATGAAACTCGAAGCCCGCCGTCGGTCTTGTTCCTCGCCGGGAACCGTGATCCCCGCCTCGGATCCGCAGCCGCCTGCTGTTCCCGCCCGTCCACGGTGCGTTTGCCCGAGACCCTGAGCAGGAGCGCTCGGCCTCGTCTCCTCACGCCTACCACCGCCAAGTCCAAGCCACCTTGCCCGCCGTCCTGCGACCCAGATCCACCGCCAGCCGTCTTCGTTTCCTTTGCTTCGCGCTGCCATGCCCGCTGACTCCTGCCGCACTGCTCTGCTTCGCTTGCATCGCCCCAGCCCCTTCTGCTCTGTCCACGCGAGGTGAACGAGCGCACCCGCAGCGCCCATTGACTGCATCATTGCCTCCAGATCCAGCCCAGTCAGCGCCTCCTCAACCGGCTTGCCTCCTCCACCCATTGGGCCTTGGCCCATGGTGAGAACCCCAGCCCAGCACCAAGCAGTTTTAGCCCAGTGTTGTTTTTTTCCCTGTCTGCGAATTTGTCTATTATCCAGTGCACTGCAGTTTTGCAGATTAGTCCCCCTAGTTCATGCATTTAATAAATCACTAACCGTGCATTGGATTAAAATGATTTATATATGAAACTTGCTCAGAATTTTGTGTAGATTAATAATATCCAACTTTCATCCATGTTTAAAATGTTTAAAAATGTTGTTTGCATTAATTTGCTCCTATGCCATGTTAAAATGATTTAATTCATAACTAAATAACCATAACTCTGATTTTAATAAACTTTATATGTATCTGGTGTAGAATTTTGCCTAGTTTATCATGGTGACATTGTTTGCATGCCTAACAACCCTAAAATTGTGTTTAGGGCAGAACAGTACCAAATCTATAATATGCCCATGAGGAGTTTCCGGAATTGTTGGTCGTTGTTTCCGGCCTCATTTAAATTTGACTAGTTGGGTAGTTTTCATTTGCTTCACCCTCTTGCCATGTTTATTAACATTTAATATTGTTGGGTACATAAACGAGATCGAACTAAATAATTGATGTGGTGTTCCGTCAATATGCAACTCGTTGCATATTGAGCTCCACTTAATTTGTGGTGTTGTTCATGCACTTTGCCATGCCATGCCTCATTAAACCGGACATGCATCATAATTGTTTGTGCATCATGCCATGCCTATGTTGGTTGTTTACTATGTTGTGTGCTCTTTTTCGGTGTTGGCTTCTTCGGGTTGGTTCCGTTAACGTCGCGTTTGTGAGGACCCGTTCGACTACGTCCGTTTGTCTTCTTCATGGACTCGTTCTTCTTCCTTGCGGGATTTCAGGCAAGATGATCATACCCTCGAAATCACTACTATCTTTGCTATGCTAGTTTGCTCGCTCTTTTGCTATGCCAATGCTACGATGCCTACCATTTGCTTGTCAGCCTCCCAAATTGCCATGTCAAACCTCTAACCCACCATGTCCTAGCAAACCGTTGATTGGCTATGTTACCGCTTTGCTCAGCCCCTCTTATAGCGTTGCTAGTTGCAGGTGAAGATTGGAGCCGTTCCTTGTTGGAACATTTATTTACTTGTTGGGATATCACAATATATCTTATTTAATTAATGCATCTATATACATGGTAAAGGGTGGAAGGCTCGGCCTTATGCCTGGTGTTTTGTTACACTCTTGCCGCCCTAGTTTCCGTCATATCGGTGTTATGTTCCCGGATTTTGCGTTCCTCACGCGGTTGGGTTATAATGGGAACCCCTTGACAGTTCGCTTTGAATAAAACTCCTCCAGCAAGGCCCAACCTTGGTTTTACCATTCGCCCCCTAGCCTTTTTCCCTTGGGAGTCGCGCATCCCGAGGGTCATCTTTATTTTAACCCCCCGGGGCCAGTGCTTGTCTAAGTGTTGGTCCAAACTAGAGCCACTTGCGGCGCCACCTCGGGGAAACTTGAGGGCTGGTTTTAGCTGTACGTATGGTTCATCCGGTGTTGCCCTGAGAACGAGATATGTGCAGCTCCTATCAGGATGTCGGCGCATCGGGCGGTCTTGCTGGACTTGTTTTACCATTGTCGAGGATGTCTTGTTGTACCGGGTTACCGGGTCTGATCGGAATATCTCGGGAGGAGGTCTATTCCTTCGTTGACCGTGAGAGCTTGTCATGGGCTAAGTTGGGACACCCCTGCAGGCATTTGAAGTTTCGAAAGCCGTGCCCGCGGTTATGGGCAGATGGGAATTTGTTAACGTCCAGTTGTAGAAAACCTGAAGTCGACCCTAATTAAAATGAATCAACTGCGTGTGTAACCGTGATGGTCTCTTTCCGGCGGAGTCCGGGAAGTGAACACGGTTGTTGGAGTTATGCTTGACGTAGGTAGCTATAGGATCACTTCTTGATCATACTTTTATCGACCGTGCTTTGCCTTCTCTTCTCGCTCTCATTTGCGTATGTTAGCCACCATATATGCTAGTCGCTTGCTGCAGCTCCACCTCATACCTTTTACCTTAACCATAAGCTTAAATAGTCTTGATCGCGAGGGTGCGAGATTGCTGAGTCCCTGTGGCTCACAGATACTTCCAAAACCAGCTTGCAGGTGCCGATGAGACCGTGCAGATGACGCAACCAAGCTCAGGAGGAGCTCATTGAAGATCTTGTCCTTTGTGTTGTTTCGTTCTAGTTGATCAGTAGTGGAGCCCAGTTGGGGTCGATCGGGGACCTTTGTCGCTTTTGGGGTTCTTGTTTTATTTTGGTTCCATAGTCGGACCGTGATTGTATTTGGATGATGTAATGCTTTATTCATGTAATTGTGTGAAGTGGCGATTGTAAGCCAACTATGTATCTCTTTCCCTTATGTATTACATGGGTTGTGTGAAGATTACCTCACTTGCGACATATGCCTTTAATGCGATTATGCCTCTAAGTCGTGCCTCGACACGTGGGAGATATAGTCGCATCGAGGGTGTTACAATACCCTCCGATACTACTCATAGATTCATCAAAATAAGCAAACAACACAATGAAAACAGAATCTGTCAAAAACAGAGCTGTTTGTGGTAATCTGGAAACTTCGTATACTTCTGTAATTTCAAAAATTCTGAAAAATTAGGAAAATCTAGGAAATTTGTATATCAATCTTATTCAAAAAGAATCATTATTTTATCACTCTTCTGTAAAAAACGAAAATTATTTTACTGGACGCAAATTTTTTTGTTTTTCAGCAATATCAAATCAACTATCACCATAGACCATTCCAAAGGTCTTACTTGGCACTTTATTGAAACAAAAGCTATAAAACATGATTACTACTGTAAAATAATCATGTGAACACACAAAAACAATAGGTATAAGTATTGGGTTGTCTCCCAACAAGCGGTTTTCTTTAATGCCTTTCTAGCTATGCATGATGATTTCAAGGATGCTCACATAGAAGATAAGAATTGAAACACAATGGGAGCATCATGAAGCATATGACTAGCACATTTAAGTCTAACACACTTGCTATGCATAGGGATTTTGTGAGGAAACAATTTATGGGAGCAAGAATCAACTACATAGGAAGACAAAACAAGCATAACTTCAAGATTTTCAACATATAGAGAGGAAACTTGATATTATTGCAATATGTAAAAGCCTATATTCCTCTCTCATAGTAATTTTCAGTAGCATCATAAATGAATTCAACAATATAACTATCACATGAGGCATAATTCAATTGAAAATTAAAATCATGATGACAAGTTTCATGGTTATCATTATTCTTTATAGCATACATGTCATCACAATAATCATCATAGATAGCAACTTTGTTCTCATAATCAATTGGAACCTCTTCCAAAATAGTGGATTCATCACTAAATAAAGTCATGACCTCTCCAAATCCACTTTCATAAATATAATCATCATAAATAGGAGGCATGTTATCATCATAATAAATTTGCTCATCAAAACTTAGGGGACAAAAAATATCATCTTCATCAAACATAGCATCCCCAAGCTTGTGGCTTTGCATATCATTAGCACCATGTATATTCAAAGAATTCATACTAACAACATTGGAATCATGCTCATCATTCAAATATTTAGTTCCAAACATTTTATTCACTTCTTCTTCTAACGCTTTGGCACAATTTTCCTTTCCATCATTTTCATGAAAGACATTATAAACATGGATAATATGTGGCAACCTCAATTCCATTTTTTGTAGTTTTCTTTTATAGACTAAACTAGTGATAAAACAAGACTAAAAGATTCAAATGCAAGATCTAAAGACATACCTTCAAGCACTCACCTCCCCAACAATGGCGCCAGAAAAGAGCTTGATGTCTACTACGCAACTTTATCCTTGTAGACTCGTGTTGGGCCTCCAAGTGCAGAGTTTTGTAGGACAGTAGCAAATTTCCCTCAAGTAGATGACCTAAGGTTTATCAATCCGTGGGAGGCGTATGATGATGATGGTCTCTCTCAAACAACCATGCAACCAAATAACAAAGAGTCTCTTGTGATGAGGACATCAATACCATTATTACACCCACAACCCCTGGTACTATACATACTGGACCAATTACTAGAGCTCGTGCACGCCAATTAAATTACCAGGTACTTTCATTTCTTGGTAACGAATCTAATGTTCATGAGAATATGATGCTGCCTAAATTGAATACATTTGTTTTGCTTACAAATGAAGGGCCTAGCTTGGACAAGAAAGATGAACCTTGGAGCAAGTTCAAGCATGGAGATGATGGCGTGCGCAAAGGGGAACAAGAACGGAGTTACAAGTGATGATTCCAGAACTTTGAAGCCACCATAATGAGTGCATGAAGCCTTGGACGAAATATACAATATGCCACTTCATAAATTTCGTCCAGAGGCTATCCTAGGTGCTGCGTCACCTTATTTTTGGGCTGGGCCCATGTAATTTTGAAATACTTGATTATATGTTGTTTTTAGAGTCCGTATGTGTAGGGAAACAAGAGTTAGGGTTGGTTTCGGAACCCTCCTCCAAGGGCCACGGAATTCCCCCCTGTCTCCTCCATATATACAACCCTTAGGGCATCATTTAGACTCTGGGTTTTGTTTAGATTAAAGTTCGCCATAGCTGCAACTCCGCGTACTTCGTTTGTGTTCAACGACCAGACAAAGGCGTCACAGAACCCCACCTTGATCAATAAATCTTTCATCTTATATTCGCAATATCCAGATTGCAATCTTAGTTTCTTGCTTGTTCTTAGTTTGCTCGCAGGAAACAGACCCTCGTGGTCAGGTTGATCGTGCTCCAGCATGGTCAATAATCCCTCGAAAGTTGGTTTAGCGATTGCTAAGGCGCGACGTCTCGCATGTTCGTAGTCGGATCATCAAGGTCGACTCCCATAGAAAACGATAGCCACCATCTCATCGAAACATCGGGACACCTTCGCATCTATCAAGTGGTACCATCTTGTGTCCCCAACACACCCAATACAATGGTAAATTGTATAGGTGCACTAGTTCAGGGAAGAGATGGTGATACAAGTGCGGTATGGATGGTAGAAATAGGTTTTTGTAATATGAAAACATAAAAACAGCAAGGTAGCAAGTGGCAAAAGTGAACAAAAACAATATTGCAATGCTTGGAAACAAGGCCTAGGGTTCATATTTTCACTAGTGCAAGTTCTCTCAACAATGATAACATAATTAAATCATGGCAATCCCTCAACGTGCGGCAAAAGTCACTCCAAAGTTCCTATCATGGAGAACATAAGATGAAATTGCTTGTAGGGTACGAAACAACCTCAAAGCTATTCTTTCCGTTCAATCCATTGAACTATCCCTATAAGTGTCACAAACAACCCTAGAGTTCATAGTAAAAAACACCATATGACACACATCAATCAACCCTAATGTTGTTGGGAAACGTAGCATGCAATTTCAAAAAATTCCTATGCTCATGCAAGATCTATCTAGAAGATGCATAGCAACGAGAGGGGGGGGTGTCCACGTACCCTCGTAGACCGAAAGCAGAAGCGTTTGACAACGCGGTTGATGTAGTCGAACTTCTTCTCGTTCCGACCGATCAAGCATCGAACGTACGGCACCTCCGAGTTCTGCACACGTTCAGCTCGATGACGTCCCTCGAACTCTTGATCCAGCAAAGTGTCGAGGGAGAGTTCCGTCAGCACGACCGTCGGTGTTCTGGGAACGGAGGTCCCCAGACTTTCCTGCCTGTGGCCCTGTGGCGTGGCTCCACCAGTTGCCCCGTATGGCCCATCTTCACCAGCAAACATTCAAGACCCTCGCGAGGGGCCAAGCCTCGCGAGGCGGACGACGCAAGACCTCCTCAGGGGCGGCCTCACTAGGCTGGCTCGCGAGGGGTGGAGAGATCAAGGCAAGGGACACCTTGCGAGGTTCCTATGACGCAAGCCATGACAACTCGAACCAGGCGAGCGCCTGCGCGCACAGTGTCCTCGTTTCCTCTTTGGTGCTAAAGGGGCAAGCGCAGGCGAGGAGTCCCGAGGCAGCAGGCAAAGGTTTCCATATCGGGCAACAAGACCAGGACCAGTAGGACGGCAGGACGGAGGTCATCGTGGAGCCCAAGACGGCATCACCACCAGAGCCTTTGGCAGGTGAAGACCACTTTTGTCAGGATAGCTTATACTAGTTGTCTCCCTTCGAATTTGGCCGTTGTGGGATCCCTTCCCGCTCAATATTTGGGAAGAGGACCAGGGCCTCTATAAGTAGGACTAGCCACCACCATAGAGAGGGAGAGGAGCCATTCCATCCACAGCCTCGCACAAGTTCACCAAACACAATAACACCTTTCCTCGCAAGGATGTTCTTCCCTTGTAACTGTTCATCCTCAGCCCAAGAGGCAATCCACCACACCACACTAGAGTAGGGTATTACACACAGTGGTGGCTCGAACCAGTATAAATCTTGTGTATCATGTTCTTTGGGTTCGTCGAGCTAGGCCATAAGATCGTAGAGTGCTTGAGCTAGAGAGGGGGAGAGATCTTTGTGCGCACCCCAGTGTTCGAACCTCAAGGGTTTTGCCGGGAACCCGAAATCCGACATTTGGCGCGCTAGGTAGGGGTGCCCCGAAGCTTTCCTCTTCATTGATCCGCGCTTCACCGCTTCGCCAAGTTCATGGGCGATGCTCGCCGGGCCCGCGGTGAGCACCGGGCCGCTCTCGCCACCCGTGTCACTCAGATCACCCTGTCGGCGGACCTCCCCGCCGTTCTCTATCACCCGCCGCCAACGCCGCCACCGACCCGGCGGCAAACGAGCAGCAAGCCTCTTCACTGCACCCTTCTGTGCGGCAGGATGGTCGCACCACCACCCCGTCGCTGACTCTGGCCGTCTCATCGTCACACGCTCGCCGCACCCCCACGGACGCGCAGGCCACGCTGCTCATGGCACACAAGCTCCCGCACTACCGCCCGGTGATAACCCACAGGTATAGGGGATCGCAACAGTTTTCGAGGGTAGAGTCTTCAACCCAAATTTATTGATTTGACACAAGGGGAGCCAAAGAATATTCTCAAGTATTAGCAGCTGAGTTGTCAATTCGACCATGCCTGGAAACTTAATATCTGCAGCAAAGTGTTTAGTAGCAAAGTAATATGATAGTAATGGTAACGGTAGCAAAAGTAATATTTTTGGTTTTATAGTGATTGTAACAGTAGCGACGGAAAAGTAAATAAGCGAAGAACAATATATGAAAAGCTCGTAGGCATTGGATTGGTGATGGAGAATTATGTCGGATGCGATCAATCATGCAATAGTTATAACATAAGGTGACACATAACTAGCTCCAGTTCATCAATGTAATGTAGGCATGTATTCCGAATATAGTCATACGTGCTTATGGAAAAGAACTTGCATGGCATCTTTTGTCCTACCCTCCCGTGGCAGCGGGGTCCTATTGGAAACCAAGAGACATTTAGGCCTCCCTTTAATAGAGTACCAGACCAAAGCATTAACACACAGTGAATACATGAACTCCCCAACTACGGTCATCACCGGTAAGTATCCAGATTATTGTCACTTTGGGGTTAATGGATCATAACACATAATAGGTGACTATAGACTTGAAAGATAGGATCAAGAACTCACATATATTTATGAAAACATAATAGGTTCAGATCTGAAATCATGGCACTCCGTCCCTAGTGACAAGCATTAAGCATAGCAAAGTCATAGCAACATCAATCTCAGAACATAGTGGATACTGGGGATCAAACCCAAACAAAACTAACTCGATTACATGATAAATCTCATCCAACCCATCACCGCCCAGCAAGCCTATGATGGAATTACTCACGCACGGCGGTGAGCATCATGAAATTGGTGATGGAGGAAGGTTTATGATGATGATGATGGCGACGGATTCCCCTCTCCGGAGCCCCGAACGGACTCCAGATCAGCTCTCCCGAGAGAGTTTAGGGCTTGGCGGCGGCTCCGTATCATAAAACGCGATGAATCCTTCTCTCTGATTTTTTTCTCCCTGGAAGTGAATATATGGAGTCAATATGGACGTCGGTGGAGTGTCAGAGGGCCCACGAGGCAGGGGGCACGCCCAGGGGGGTAGGCGCGCCTCGTGGACAGGGTGTGGGCCCCCTGACATGGATCTTTCCGCCATTATTTTTTATATATTCCAAAAATAATCTCCATTGATTTTTAGGTCATTCCGAAAACTTTTATTTCTGCACAAAAATAACACCATGGTAATTCTGCTGAAAACAGCGTCAGTCCGGGTTAGTTCCATTCAAATCATGCAAGTTAGAGTCCAAAACAAGGGCAAAAGTGTTTGGAAAAGTAGAAACGACGGGGACGTATCAACTCCCCCAAGCTTAAACCTTTGCTTGTCCTCAAGCAATTCAGTTGATAAACTGAAAGTGATAAAGAAAAACTTTTACAAACTATGTTTGCTCTTGTTGTTGTAAATATGTAAAGCCAGCACTCAAGTTTTCAGCAAAGATTATGAACTAACCATATTCACAATAACACTTAGGTCTCATGTTTACTCATATCAATGGCATAATCAACTAGCAAGCAATAATAATAAATCTCGGATGACAACACTTTCTCAAAACAATCATAATATGATATAACAAGATGGTATCTCGCTAGCCCTTTCTGAGACCGCAAAACATAAATGCAGAGCACCTTTAAAGCTCAAGGACTGACTAGACATTGTAATTCATGGTAAAAGAGATCCAGTCAAGTCATACTCAATGTAAACTAACAGTAATACATGCAAATGACAATGGTGCTCTCCAACTGGTGCTTTTTAATAAGAGGATGATGACTCAACATAAAACTAAATGGATAAGCTCTTCGCAGAGGGAAGCAGGGATTTGTAGAGGTGCCAGAGATCGATTTTGAAATAGAGATGAATAATATTTTGAGCAGTATACTTTCATTGTCAACATAACAACCAAGAGATCTCGATATCTTCCATGCTACACACATTATAGGCGGTTCCCAAGCAGAATGGTAAAGTTTATACTCCCCCACCACCAACAAGCATCAACCCATGGCTTGCCCGAAACAACAGGTGCCTCCAACTAACAACAATCCTGGGGGAGTTTTGTTTGCAATTATTTGATTTGATTTGAGCATGGGACTGGGCATCCCGGTGACCAGCCATTTTCTCAAGAATGAGGAGTGGAGTCCACTCGTCTTGAGAATAACCCGCCTAGCATGGAGGATACAGACAGCCCTAGTTGATACATGATCTATTCGATCATACAAAACATAATGTTTATTTGAAGGTTTAGAGTTTGGCACATACAAATTTACTTGGAACGGTAGGTAGATACCGTATATAGGAAGTTATGGTGGACTCATATGGAATAACTTTGGGGTTTATGGAAGTGGATGCGCAAGCAATATTCCCGCTTAGTACAAGTGAAGGCTAGAAAGAGACTGGGAAGCGACCAACTAGAGAGCGATAACAGTCATGAACATGCATTAAGATTAATCAACAATGAGTGCAAGCATGAGTAGGATATAATTCACCATGAACATAAATATCATGGATGCTATGTTGATTTTGTTTCAACTACATGCGTGAACATGTGCCAAGTCAAGCCACTCGAATCGTTCAAAGGAGGATACCACCCTATCATACCACATCACAACTATTTTAATACCATGTTGACATGCAAGGTAATCCATCATAAACTCCTAGCTAATTAAGCATGGCATGAGCAACTATAATCTCTAATTGTCATGCAAACATGTTTCATTCATAATAGGCTGAATCAGGCACGATGAACTAATCATATTAACAAAAACAAGATAGGTCGACGTCATACCAGCTTCTCTCATCTGAATCGATCCATCATATATTGTTATTATTGCCTTCCACTTGCACGACCAAACGGCGTGGATAATAATAACAGTGCACATGCATTGGACCGAGGTGATGTCTGATAGGTATATTAAAGTGTGCAGCAAGGCGCGAGGCAAAGATGCCTCTGAGGATGGGGCCCTTAGTACGGTTCAGATTTAACCGTTTAGCAACAATAGCGCCTAAACTAAAAGTAGTATCATGAAACAAGGCATGGCGCAAACTAACAATATCAGGAGCACTAAGGTTTTCACAGTTCCCGCGACCAATTAAGCATTTACTAGCAAATATTGCAAAGTAACGTAGAACAGGAAAATGTATGATAGTGATTATTGCATCGAAAACTTTCCTCGTTTCCCCTACAACAATCATATCAATAAATCCCTCCATATCATTACGGTGTGGTTCCTCTATGCTTCCCTCAAAGGGTATCAAACAAACCCGGCAAAAATCATACAGTGACATCTCCTTATGCTCATCATATAAATAAAATTCCACCGAAGGTGGTGATCTCCTAGCATGGAAATGAAAATTTTGCACAAAGATATTGGTGAGTAAGAGATACTGTTCACGCTGGTCGTGGAGGAAGGCGGTGAGGCCTGCATTCTCAGCCAAATGATAAAAATCTTCATGAATCCCGGCTTCTCTCAAGAACTCATCACAAGGCCATTCACATGGCCGAACCTCCGCAGTACGAGGGAGATTATACTTGGGCTTCTTGTTCTCTTCACCTTGCTTATCCTTCGAGCTTCGGCTCGATGAGCCCCTCAAAAATCTCTTCATATTTTTATGAAAATTTCTGAAATTTTTAGTAACTTAAAATAAAAGTGAACCAAACTCAACAAGATTGATAGCAACTACTCCTACAAGTGCCTAGAGGCTATATCATGCATTAAAACTACTTTTGACCACATAAATTTGACATGCAAGCTCAAGAACAGGGTCACCTAAGTAGCAAAAATTTGTAATGAATAAAGCACTAGAACAAAAACTAATTGGACCATTGGAGGAGTCACATAACAAAGAACAACCCCCCAAAGCAGTTTTGTGAATGGAGCTTTGAGCAAGGAGATCGAAAATGGCAGCAAGATGAGCTAGAACTCGGGTTTGAGCTGGCTAGTGATTTTTTCTGGAGCAAGACGAAGTGTGTGGGTGCAAGGATAAGTGGAGGGGACCCATGTGGGGTCCACGAGGCAGGGGGCGCGACCTCCACCCTCGTGGGCACGTGTCTACTCCCCCTGCTATGTTCTCAGTGCCTAAAATCCTCAAATGTTCTAGAAAAAAATCATATTTCATTTTCAGGGCATTTGGAGAACTTTTATTTTCGGGGTATTTTTTATTGCATGGATAATTCAGAAAACGGACAAAAAAATACTATTTTTCATTTATTTAATATAAATAACAGAATGTAAAAAGGGGTACAAAGAGTTGTGTTTTGTAACTTCATCCATCTCATGTTCATCAAAAGGAATCCACTAACAAGGTTGATCAGGTCTTGTTAACAAACTCATTTCGAATAACATGAAACCGGAGAATTTTCGAATAACACTAGGTTACCTCAATGGGGATATGCACATCCCCAACTATAAGAATATCATATTTCTTCTTAATAGTAGGAATAGGAAATTCAAAACCTCCAATAGTGATTGTTGAAAATTTTCAAATAGAATTGATACTGTGGACTTGAGGTTGTTTCCTCGGAGAGTGTACCGTATGCTCATTACCATTAACATGAAAAGTGACATTGCCTTTGTTGCAATTAATAACAGCCCCTGCAGTATTCAAAAAGGGTCTTCCGAGAATAATGGACATAATATCATCCTCGGGAATATCAAGAATAACAAAGTCTTTTAAAATAGTAACGTTTGCAACCACAACAGGCACATCCTCACAAATACCGACAGGTATAGCGGTTGATTTATCAGCCATTTGCAAAGATATTTCAGTAGGTGTCAACTTATTCAAATCAAGTCTATGATATAAAGAGAGAGGCATAACACTAACACCGACTCCAAGATCACATAAAGCAGTTTTAACATAGTTTCTTTTAATGGAGCATGGTACAGTTGGTACTCCTGGATCTCCAAGTTTCTTTGGTATTCCACCCTTAAAAGTGTAATTAGCAAGCATGGTGAAAAATTCAGCTTTTGGTATCTTCCTTTTATTTGTAACAATATCCTTCATGTATTTAGCATAAGGGTTCATTTTAAGCATATCAGACAAACGCATACGCAAAAAGATAGGTCTAATCATTTCAGCAAAGCGCTCAAAATCCTCATCATCCTTTTTCTTGGATGGTTTAGGAGGAAAAGGCATGGGTTTCTGAACCCATGGTTCTCTTTCTTTACCGTGCTTCCTAGCAACAAAGTCTCTCTTATCATAACGTTGATTCTTTGATTGTGGTTTATCAAGATCAACATCAGGTTCAATCTCTATATCATTGTTATAGCTAGGTTGAGCATCAACATGAACATCATCATTAAAATTATCACTAGGTTCATGTTCATTACCAGATTGTGTTTCATCATCAAAAAAAGAAATATCATTGGGATTCTCAGGTGTGTCAACAACAAGTTCACTAGAAGCATGCAAAGTCCTATCATTTTTCTTCTTCTTCTTAGAAGAACTGGGTGCATCAACAGTAGTTCTTTGAGAATCTTGCTCAATTATCTTAGGGTGGCCTTCAGGATACAAAGGTTCCTGAGTCATTTTACCCCCTCTAGTCATAACTCTAACAACATTATCATTCTTCTTATTATTTAATTCATTGAGCAAATCATGCTGAGCCTTAAGTACTTGTTCTACTTGAGTGGTAACAATAGAAGCATGTTTACTAATAAGTTGAAGTTCACCTTTAACACTAGCCATATAATCACTCAAGTGTTCAAGCATATCAGCATTATGTTTCAATTGTCTACCAACATAAGCATTGAAGTTTTCTTGTTTAACAATAAAATTATCAAACTCATCTAAGCACTGGCTAGCAGATTTATGATATGTCTCCGTCGTATCTATAATTTTTGATTGTTCCATGCCAATATTCTACAACTTTCATATATTTTTGGCAACTTTTTATATTATTTTTGGGACTAACATATTGATCTAGTGCCCAGTGCCAGTTCCCGTATGTTGCATGTTTTATGTTTCGCACAATATCCATATCAAACGGAATCCAAACGGGATAAAAACAGACGAAGCTTATTTTTGGATTATTTGGAAAATCTGGGAGAAAGATCAACGTGAAACGGTGTCCGAGGTGGGCACGAGGTAGGGGGGGCGCCCCACCCCCTGGGCACGCTCCTGACCCTCGTGGTCCAACCGTAAGGCGGTTGATGCCCTTCTTCAGCCTCAAGAAAGCTAATTTTTGGTAAAAAAAAAATCACGGCGAAGGTTTCGGTCCAATCGGAGTTACGGATCTCCATATATATATGAAACGGTGAAAGGGCAGCAGAACAGAATGCAGAAACAGAGAGACAGAGAGACAAATCCAATCTCGGAGGGGCTCTTGCCCATCCCATGCCATGGAGGCCAAGGACCACAGGGGAAAACCTTCTCCCATCTATGGAGGAGGTCAAGGAAGAAGAAGGCGAAGGGGCCCCCTCTCCCCTTCTCTTCCGGTGGCGCCGGAACGCTGCCGTGGCCATCATCATCATCATCATCACCGCGATCTACACCAACACCTCCGCCATCTTCATCAACATCTCCATCACCTTCCCCCTCTATCTACAGCGGTCCACTCTCCCGCAACCTGCTGTACCCTCTACTTGAACATGGTGCTTTATGCTTCATATTATTATCCAATGATGTGTTGCCATCCTATGATGTCTGAGTAGATTTTCGTTGTCCTATCGGTGGTTGATGAATTGCTATGATTAATTTAATTTGCTTGTGGTTATGTTGCTGTCCTTTGGTGCCCATCATATGAGTGCACGCGTGGATCACACCCTAGGGTTAGTTGTATGTTGATAGGACTATGTATTGGAGGGCAAGAGTGACAGAAGCTTCAACCTAGCATAGAAATTGATGCATACGAGATTGAAGGGGGGCCAATATATCTTGATGCTATGGTTGGATTTTACCTTAATGAACGTTAGTAGTTGCGGATGCTTGCTAATAGTTCCAATCATAAGTGCATAGAATTCCAAGTCAGGGATGACATGCTAGCAGTGGCCTCTCCCACATAATACTTGCCATCGGTCTAGTAAAGTAGTCAATTGCTTAGGTGCAATTTAACAACTCCTACCACCACTTTTCCACACTCTCTATATTTACTTTATTGTTTCTTTATCTAAACAGCCCCTACTTTTTATTTACGTAATCTTTATTATCTTGCAAACCTATCCAACAACACCTACAAAGTACTTCTAGTTTCATACTTGTTCTAGGTAAAGCGAACATCAAGCGTGTGTAGAGTTGTATCGGTGGTCGATAAAACTTGAGGAAATATTTGTTCTGCCTTTAGCTCCTCAATGGGTTCGACACTCTTACTTATCGAAAACTGTTGCGATCCCCTATACTTGTGGGTTATCATGACCTTTTTCTGGCGCCGTTGCCGGGGAGCAATAGCGTGGGGTGTATATTCTCGTGTGTGCTTGTTTGCTTTATCACTAAGTAATTTTTATTTGCTGTTCTTAGTTGTCTTGTATCTTTAGTTATGGGTAGGAAACGCAAAATACCAAAAAAAATTAGTTGTACCTACTAAACCAATGGTTGAAGAACCACTCAAAATCTATCACACTGCTAAAGCTTATTACTTGGATCATCTTCAATCCCTATGTGCTCGTGCTGAAACCCCAACTAGCTTAGTTGAGGGCAAATCTTTAGATGATCATGCTTGTTATGCGCGACACCAAATATCTGAAAAAGGGGAAATTTTACTGGGTCAAATTCATCGTTTGCAATGCTATGCCTGGAATTTATGCGAAATATATGATATCACTTGTTGTTCTGAAAACCCTAAGAAACACCTTCCCTATCAATGTGAGTTTAGTGATAATGGAATCGTATCTTCGTATGCTAAGGGTGTTTATAGTTACTATGATGCTCAACAAATTGAAGAATTTGTTGCTTTTAAGGGTGCTTATGAAATTGCTTCATTGATTGAAACGTATGATGCTACTCTTTACAAATCTGAAAAATTTGACATACTTAAATATTGCTATGATAATTATGCTTCTAATGACTATGGTGAACCATATATTGAGGACTACCCCGCTGTCCAAGAAGAGACTAATATTTTGCAGGAGTCTATGGAAGAAAAAATTGATGAAACTGCGAGCTCATTGGATGAAAAAGATGAGGAGGAGAGCGAAGAACAACACGAGGAAGAGCGGATTAGCTACCCGTTCCCACCTTCTAATGAGAGTAACTCTTCAACTCATACATTGTTTAATTTCCCTTCGTGCTTACCGAAGGATGATTGCTATGATGATTGTTATGATCCCTTTGATTCTCTTGAAATATCCCTTTTTGATGATGCTTGCTATGCTTGTGGCCAAGATGCCAATATGAATTATGCTTATGGAGATGAACTTGCTATAGTTCCTTATGTTAAACATGAAATTTTTGCTATTGCATCCACGCATGATAGTCCTATTATCTTTTTGAATTCTCCCGACTACACTATATCGAAGAAGTTTGCACTTATTAAGGATTATATTGATGGGTTGCGTCTTACTATTACACATGATGGTTTTGATGAATATAATATGCATGTGCTTGCTTCTCCTACTTGCAATTATTATGAGAGAGGAACTATATCTCCACCTCTCTATGTTTCCAATACGATAAAATTGCAAAAAACTGTTTATACTATGCATTGGCCTTTACTATGTGTGCATGAATTGTTCTTTTATGACATGCCGATGCATAGGAAGAGAGTTAGACTTTTCTGTTGCATGATATATGTTACTTTGTGCTCACTACTAAATTACAAATCATTGTTAATTAAAATTGGCTTTGATATACCTTGGGATCCGGGTGGATTCATTACTTGAGCACTATATGCCTAGCTTAATAGCTTTAAAGAAAGCACTGCCAGGGAGACAACCCGGAAGTTTTAGAGAGTCATTTATTTCTGTTGAGTGCTTTCATATAGTTTAAAAACAACAAAAATAAAGAGGGGAACCCAAAACTTTTTCAAAAAGGAAAGTGAAAGTAAGAAAAACAAGCATTGTTGAAGTGGGAGAGCTCCTTGAACTTTGTTCATGCTCACGGAAACTTTGTGAATCTTGATTACAAAAACTTTTCAATAAAAATAATTATCCCCTTGTACAATTCCATTGTATTATAAAAATAATGTGCCAAGGTTTGCCTTTAGGATGTTTACATTTGCTTGATGGTTTGTACGGTGCAGGACAGAAACTTTGGCTGTAGTGCGCGATTTTACATTTTTATCTGGAACATCAAATGGTTCTGATTATTTTTGAACTGTCTTTCTATACAATTTTTTTATTTTTCGTAATTTTGGCAGAATTTTTGAAGTACCATAAGTATGGTGAATGTTCATATTATTACAGACTGTTCTGTTTTAGACAGATTCTGTTTTTGATGCATAGTTTACTTGTTTTGATGAAACTACCGATTTGTATTAGTGGATTAAGCCATGGAAAAGCTATATTACAGTAGGCACAATGCAAAAACAAAATATGAATTGGTTTGCAACAGTACTTAGAGTAGCGATTTGCTTTATTATACTAACGGATCTTACCGAGTTTTCTGTTGAAGTTTTGTGTGGATGAAGTGTTCGATGATCGAGAAGGTCTCGATGTGAGAAGAAGGAAGAGAGGCAAGAGCTCAAGCTTGGGGATGCCCGAGGCACCCCAAGTAAATATTCAAGGAGACTCAAGCGTCTAAGCTTGGGTATGCCCCGGAAGGCATCCCCTCTTTCTTCAATAAGTATCGGTATGTTTTCGGATTCGTTTCGTTCATGCGATATGTGCAATCTTGGAGCGTCTTTTGCATTTAGTTTTCATCTTTCTTTTATGCACCATGCTGGTATGAGATAGTCTTTGGTTGATTTATAGAATGCTCTATGCACTTCACTTATATCTTTTGAGTATGGCTTTATAGAATGCTTCATGTGCTTCACTTATATCATTAAAAGTTTGGATTGCCTGTTTCTCTTCACTTAGACAACCGCCATTTGTAGAATGCTCTTTTACTTCACTTAGATTTGTTAGAGTGCGGGCATATCTTTTGTAGAAAGAATTAAACTCTCTTGCTTCACTTATATCTGTTTAGAGAGATGACAGGAATTGGTCGTTTACATGGTTAGTCATAAATCCTACATAAAACTTATAGATCACTGAATATGATATGTTTGATTCCTTGCAATAGTTTTGCGATATAAAGATGGTGATATTAGAGTCATGCTAGTGGGTAGTTGTGGATTAGTAGAAATACTTGTGTTGAGGTTTGTGATTCCCGTAGCATGCACGTATGGTGAACCGTTATGTAACGAAGTCGGAGCATGAGGTATTTATTAATTGTCTTCCTTATGAGTGGCGGTCGGGGACGAGCGATGGTCTTTTCCTACCAATCTATCCCCCTAGGGGCATGCGTAGTAGTACTTTGCTTTGAGGGCTAATAAAATTTTGCAATAAGTATGTGAGTTCTTTATGACTAATGTTGAGTCCATGGATTATACGCACTCTCACCCTTCCATCATTGCTAGCCTCTCTAGTATCGCGCAACTTTCGCCGGTACCATAAACCCACCATATACCTTCTCCTCAAAACAGCCACCATACCTACCTATCATGGCATTTCCATAGCCATTCTGAGATATATTGCCATGCAACTTCCATCATCATCATATACATGACTTGAGCATTCATTGTCATATTGCTTTGCATAATCGTAAGATAGCTAGCATGATGTTTTCATGGCTTGTCCATTTTTTTGATGTCATTGCTATGCTAGATCATTGCACATCCCGGTACACTGCCGGAGGCATTCATATAGAGTCATATCTTTGTTCTAGATATCAAGTTGTAATATTGAGTTGTAAGTAAATAAAAGTGTGATGATCATCATTATTAGAGCATTGCCCCCCAACCAAAAAAAGAGAGGCCAAAGAAGCCTAAATAAATAAATAAAAAGAGAAAAGAAAAGGGGGCAATGTTACTATCCTTTTACCACACTTGTGCTTCAAAGTAGCACCATGTTCTCCATATAGAGAGTCTCTTGAGTTATCACTTTCATATACTAGTGGGAATTCTCATTATAGAACTTGGCTTGTATATTCCAACGATGGGCTTCCTCAAATGCCCTAGGTCTTCATGAGCAAGCAAGTTGGATGCACACCCACTTAGTTTCAGTTTGAGCTTTCATATACTTATAGCTCTAGTGCATCCGTTGCATGGCAATCCCTACTCACTCACATTGATATCTATTGATGGGCATCTCCATAGCCCGTTGATACGCCTAGTCGATGTGAGACTATCTTCTCCTTTTTGTCTTCTCCACAACCACCATTCTATTCCACCTATAGTGCTATATCCATGGCTCACGCTCATGTATTGCGTGAGGGTTGAAAATGCTGAAGCGCGTTAAAAAGTATGAACCAATTGCTCGGCTTATCATCGGGGTTGTGCATGATGTGAATATTTTGTGTGGTGGAGATGGAGCATAGCCAGACTATATGATTTTATAGGGATAGCTTTCTTTGGCCTTGTTATTTCAAAAAGACATGATTGCTTTATTAGTGGGCTTGAAGTATTATTGTTTTTATGTCAAATGATAGACTATTGCTTTGAATCACTCGTGTCTTAATATTCATGCCATGATTAGATATGTGATCAAGATTATGATAGGTAGCATTCCACATCAAAAATTGTCCTTTTTATCATTTACCTACTCGAGGACGAGCAAGAATTAAGCTTGGGGATGCTGATACGTCTCCGTCGTATCTATAATTTTTGATTGTTCCATGCCAATATTCTACAACTTTCATATACTTTTGGCAACTTTTTATATTATTTTTGGGACTAACATATTGATCCAGTGCCCAGTGCCAGTTCCTGTCTGTTGCATGTTTTATGTTTCGCAAAATATCCATATCAAACGGAATGCAAAAGGGATAAAAACGGACGGAGCTTATTTTTGGAATATTTGGAAAATCTGGGAGAAAGATCAACGTGAAACGGTGTTCGAGGTGGGCACGAGGTAGGGGGCGCGCCCCTAACCCTCGTAGTCCACCCGTAAGGCGGTTGATGCCCTTCTTCGGCCACAAGAAAGCTAATTTTTGGTAAAAAAATCACGGCGAAGGTTTCGGTCCAATCGGAGTTACGGATCTCCATATATATACAAAACAGTGAAAGGGCAGCAAAACAGAACACAGAAATAGAGACAGACAGAGAGACAGATCCAATCTCGGAGGGGCTCTTGCCCCTTACATGCCATGGAGGCCAAGGACCAGAGGGGAAACCCTTCTCCCATCTAGGGAGGAGGTCAAGGAAGAAGAAGAGAAAGGGGCCCCCTCTCCCCTTCTCTTCCGGTGGCGCCGGAACGCTGCCGTGGCCATCATCATCATCACCGCGATCTACACCAACACCTCCGCCATCTTCACCAACATCTCCATCACCTTCCCCCCTCTATCTACAGCGGTCCACTCTCCCGCAACCCGCTATACCCTTTACTTGAACATGGTGCTTTATGCTTCATATTATTATCCAATGATGTGTTGCCATCCTATGATGTCTGAGTAGATTTTCGTTGTCCTATCGGTGGTTGATGAATTGCTATGATTGATATAATTTGCTTGTGGTTATGTTGCTGTCCTTTGGTGCCCATCATATGAGTGTGCGCGTGGATCACACCCTAGGGTTAGTTGTATGTTGATAGGACTATGTATTGGAGAGCAAGAGTGACAGAAGCTTCAACCTAGCATAGAAATTGATGCATATGGGATTGAAGGGGGACCAATATATCTTAATGCTATGGTTGGGTTTTACCTTAATGAACGTTAGTAGTTGCGGATGCTTGCTAATAGTTCCAATCATAAGTGCATAGAATTCCAAGTCAGGGATGACATGCTAGCAGTGGCCTCTCCCACATAATTCTTGCTATCGGTCTAGTAAAGTAGTCAATTGCTTAGGGGCAGTTTCACAACTCCTACCACCACTTTTCCACACTCGCTATATTTACTTTATTGTTTCTTTATCTAAACAGCCCCTACTTTTTATTTACGTAATCTTTATTATCTTGCAAACCTATCCAACAACACCTACAAAGTACTTCTAGTTTCATACTTGTTCTAGGTAAAGCGAACATCAAGCGTGCGTAGAGTTGTATCGGTGGTCGATAGAACTTGAGGGAATATTTGTTCCGCCTTTAGCTCCTCGTTGGGTTCGACACTCTTACTTATCGAAAACTGTTGCGATCCACTTATAATGAGGAATATCACCTTCATCAAACCTATAGAGAGAATTTACCTTTACTACCTGTATCGGGTTATCAAGATCATGTATTTCTTCAATAGGTGGTAAATTCTTAACATCTTCAACTTTAATACCTTTTTCTTTCATACATTTCTTTGCCTCTTGCATATCTTCAGGACTGAGAAATAGAATACCCTTTTTCTTCGGAGTTGGCTTAGGAGTTGGTTCAGGAAGTGTCCAATTATTTTCATTTGTCAACATATTATTCAATAGCAATTCAGCTTGATCAACAATTCTTTCCTTGAAAATACATCCAGCACAACTATCCAGGTAATGTCTGGAAGCATCGGTTAGTCCATTATAAAAGATATCAAGTATTTCATTTTTCTTGAGAGGATGATCAGGCAAAGCATTAAGTAATTGGAGAAGCCTCCCCAAGCTTGTGGGAGACTCTCTCCAATTTGCACAAAATTATATATTTCCCTTAAGGCAGCTTGTTTCTTATGAGCGGGGAAATATTTAGCAGAGAAGTAATAAATCATATCCTAGGGACTACGCACACAACCAGGATCAAGAGAATTAAACCATGTTTTAGCATCACCCTTTAATGAGAATGGAAACAACTTAAGGATAAAGTAATAACGAGTTTTCTCATCATGAGTGAACAGGGTGGCTATATCATTTAATTTAGTAAGATGTGCCACAACAGTTTCAGATTCATAGCCATAAAAAGGATCAGATTCAACCAAAGTAATTAACTCAGGATCAACAAATAAATCATAATCCTTATCAGTAATAAAGATAGGTGAAGTAGCAAAAGCAGGGTCATATTTCATTCTAGCATTCAAAGACTTTTCTTTAAGCTTAGCTAATAATTTCTTAAGATCAGATCTATCATTGCAAGCAAGAAAGTCTCTAGCAGTTTCTTCATCCATAACATAACCCTCAGGCACAACAGGAAATTCATATCTAGGGGAGAATCTTCATCATCACTTTCATTAATATTACCAGTTTCAATAATTTCATTCTCTCTAGCCCTAGCAAGTTGTTCATCAAGAAATTCACTAGTGGCACATTATTATCAAGCATAGAAGTAGTTTCATCATAAGTATCATGCAAAGCAGAAGTGGCATCATCAATAACATGCGACATATCAGAATGAATAGCAGGTGTAGGTGTCGCAAGTTTACTCAAAACAGAAGGTGAATCAAGTGCAGAGCTAGATGGCAGTTCCTTACCCCCCCTCATAGTTGAGGGAAAAATCTTGGTTCTTTGATCTTTCAAGTTCTTCATAGTGACCAACAGATATAAATCCCAAGTGACTCAAAGAATAGAGCTATGCACCTCGGCAACGGCGCCGGAAAATAGTCTTGATAACCCACAAGTATAGGGGATCGCAACCGTTTTCGAGGGTAGAGTATTCAACCCAAATTTATTGATTTGACACAAGGGGAGCCAAAGAATATTATCAAGTATTAGCAGCTGAGCTGTCAATTCAACCACACCTGGAAACTTAATATATGCAGCAAAGTGCTTAGTAGCAAAGTAATATGATAGTAATGGTAACGGTAGCAAAAGTAATATTTTTGATTTTATAGTGATTGTAACAGTAGCAACGGAAAAGTAAATAAGCGAAGAACAATATATGAAAAGCTCGTAGGCATTGGATCGGTGATGGAGAATTATGTCGGATGCGATAAATCATGCAACAGTTATAACACAAGGTGACACAGAACTAGCTCTAGTTCATCAATGTAATGTAGGCATGTATTCCGAATATAGTAATACATGCTTAGGAAAAGAACTTGCATGCCATCTTTTGTCCTACCCTCCCGTGGCAGCGGGGTCCTATTGGAAACTAAGGGATATTAAGGCCTCCTTTTAATAGAGTACCAGACCAAAGCATTAACACATAGTGAATACATGAACTCCTCAAACTATGGTCATCACCGGTAAGTATCCCGATTATTGTCACTTCGGGGTTAACGGATCATAACACATAATAGGTGACTATAGACTTGTAAGATAGGATCAAGAACTCACATATATTCATGAAAACATAATAGGTTCAGATCTGAAATCATGGCACACGGGTCCTAGTGACAAGCATTAAGCATAGCAAAGTCATAGCAACATCAATCTCAGAACATAGTGGATACTAGTGATCAAACCCTAACAAAACTAACTCGATTACATGATAAATCTCATCCAACCCATCACCGTCCAACAAGCCTACGATGGAATTACTCACGCACGCCGGTGAGCATCATGAAATTGGTGATGGAGGAAGGTCGATGATGATGATGATGGTGACGGATTCCCCTCTCCGAAGCCTAGAAAGGACTCCAGATCAGCCCTCCCGAGAGAGTTGAGGGCTTGGCGGCGGCTCCGTATAGTAAAACACGATGAATCCTTCTCTCTGATTTTTTTCTCCCCGGAAGTGAATATATGGAGTCAAGATGGACGTCGGTGGAGCGTCAGGGGGCCCACGAGGCAGGGGGGCGCGCCCCCACCCTCAAGGACAGGGCGTGGGCCCCCTGACGTGGATCTTTCCGCCAGTATTTTTTATATATTCCAAAAATAATCTCTCTTGATATTCAGGTCATTCCGAGAACTTTTATTTCTGCACAAAAATAACACCATGGCAATTCTGCTGAAAACAGCGTCAGTCCGGGTTAGTTCCATTCAAATCATGCAAGTTAGAGTCCAAAACAAGGGCAAAAGTGTTTGGAAAATTAGATATGACGGAGACGTATCACCCGGTCGATGACCTCTACGAGTACTGGTTGGACCGCATCGCCGCGTGGGGCTCTGCAGCGCCATCCCTCTCACTGCCTCGCCCGCCCCCGGCTACGGGCGATGTGGCTCACGGAGTGCCTCCACCCCCTCAGCACCAAGACAGCGCCCTCACGCCGAGGCGCCTGGCTCAGGGAGCGCCTCAGCCTCCCCCGCGTCAAGATGACGTCCTTGATCCAAGATGCGCGGCACAACGACGTGATCCTCCGCGCCATGTGCTCGCACACGAAGAAATAAGTTGCCAGGAGAAACCCTGCAGAAATAAATCCATCGCTTCAACAACGCGCATATCAAGATCCCCAAGGTGATGGATGAGGCCATCACCTCGACGTTTTCCGATGGCGTCCGCGATGTCAAGATGAAGGAGGAGCTCGCCATCCATGAGGAGCTTTGCACGACCTTGGAGTTGTTCAACATAGCAACCAAGTGAGCAAGGGCTGAGGAGGGGCGTCTCCCTCCTCGAGCTCCCAGCCGCAGATCCAGAGGAGAAGAAGGCCAAGGTCAAGGACATGAAGCGCAATGGGGTGGCCGTACTCGCAGAAGAACCGGACACCAAGCGCGGCCGAGATCTTCCCGAGTCGTCCAAGGGCAGCCGTACGTTCCGCGCCTTCCACAGCGTGCGCATGCACAACACCAACGACTGTCAAGAGCTCAGGGCCATTCGAGATGGATGCTTCGGTCGATGCCCCGAGCGCAAGGACCGGGGCTACGACCGAGGAGGTGGACGAGGTGGAGGACGTTGGGACGACCATGGGCCCCGCCAAGAGTGGCGCGACCAGGCTCGCGAGGATCGTTGGCAGGACCAGCCTCGTGAGGGCACCTGGAGGGACCAACCTCGTGAGGACCGCCCTCAGGGCAACCCTGGTCTCCCTACACTGCCGCCGCCAAGAAGGAACGACGACCATTAGCAAGACGAAGGGGCTAGGGGCTTTCAGGAGCCGCGCGCCATCGCCTGCATCTTTGGTGGTGCTCAGGCCCCAGCCTCCCAGTGCATCTTCAAGCAGTTCTCCGAGAAGTGAATGCAGCCCTCCCCAAGCTTGAGGCTACATGCCCGCTCACGTGGTCCAAGTACGCCATCACCTTTAGCTCGGCGGACCAGCTCAAATGCGCGGCAACCGCCGGCGTCCTCCCGATGCTCTGCTCACCCGTCATCAGCAATGTCTAAGTCACCAAGACCCTCATCAACGGCGGCGCAGGACTCAGTGCCCTGTCCGTCGAAATGTTTGACAGCCTTGAAGTGCCATATGATCAGCTCCAGCCCACCAAGCCTTTCTCAGGAGTGACAGAGGGCTCCACCACCCCAATAGGGCAAGTTCGCCTCCCTGCCACCTTCGGTCAGCATGACAACTACCACACCGAGCTCATCGACTTTGATGTCGCCCACATCCGCCTGCCATACAATGCCATCCTAGGGTACCCAGCACTGGCCAAATTCATGGCAGTCACCCACCATGGCTACACCGTCCTCAAGATGCTAGGAAGCGGCGGAATCATCACGGTCCCTTGCGAAGAAAGAGATGTGGTGTGCTCCCTCGAGCGCACCTTCCAAGCTGCATCAATCTAAGACCCTAACAGCGCGGGTGCGCAGTACCCTCCTGAGGCCAACCCCAAGAAGAAGAAGTAGTTTCTCTGCGCTGGGCCTCAAGGGAGCGGCACCTCCAGCGGCACCACTTCAGGATCCATGCTAGCGCCTGGTGCTCCTCCCTCCCTCGCATAGGGAGGCGCGCCCGGCGCCCTCATCGGGCAGGGCTCAGGGGCTCTCTTTTGGAGGGCCTCGGACCTGGCCAACATCATGAGGGAGATGCTCGGGCACCTCGTGGAGGCGTGCTTCGCGGCACATTTTCCTTAGGAGGACACCGGCCGAGCAGCACCCGTCACTCAGGAGTTCATCACCAAGGCATCTCAGGAGCTTCAGGAAGCAAGAGCAATACGCGGCGACCGCCGCCCACCTGGCGCTGCTCCCCACCCAGGCGAGGGTGGTGAGCTGCGCGTCTGCATCGACATCCCAGGGCTCAACAGGGCCGCATCTCAGGAGCGCTTCTAGCCTTCGCGTGCTGGTTGGTGTGAGGGCCCGCCTCACAGCTATGTTCGCATGTCGTTCGGCCTGCCGAGCATGGTTGCCGCCTTCCAGCGTGATCTACGGAGCATCCTTGCAGGCCAGGAGGCCAGACATCATGCGGTCTTGGAGGAGATGGAGACGATCCTCCGGAGGCCACCTGAGCCTCCAGAGCCTCCCGAGGCTCAGGGCCCCAGCGGCTCGTGAGAAGCAACTTCTTCGCTACGTGTCTTCAGCCATCCCAACACTCCTTCGGCAACCAAACCAGGTGACACTTTTCCAAGTTCATTCAGCTGGGAGCGCCCCCTGGGCTGCATCATCCCCAGGCCGCATGGGTCCATCTCTGCGGCACGTACCCGCTTGCATCTTCAGTTCACACTGCTGGGAGTGCCCCTCAGGCTGCATTAACCCCAGGCCGCTCGAGTCCAACCCAGTGGCATGTATCGTTCTCGCATTTACCTAAGCTAGTTGCTTTTCATGCGTAATCTTTCTATGGATGTCACCTGCTCGATTGTCACCTACCATGGGAGCCGCGCGCCGATTGTCTTTCTTCAGGATCCTTCACATTATAAGGCTAGGCACGACGTCTGTGCTCAGGCCCGTCCCTGCAGCGTCGATAAATCCAACGGCCGAGCTCTGTCTAGCGGGGCGGCCCCGTTCACGTCACCTCCTGGGGTTGTTGGTTCTTGGCCTTCTCGTGTGATAGCCTCAGGAAATCCACTCGGCACGGGTTGTCTAACCATCTCGCAGGAGTGCCACAGCCATCAAGAATCAAGACCAGGCGCAACCCGCCTTGAGGAAGGGCCTCGTGAGTCCCACGTTGGCTCATGAGTGCCCAGGTACACCTCGCCTAGCCCTCCCGTGCAAGCCACTTGTTGGGGCGGGGCTGTACACGCCCCGTGTGCTCCCCGCAGTAGGGAGTCCCCCCCATGAGCTAGCGACGAACCGGTGATCACCGCGGTGATTTGCGCCCCTCCTCGTGTTAACCTGCAGGAACTTCCTGAGGACTACAACAGGCGGTACCGCGGACTCTCTCTCTTCTCCCATACAATTCGCTTGTGCATTAAAAGGGGGGCTCCTGAGCATCGCGACTCAGGAGCTCTTACTGGCTATCCAACCCTCACCCCTGGCCTTGACCACGGCATCGCGACCTGGCATACCAGCGGCGGCTGAGCTCGCTCGAGGGCCGGGACTTGAGGACGTAGAGCACCAGGAAGAACATGGAGAAGAGGGGGAGGCCCGCACGGGCCTAACCTAGCTACCCAGCAGCGGCCGATGCCCATGTCTGGTGCGGCACCGGAACGCCAAGATAAGTCTTGTACCTGGACCGACCCAGCGCTACGACATAAGATTCTCGCCTTTTCGCTGCCCTACTGCGGCAACATCGCCTCCCTTTCCCATCCCCAGGTAGCTGCTTGCACGCTAAAGGGGACCTCTTGAGCATCGCGCCTCAGGAGCTCTTACTGGACCTCGGGCCGCTCACCTCCTGGCCTTGACCACGGCATCGCGACCTATCATACCGGCGACGGCTGCAACGTGCCTGGGGACCGGGACCTGTCAGTGTAGAGCACCAAGGTGCCGCGAGATTGGAAAGGGGAGACCGAGCGTCAACAGGACATGTGCTCACAAATTTTCACAATAAGGATAATATCAACAAAAGGCATTACAGACGCTTTACACACCCCCGCGGGGTCTGTTTCGATTCCTCACAGGGTACAAAAGGAAGGGAATTCCTAGGAGCTCTATCTACATGCGCCGGACATCGCTGATGCCATCATCAACAGTGGGCCACGGAAGGCCGGCGCCAACCCATCCAGATCAACGATGACGGCGGCCAGACGCGACGGCTTGCTCCGGGCCTGACGAGAGCTTGGGGGCATGTAGCTGTCGTCGCTCATCTCTGGAGACTCCACGAGCTCAAGAGAGTCGCTGTACCACCAGGAGTCACCGCTGTCGCTGGAGGAGCTGCGGGCGAGGCCAGCGGCAGGCCCGGCGCCCGCCGCTGCGCTGTCTCGGCGATCCCCTTCAGGGCAGCACTCCAAGTGGCGACCTTCCTCGTCGAAGACCTAGAAGAACAACATGGAGACGCCATCATACTCGAAGTGGATGGCAAGGGCGCCGTAAGCGTGGCAGGCTCCCGGAGGCGACGACTTCAACTTCCGCCCCAATCGACAGGGCGTCGCAGTCGACATGCTGCAGCCTAAGCTTGAGAAGGCCCCTCGGCGGCATCTCAGCGGTGAAGAACCATGGAAGGCGAATCCAAGTGCTTGGAGGCATCGCCGCCCACAGCACGAACTCGCGTGAGGAGTCCGTAGCATGGACCCCTGGGGCGACGGCATGCGCCTTCGCGGCACAGCGGCCACGGCCCTGGAGCGGGCGGCGGCGCTCATCGCTCCTCCCTCCGGAACCCTCGGCGTGAGCGCACAAGGGAAACAGGTACCCAGGAGGTGGCCTCTCGTACCACGGCCGCGAGACTACCGGTCTCACGACCATCTCGCGACGATGGGACCTCCTCTTCTTCGGCAGGAGCAGCTCGGGCTCATTGAGGGGAGTCTTGCCCTTCTCCGCGGCCGAGAACCTCTGTATCGGCACCATGACTACACCAGCGAGCAGTGGAGCAAGGAAGGAGAAGAAGAAGGAGAACCAAGGGAGAGACGGGTGACGGGGGCTCCGCCCCTCTACCCATTTATAGCCAAAGGGAGGCCAACCACCGGCCTCCATGATCCAAGGTAATAATGATCTTATTCTGCATGCAACAAGGACCCGTCAAGTCGGGCAGTTGCCGAGGCTGCGTGGGGAAGCAGAGACGCCCACGTCCAATCAGTCGCCACACGCCAACCGTGGCCGCAGGCTGATGGGGCATGCGGCGCTCCGCGCTTGCCCTTTGGCTTCGCCTCGTAACCAAGCCCGAGCGCACCTTGGGCCCAGTGGCTACTATCGGTGTTCTGGGAACGGGATCCCCAGACTTGCTTGCCTGCGGCCCTATGGCGTGGCTCCACCAGTGGCCCCGTACGGCCCATCTTCACCAGCAAACATTCAAGACCCTCGCGAGGGGCCAAGCCTCGCGAGGAGGACGACGCAAGACCTCCTCAGGGCCGGCCTCACCAGGCTGGCTCGCCAGTTGCGAAGAGATCAAGGCAAGGGACACCTCGCGAGGTTCTTGTGACGCAAGCCATGATGACTGGTACTAGGCGGTCACCAGGCGGGCGCCTGCATGCATAGTGTCCTTGTTTCCTCTTTGGTGCTAAAGGCGCAAGCATAGGCGAGGAGTCCTGAGGCAGCAGGCAATGGTTTCCATATCGGTGTAATACGTCTCCAACGTATCTATATTTTTTGATTGCTCCATGCTATTATATTATCTATTTTGGATGTTAATGGGCTTTATTTTACACTTCTATATCATTTTTGGGACTAACCTACTAATCGGAGGCCCAACCCAAATTGCTGTTTTTTTTTGCCTATTTTAGAGTTTCACCGAAAATGAATATCAAACGGAGTCCAAACGGAATGAAACCTTCGGGAACGTGATTTTCTCAATGAACGTGATCCAGGAGACCTGGAGTGTGCGTCAAGAAACAAATGAGGCGGCCACGAGGTAGGGGGCGCGCCTACCCCCTGGGCGCGCCCTCCACCCGCGTGGGCCCCTCGTTGCTCCACCGACGTACTTCTTCCTCCTATATATATCCACGTAACCCCCAAACATCCAGGAGCACCATGAAAACCTAATTACACCTCCGCAACCTTCTGTACCTGAGAGATCCCATCTTGGGGCCTTTTCTAGAGCTCCGCCGGAGGGGGCATTGATCACGGAGGGCCTCTACATCAACTCCATGGCCTCTCCGGTGATGTGTGAGTAGTTTATTTCAGACCTTCAGGTCCATAGTTATTAGCTAGATGGCTTCTTCTCTCTCTTTGGATCTCAATACAAAGTTCTCCTCGATCTTCTTGGAGATCTATTCGATGTAATCTTCTTTTGCGGTGTGTTTGTCGAGATCCGATGAATTGTGGGTTTATGATCCAGATTATCTATGAACAATATTTGATTCTCCTCTAAATTCTTTTATGTATGATTGGTTTATCTTTGCAAGTCTCTTCAAATTATCAGTTTGGTTTGGCCTACTAGATTGATCTTTCTTGCAATGGGAGAAGTGCTTAGCTTTGGGTTCAATTTTGCGCTGCTCGATCCCAGTGACAGAAAGGGAACCGACACGCATTGTATTGTTGCCATCAAGGATAAAAAGATGGGGTTTATATCATATTGCATGAGTTTATCCCTCTACATCATGTCATCTTACTTAAAGCATTACTCTGTTCTTATGAACTTAATACTCTAGATGCATGCTGGATAGCGGTTGATGTGTGGAGTAATAGTAGTAGATGCAGAATCGTTTCGGTCTACTTGTCACGGACGTGATGCCTATAGACATGATCATACCTAGATATTCTCATAACTATGCTCAATTCTATCAATTGCTCGACAGTAATTCATTTACCCAGTGTAATACTTATGCTCTTGAGAGAAGCCACTAGTGAAACCTATGGCCCCCGGGTCTATCTTCCATCATATTAATCTTCCAACACTTAGTTATTTCTATTGCCGTTTATTTTACTTTGCATATTTATTTCTCTTTATCATAAAAATACCACAAATATTATCTTATCATATCTATCCGATCTCACCCTCGTAAGTGACCTTGAAGGGATTGACAACCCCTTTACCGCGTTGGTTGCGAGGTTCTTATCTGTTTGTGTA
The DNA here is from genome assembly GCF_002162155.2 of Triticum dicoccoides. Lineage (NCBI taxonomy): Eukaryota > Viridiplantae > Streptophyta > Magnoliopsida > Poales > Poaceae > Triticum > Triticum dicoccoides. The sequence continues at coordinate 510,535,267 of NC_041388.1, forward strand.
GGTGCGTGGGACTTGAGCGTAATCTCCTACTATATTGATACCTTGGTTCTCAAAAACTGAGGGAAATACTTACGCTACTTTATTGCATCACCCTTTCCTCTTCAAGGAAAAACCAACGCAGTGCTCAAGAGGTAGCAAGAAGGATTTCTGGCGCCATTGCTGGGGAGATTCGCGCCAAGTCAAGTCAAGATTTGACTCCCAACAACGAGCCATTACTGGCACCATTGCCGGAGTCTACGCACAAGTCAAGACATACCAAGTACCCATCACAAACTCTTATCCCTCGCATTACAGTATTTGCCATTTGCCTCTCATTTTCCTCTCCCCCACTTCACCCTTGCCGTTTTATTCGCCCTCTTTTCCTCTCTCCCTCTCTTTCCGTTCCCCTTCTCTTTTTCTATTTGCCTTTTTGCCTGTTTCTTGTTTGCTTGTGTGTTGGATTGCTTGCTTGTCACGATGGCTCAAGATAATACTAAATTGTGTGACTTTACCAATACCAACAACAATATTTTATAGCACTCCGATTTCTCCTCTTACCGATGCTGAATCTTGTGGAATTAATGCTGCTTTGTTGAATCATGTCATGAAAGATCCGTTTTCCGGCCTTCCTAGTGAAGATGCTACTACCCATGTAAATAGCTTTGTTGATTTGTGTGATATGCAAAAGAAGAAAGATGTGGATAATGATATTGTTAAACTGAAGCTATTTCCGTTTTCGCTTAGAGATCATGCTAATGCTTGGTTTTCGTCTTTGCCTAAACATAGTATTGATTCACGGAATAAGTGCAAAGATGCTTTTATCTCTAAGTATTTTCCTCCCGCTAAGATCATCTCTCTTAGAAACGATATTATGAATTTTAAGCAACTTGATCATGAACATGTCGCACAAGCTTGGGAGAGGATGAAATTAATGATACGTAATTGCCCTACACATGGTTTAAATTTATGGATGATTATACAGATTTTTTATGCCGGATTGAATTTTGCTTATAGAAATCTTTTAGATTCGGCCGCGGGAGGCACTTTTATGGAAATCACTTTAGGAGAAGCTACCAAACTCCTAGATAATATTATGGTTAATTATTCTCAATGGCACACTGAAAGATCTACTAGTAAAAAAGTTCATGCAATTGAAGAGATTAATGTTTTGAGTGGAAAGATGGATGAACTTATGAAATTGTTTGCTAATAAGAGTGCTCCTATTGATCCTAATGATATGCCTTTGTCTACTTTGATTGAGAATAATAATGAATCTATGGATGTGGATTTTGTTGGTAGGAACAATTTTGGTAATAACGCGTATAGAGGTAATTTTAATTCTAGGCCGTTTCCTAGTAATTCCTCTAATAATTATGGTAATTCCTACAACAATTCTTATGGAAAGTTTAATAAGATGCCCTCTGATTTTGAATCTAATATTAAAGAATTTATCACTTCACAAAAGAGTTTCAATGCTTTGATTGAAGAAAAATTGCTTAAGATTGATGAGTTGGCTAGGAACATTGATAGAATTTGTCTTGATGTTTCTTTGAAACTTAGATCTATTCCACCTAAGCATGATATCGATGAGTCTCTCAAAGCCATGAGAATTTCCATTGATGAGTGCAAAGAAAGAACCGCTAGGATGCGTGCTAAGAAAGATTGCTTTGTGAAAGCGTGTTCTTCTAGTTTTCATGATAATAAGGATGAAGATCTAAAAGTTATTAATGTGTCTCCTATTAAATCTTTGTTTTGCAATATGAATATTGATAATTATGGGGCTGAAGATGATCCACCTTTACCTAGAAGGCGTTCTAAAAATTTGGAGTCTTTAAATCTTGATGCAAAAATTGTTAAAAGGGGGATTGAAGAGGTTAAAAATTTAGATATCAGTGAACCCACTATTTTGGATTTCAAGGAATTTAATTATGATAATTTCTCTTTGATATATTGTATTTCCTTGTTGCAATCCGTGCTAAATTCTCCTCATGCTTATAGTCAAAATAAAGCTTTTACTAAACATATCGTTGATGCGTTGATGCAATCTTATGAAGAAAAACTTGAGTTGGAAGTTTCTATCCCTAGAAAACTTTATGATGAGTGGGAACCTACAATTAAAATTAAAATTAAAGATCATGAGAACTTTGTGTGATTTGCTAGGTTTCCGTGATTTTGATGATTGTTCTTTAAACTTGCACCATGAGGATTCCACTATTAAGAAACCTATGGGAAGAATTAATGATGTTATTATTGTTGTAAATAGGAACTATGTGCCCGTAGATTTCATTGTTCTTGACATAGATTGCAATCCTTCATGTCCTATTATTCTTGGTAGACCTTTCCTTACAATGATTGGTGCAATTATTGATATGAAGGATGGGAATATTAGATTCCAATTTCCATGAAGGAAAGGCATGGAACACTTCCCTAGAAATAAAATTAAATTACCATATGAATCTATTATGATAGCCACTTATGGATTGCCTACCAAAGATGGCAATACGTAGATCTATCTGCGCTTTTATGCCTAGCTAGGGGCGTTAAACGATAGCGCTTGTTGGGAGGCAACCCAATTTTATTTTCATTCCTTGCTTTTTGTTCCTGTTTAGTAATAAATAATTTATCTAGCCTCTGTTTTGGTTATGTTTTTTGTGTTTAATTAGTGTTTGTGCCAAGTAGAACCGTTGGGAAGACTTGGGGAAAGTCTTTTTGATCTTGCTGTAAAAAACAGAAACTTTAGCACTCACGATAATTGCTGCCATTTTTATTTGGAAAGTGCTATTTAGTTAATTCTTTTTCAGATGATTAATAGATAAATTCTTCACGTCCAGAAATTTATTTTAGAATTTTGGGGTTCCAGAAGTTGCGTTAGCTACAGATTACTACAGACTGCTCTGTTTTTGACAGGTTCTGTTTTTCATGTGTTTTTTGCTTATTTTGATGAATCTATGGCTAGTAAAAGAGTTTATAAACCATAGAGAAGTTGGAATACAGTAGGTTTAACACCAATATAAATCAAGAATGAGTTCATTACAGTACCTTGAAGTGGTGTTTTGTTTTCTTTCGCTAACGGAGCTCATGAGATTTTCTATTTAAGTTTTGTGTTGTGAAGTTTTCAAGTTTTGGGTAAATATTTGATGGATTATGGAACAAGGAGTGGCAAGAGCCTAAGCTTGGGGATGCCGATGGCACCCCAAGGTAAAATTCAAGGACACCAAAAAGCCTAAGCTTGGGGATGCCCCGGAAGGCATCCCCTCTTTCGTCTTCGTCTATCGGTAACTTTACTTGGAGCTATATTTTTATTCACCACATGATATGTGTTTTTCTTGGAGCGTCTTGTATGATTTGAGTATTTGCTTTTTAGTTTACAACAATCATCCTTGCTGTACACACCTTTTGAGAGAGACTCACATGATTTGAAATTTATTAGAATACTCTATGTGCTTCACTTATATCTTTTGAGCTATATAATTTTTGCTCTAGTGCTTCACTTATATCTTTTGAGCTATATAGTTTTTGCTCTAGTTCTTCACTTATATCTTTTAGAGCACGGCGGTGATTTTATTTTGTAGAAATAATTGATCTCTCATGCTTCACTTATATTATTTTGAGAGTCGTTTAGAACAACATGGCAATAATAAAAACTTTCATACAAGTGCATTGAATACTATGAGAAGTTTGATACTTGATAATTGTTTTGAGATATGGAGATGGTGATATTAGAGTCATGCTAGTTGAGTAGTTGTGAATTTGAGAAATACTTGTGTTAAAGTTTGTGATTCCCGTAGCATGCACACATGCTGAACCGTTAGGTGATGAAGTCGGAGCATGATTTATTTATTGATTGTCTTCCTTATGAGTGGCGGTCGGGGACGAGCGATGGTCTTTTCCTACCAATCTAGCCCCCTAGGAGCATGCGCGTAATAGTTTGCTTTGATAACTAATAGATTTTTGCAATAAGTATGTGAGTTCTTTATGACTAATGTTGAGTCCATGGATTATACGCACTCTCACCCTTCCACCATTGCTAGCCTCTCTAGTATCGCGCAACTTTCGCCGGTACCATAAACCCACCATATACCTTCCTCAAAACAGCCACCATACCTACCTACTATGGCATTTCCATAGCCATTCCAAGATATATTGCCATGCAACTTTTCACCATTCCGTTATTATGGCACGCTTCATCATTGTCATATTGCTTGCATGATCATGTAGTTGACATCGTATTTGTGGCAAAGCCACCATTCATAATTTTCATACATGTCACTCATGCATCATTTCACATCCCGGTACACCGCTGGAGGCATTCACATAGAGTCATATTTTGTTCTAAGTATCGAGTTGTAATTTTTGAGTTATAAGTAAATAAAGTGTGATGATCATCATTATTAGAGCATTGTCCCAGTGAGGAAAGGATGATGGAGACTATGTTTCCCCCACAAGTCGGGGTGAGACTCCGGATGAAAAAAAAGAAAATAAAAGAGGCCAAAAATAAAAAAAAAGAAAGAAGGCCCAAAGAAAAAAATGAGAAAAAGAGAGAAGGGACAATGTTACTATCCTTTTTCCACACTTGTGCTTCAAAGTAGCACCATGATCTTCATGATAGAGAGTCTCCTATGATATCACTTTCATATACTAGTGGGAATTTTTCATTATAGAACTTGGCTTGTATATTCCAGTGATGGGCTTCCTCAAATTGCCCTAGGTCTTCATGAGCAAGCAAGTTGTATGCACACCCACTTAGTTCTTTTGTTGAGCTTTCATATACTTATAGCTCTAGTGCATCCGTTGCATGGCAATCCCTACTCACTCACATTGTTATCTATTAATGGGCATCTCCATAGCCCGTTGATACGCCTAGTTGATGTGAGACTATCTTCTCCTTTTTGTCTTCTCCACAACCACCATTCTATTCCACATATAGTGCTATATCCATGGCTCACACTCATATATTGCGTGAAGATTGAAAAAGTTTGAGAACATCAAAAGTATGAAACAATTGCTTGGCTTGTCATCGGGGTTGTGCATGATTTAAATATTTTGTGTGGTGAAGATAGAGCATAGCTAGACTATATGATTTTTTAGGGATAACTTTCTTTGGCCATGTTATTTTGAGAAGACATGATTGCTTAGTTAGTATGCTTGAAGTATTATTGTTTTTATGTCAATATTAAACTTATGTCTTGAATCTTATGGATCTGAACATTCATGCCACAATAAAGAAAAATTACATTGAGAAATATGTTAGAAAGCATTCCACATCAAAAATTCTTTTTTACCATTTACCTACTCAAGGACGAGCAGGAATTAAGCTTGGGGATGCGTGATACGTCTCCAACGTATCTATAATTTTTGATTGCTCCATGCTATTATATTATCTATTTTGGATGTTAATGGGCTTTATTTTACAGTTTTATATCATTTTTGGGACTAACCTACTAATTGGAGGCCCAGCCCAAATTGTTGTTTTTTTGCCTATTTTAGAGTTTCGCCGAAAAGGAATATCAAACGGAGTCCAAATGGAATGAAACCTTCGGGAACGTGATTTTCTCAACGAACGTGATCCAGGAGACTTGGAGTGTGCGTCAAGAAACAAACGAGGCGACCACGAGGCAGGGGGCGCGCCCTCCACCCTCGTGGGCCCCTCGTTGCTCCACCGACGTACTTCTTCCTCCTATATATATCCACGTACCCCCCAAACATCCAGGAGCACCACAAAAACCTAATTCCACCACCGCAACCTTCTGTACCCGAGAGATCCCATCTTGGGCCTTTTCCGGAGCTCCGCCGGAGGGGGCATTGATCATGGAGGGCCTCTACATCAACTCCATGGCCTCTCCGGTGATGTGTGAGTAGTTTATTTCAGACCTTCAGGTCCATAGTTATTAGCTAGATGGCTTCTTCTCTCTCTTTGGATCTCAATACAAAGTTCTCCTCGATCTTCTTGGAGATCTATTCGATGTAATCTTCTTTTGCGGTGTGTTTGTCGAGATCCGATGAATTGTGGGTTTATGATCCAGATTATCTATGAACAATATTTGATTCTCCTCTAAATTCTTTTATGTATGATTGGTTTATATTTGCAAGTCTCTTTGAATTATCAGTTTGGTTTGGCCTACTAGATTGATCTTTCTTGCAATGGGAGAAGTGCTTAGCTTTGGGTTCAATCTTGCGGTGCTCGATCCCAGTGACAGAAAGGGAACCGACACGTATTGTATTGTTGCCATCGAGGATAAAAAGATGGGTTTTATATCATATTGCATGAGTTTATCCCTCTACATCATGTCTTCATACTTAAAGCATTACTTTGTTCTTATGAACTTAATACTCTAGATGCATGCTGCATAGCGGTCGATGTGTGGAGTAATAGTAGTACATGCAGAATCGTTTCGGTCTACTTGTCGTGGACATGATGCCTATATACATGATCATACCTAGATATTCTCATAACTATGCTCAATTCTATCAATTGCTCGACAGTAATTCATTTACCCACCGTAATACTTATGCTCTTGAGAGAAGCCACTAGTGAAACCTATGGCCCCTGGGTCTATCTTCCATCATATTAATCTTCCAACACTTAGTTATTTGTATTGCCATTTATTTCACTTTGCATCTTTATTTCTCTTTATCATAAAAATACCAAAAATATTATCTTATCATATCTATCAGATCTCACTCTCGTAAGTGACCGTGAAGGGATTGACAACCCCTTTATCGCGTTGGTTGCGAGGTTCTTATTTGTTTGTGTAGGTGCGTGGGACTTGAGCGTGATCTCCTACTGGATTGATACATTGGTTCTCAAAAACTGAGGGAAATACTTACGCTACTTTGCTGCATCACCCTTTCCTCTTCAAGGCAAAACCAACGCAGTGCTCAAGAGGTAGCACGGTGCAACATGACCAAGACCAGCAGGATGACAAGATGGAGGTCATCGTGGAGCCCAAGACGGCGTCACCACCAGAGCCTTTGGCAGGCGAAGACCACTTTTGTCAGGATAGCTTGTACTAGTTGTCTCCCTTCGAATTTGGCCGTTGTGGGATACCTTCCCGCTCAATATTTGGGAAGAGGACCAGGGCCTCTATAATTAGGACTAGCCACCACCATAGAGAGGGAGAGGAGCTATTCCATCCACAACCTCGCACAAGTTCACCAAACACAAGAACACCTCTCCTCGCGAGGCTGTTCTTCCCTTGTAACTATTCATCCTCAACCAAAGAGGCAATCCACCACACCACACTGGAGTAGGGTATTACACCACGATGATGGACCGAACCAGTATAAATTTTGTGTCTCGTGTTCTTTGGGTTCGTCGAGCTAGGCCGTGAGATCGTAGAGTGTGTGAGCTAGGGAGGGGTAGAGATCTTTGTGCGCACCGCAGTGTTCGAACCTCAAGGGTTTTGACGGAACCCAAAATCCAACAACGACGGCGTGGTGACGGTGATAGTGAAGTGATCCACGCAGGGCTTCGCCTAAGCACTACGTGAATATGACCGGAGGCATAAACTATGGAGGGGGGCGCCGCACACGGCTAACAATTGTTGGTGTGTGTTCTAGCGGTGCCCCCCCTTCATATATATAGGTTGGAGGGGTGGAGAGGGTGCCAAGGGGGTGCCCCAAGTAGGAGGAATCCTACTTGGGGTCCTCCCAATTCGGCCTCCCCCTTTCCTATTCCTATTTGGAGTAGGAAGGGAAGATGGGGAAGGGGAAATCCTATTCCCTTTTTTCCTTTCCTCCTTCCCCTTTTCTACTCCAATTTGGCCAGCCCATATGGGAGGGGTGCACCAGACCCTTAGGGGCTGGTCTGTCCCCCTCTTGGCCCATTAAGGCCCATGTAGTTGCTGGGGGGATGCCCGGAACCCCTTCCAGTGACCCGATATGCAGCCGGTACCCCCAGAACACTTTCGGTGTCCGAATATCATCGTCCAATATATGAATCTTTACCTCTCGACCATTTCGAGACTCCTCATCAAGTCCATGATCTCATCCGGGACTCCGAACAACATTTAGTCATCAAATCACATAACTCATATAATACAAAATCGTCATCGAACGTTAAGCGTGCGGACCCTACGGGTTCGAGAACTATGTAGACATGACCGAGACACATCTCCGGTCAATAACCAATAGCAGAACTTGGATGCTCATATTGGCTCCCACATATTCTACGAAGATCTTTATCGGTCAAACCGTTATGACAACATACATTATTCCTTTTGTCATCGGTATGTTACTTGCCCGAGATTCGATCATTGGTATCTCCATACCTAGTTCAATCTCATTACTGGCAAGTCTCTTTACTCATTCCATAATGCATCATCATGCAACTAACTCATTAGTCACATTGCTTGCAAGGCTTATTATGATGTGCATTGCCGAGAGGGCCCAGAGATACCTCTTTGATACTCGGAGTGACAAATCCTAATCTCAATCTATGCCAACCCAACGAACACCTTCGGAGATACCTGTAGAGCATCTTTATAATCACCTAGTTACGTTGTGATGTTTGATAGCACACAAGGTATTCCTCTGGTATCCGGGAGTTGCATAATCTCATAGTCAAAGGAATATGTATAAGTCATGAAGAAAGCAATATCAATAAAACTTAACGATCATTATGCTAAGCTAATGGATGGGTCTTGTCCATCACATCATTCTCCTAATGATGTGATCCCGTTAATCAAATGACAACATATGTCTATGGCTAGGAAACTTAACCATCTTTGATCAACGAGCTAGTCTAGTAGAGGCTTACTAGGACACGGTGTTTTGTCTATGTATCCACACATGTATCATGTTTCCGATTAATACAATTCTAGCATGAATAATAAACATTTATCATGATATAAGGAAATATAAATAACAACTTTATTATTGCCTCTAGGGCATATTTCCTTCAGTCTCCCACCTGCACTAGAGTCAATAATCTAGTTCACATCGCCATGTGATTTAACACCAATAGTTCATATCTTTATGTGATTAACACCCATACTTCACATCACCGTGTGACCAACACCCAAAAGGGTTCACTAGAGTCAATAATCTAGTTCACATCGCTATGTGATTAACACCCAAAGAGTGCTAAGGTGTGATCATGTTTTGCTTGTGAGAGAGGTCTAGTCAATGAGTCTGTCACATTTAGATCCATATTTATTTTGCAAATTTCTATGTCAACAATGCTTTGCATGGAGATACTCTAGCTAATTGCTCCCACTTTTAATATGTATCCAGATTGAGACTCAGAGTCATCTGGATTGGTGTAAAAGCTTGCATCGATGTAACTCTTTACGACGAACTCTTTATCACCTCCATAATCAAGAAATATTTCCTTAGTCCTCTAAGGATAATTTTGACCGTTGTCCAGTGATCTACTACGTGATCACTATTGTACCCCCTTGCCAAACTCATGGCAAGGTACACAATAGGTCTGGTACATAGCATGGCATATCGTATAGAACCTATGGCTGAAGCATAGGGGATGACTTCCATTCTCTCTCTATCTTCTGCCGTGGTCGGGCTTTGAGTCTTACTCAGCTTCACACCTTGTAATACAGGCAAGAACCCTTTCTTTGACTGATTCATTTTGAACTTCTTCAAAAACTTTATCAAGGTATGTGCTTTGTGAAATTCCAATTAAGCATCTTGATCTATCTCTATAGATCTTGATGCCTAATATATAAGCAGCTTCACCGAGGCCTTCCATTGAAAAACTTTTGTTCAAGTATCCTTTTATGCTTTCCAGAAATTCTACATCGTTTACAATCAACAATATGTCATCCACATATAATATTAGAAATGCTACAGAGATCCCACTCACTTTCTTGTAAATACAGGCTCTCCGAAAGTCTGTATAAAACCATATGCTTTGATCACATTATCAAAGCGTATATTCCAACTCCGAGATGCTTGCACCAGTCCATAAATGGATCGCTAGAGCTTGCACACTTTGTTAGCACCTTTAGGATCGACAAAAGCTTTTGGTTGCATCATATACAACTCTTCTTTGAGAAATCCATTAAGGAATGCGGTGTTGACGTCCATTTGCCAGATTTCATAATTATAAAATGCAGCAATGCTGACATGATTCAGACAGACTTAAGCATCGTTACGAGTGAGAAGGTCTCATGAAAGCACAAGTGCTCCCCAGGTGGTTTTGATAATTGATGACAACATATCTCTTGTTGGACTAATACTTTTACCTAGTATATTTCAGATAAGTTCAACAATGGAGTGGCATGGACTAAAGGTTGTGGGAACCTCTTCAAGATGCTAAGGACAAAGGATTGGCTAAAAGCTTCAAGCTCAGGACTCTTCATTTTACACTTTTAGTGATCCAAGATCACATTGAGTCCATAGGAAAAGCCAATACTATCAAGGAGGGATGAGGTGTTGATAATGAGCCTCTTGCTCAAAGTGCTTAATGATATGCTCCAAAATCCTCAGCTACTTTCCCACTTCCACATATGACCTAAACCCAAAGCCAAACTCGGTCATACCGATTCTTTCTATCCGGCGCCACCGAGTTTCACTTGTCATTTGCCACTGCCAAACCCTAGCAATTCGGTCCTACCGATAAGGATCTCGGTCTCACCGAGATGGGCTTGCAAACTCTCTGTTACCTGTTGCAATATCTTCGGTCCCACCGAGATATGCAATCGGTCCCACCGAGTTTGCTTGGCCAACTCTCTGTTTCACTTATTACCCAAATCGGTCCCACCGAGTTTGAGTAATCGGTCAAATTGAGTTTTGGATTTTCCCTAACCCTAGCACATCAGTCTCACCGAGTTGTTCCAGTCGGTCCCACTGAGAATCACTAACGGTCACTAGGTTTACTATTTCGGTCAGACCGAGTTTTCTGATTCGGTCCCACCGAGATTGGTAGATTGTGTGTAACGGTTGGATTTTGTGTGGAGGCTATAAATACCCCTCCACCTCCTCTTCATTCGTGGAGAGAGCCATCAGAACACATACATCATTCCAACTCATATGTTCTGAGAGAGAACCACCTACTCATGTGTTGAGACCAAGATATTCCATTCCTACCATATGAATCTTGATCTCTAGCCTTCCCCAAGTTGCTTTCCACTCAAATCTTCTTTCCACCAGATCCAAATCCTATGAGAGAGAGTTGAGTGTTGGGGAGACTATCATTTGAAGCACAAGAGCAAGGATTTCATCATCAACACACCATTTGTTACTTCTTGGAGAGTGGTGTCTCCTAGATTGGCTAGGTGTCACTTGGGAGCCTCCGACAAGATTGTGGAGTTGAACCAAGGAGTTTGTAAGGGCAAGGAGATCGCCTACTTCGTGAAGATCTACCGCTAGTGAGGCAAGTCCTTCGTGGGCGATGGCCATGGTGGGATAGACAAGGTTGCTTCTTCGTGGACCCTTCGTGGGTGGAGCCCTCCATGGACTCGCGCAACCGTTACCCTTCGTGGGTTGAAGTCTCCATCAACATGGATGTAGGATAGCACCACCTATCCGAACCACGGGAAAAACATCCGTGTCTCCAATTGCGTTTGAACTCTCCAAACCCTTCCCTTTACATTCTTGCAAGTTGCATGCTTTACTTTCCGCTGCCTATACACTCTTTGCATGCTTGCTTGATATGTATTGTGTATGTTAAATTGTGCCCAAACTCCACTTAAACCGAAAAAGCTTAAAAAGTGCAACTTTAGCATTAAGTGTCTAATCACCCCCCTCTAGACACTCCTTCTTCTAGATCCTACAAGTGGTATCAGAGCTTTGGTCTCCATTGCCTTGGTTTAATCACCATTGGAGGAAGATGGATGTGTCTACTTTAGGGAGTCTTAGACATAGAGTGCCTATTCTTGATGGAGAGTACTTTCATGAGTGGAAAAATGAGATGCTTGTAATCTTCAATCAATATCATTTAAACAAGTATATTGCTAGCCCTTGTGCACCTCATATTGATCCTTTGCATCCTACCCTAGATGAAGATATTGACATGATTCGCAATCTCAGAACCATTGAGCTCATCATTAGAGGATTGCCCAAAAATTTGATTGCTAGTTTGCCTACTCTTAATTGTGCCTATACTATATGGAAATTTCTTGAGGAACGATTTCCCGATCATTCCTTTAAAACTTTGGATGAAATTCTCCATAAATCTATTGCCTTGAGTAAGATGAACTCTAGTGATCCTAGTTTTGGTAATTGTCTATTTGAGCTTACCAATCTTAAGCATGCTAAAGGAGATGTTGGAATCATTAGTGATATCATATTCGAAGCTATAAGAATTCATAAAAGTGACCACTTTGATGACCATTTATCTAATGAATTACCCTCTCTAGGAAATGATGAGTCACAAGATCATGATGAACATGGATACTATGATGATGATGATAGTGACTTCGATCTTGATGATGCAATGAGACATTTTGGTCTTACGGCAAATCTTCAGGGATATGCGTCAGGTGGAAAGGAATGGGTTCTTGATAGTGGATGTACTGATCACATGACCGGAGATGAAGAGATGTTCCGTGAGCTTGCTGAAAATGACGGCCCTCGAAAATATGTCACCTTTAGTGATAATTCAAAGGGTAAAGTGGTTGGCCTTGGTAAGGTGGCCATCTCACATGATAGTTCCATTCAAAATGTCATGCTCGTTGAATCTCTCGGCTACAATTTACTTTCAGTATCTAGACTTGCTGATTTTGGTTTGAATGTTCTATTTACTGAGATAGATTGCCAAATGTTTCATCGAGACAATCATAAAATGGTCTTTACCGGTATGCGTAGAGGTGATCTTTACATTGTCAATTTCTCTAAAAAAGGCACAACCTAAAACTTGCTTTATTGCTAAATCCTCAAAAGGTTGGTTTTGGCATAGACGACTAGGTCACGTTGGCATGAGAAACCTTGACAAGCTTATTAAAGGAAATCATATCCTTGGAGTTAACGATGTCATATTTGATAAGGATAGACTTTGCAGTGCTTGTCAAGCAGGTAAACAGGTTGGAGGAAGGCATCCCGTGAAGAACATCATGACCACAAGGAGGCCACTCGAGCTACTTCATATGGATCTTTTTGGTCCCAACGCCTACAAGAGTCTCAGTGGAAATTCTTTTGGTCTAGTTATAGTTGATGATTTTTCAAGATTTACGTGGGTGATCTTTCTTAATGACAAGTCGCAGGTCCAGAAGATCTTCAAAAACTTCGCTAGGAAAGCCCAAAATCAGTTTGAAGTGAAGATCAAGAAGGTTCGGAGTGACAACGAAACGGAGTTCAAGAACGCAAATGTGGACACCTTTCTTGACGAAGAAGGGATTTCACACGAGTTCTCGGCTACGTACACACCTCAACAAAATGGAGTTGTTGAGAGGAAGAACCGGACGCTCATCGAAATGGCAAGAATGATGCTTGATGAATACAAGACGTCGAAGCACTTTTGGGCAGAAGCGGTTGAGACAGCTTGTCACGCAACAAATCGCTTGTATCTTCACAAGCTACTCGGCAAGACGGCATACGAGCTCCTCACCGGTAACAAACCCCAAGTTGGATACTTTCGAGTATTCGGCTCATAGTGCTACATTCTTGATAAGCATCGTCGTTCAAAGTTTGCTTCTAAATCTCATGAAGGTTTTCTACTTGGTTATGGCTCAAACTCTCACACTTACCGTGTCTACAACAATTTCACCCGAAAGGTTGAAGAGACGGTAGATGTGAAGTTTGATGAATCTAATGGCTCGCAAGTAGAGCAATTGCCAATTGATGTAGGAGACAAAGACCCTTCGGAAGCAATCCAAGACTTGTCCATTGGCAAAATTCGTCCAACGGAGGTGAAGGAGAGTACCTCATCCGTCCAAGTGGAAGCTTCTACTTCACAACAAGGTGAACCAAGAATTGACATGGAAGCATCCACAAGTGGGACACGCCAAGATGAAGAAGACGAGGAAGTACATCAAGACGAACATCAACAACCTCCTTCTCCATGACGACAAGAGAATGACAACTTCAACAATGAAGAAGGACAAGAAGAAGAACAAGATGAAGAAGATGCTCAACGAAGACCCAAGAAAAAACTCTCACGAGTTCGAGCAAGAATTGCCAAAGATCATCCCGTCGAGCAAATTCTCAATGATATACAAACCGGGAGAATCACTCGCTCAAAAACTCGTTTAGCTAACTTTTGTGAAAACTATTCATTCATCTCTAGCATTGAACCTATGAAGGTTGAAGAAGCATTGGAAGATCCGGATTGGATAAACGCTATGCATGAAGAGCTACACAATTTTGAGAGAAACCAAGTTTGGACATTGGTTGAGAAGCCCGACAACAACCACAACATCATTGGTACCAAATGGGTGTTTCGCAACAAGCAAGATGAAGATGGACAAGTGGTTCGCAACAAAGCACGTCTCGTCGCCCAAGGGTACACACAAGTCGAAGGTATGGACTGTGGTGAGACATATGCTCCCGTTGCTAGACTTGAGTCCATTCGCATCTTACTTGCCTATGCTAATCACCATAATATCACCTTGTACCAAATGGACATTAAAAGTGCTTTTCTAAATGGTGAAATAGAGGAGGAAGTTTATGTCAAACAACCTCCTGGCTTTGTCAATCCTAAGAAACCTAATCATGTTTACAAACTTCACAAAGCTCTCTATGGTCTTAAACAAGCTCCTAGAGCATGGTATAAATGCTTGACCAAGTTCCTTCTTGCAAGTGGTTTTGAAATTGGTAAAATTGATTCTACTCTTTTTACAAAAAGGGTTAATGGAGAACTATTTGTATGCCAAATTTATGTTGATGATATCATATTTGGTTCAACTAACCCTCTCTTTAGTGAAAAGTTTGGAAAGCTAATGTCAGAGAAGTATGAGATGTCTATGATGAGTGAACTCAAATTCTTTCTTGGTTTGCAAGTCAAGCAAACTAAGGAAGGTACATTTGTCTCTCAAACGAAGTACACCAAGGACTTATTCAAGAAGTTCAATATGCAAGAGTGCAAAGGTATGTCTACACCCATGCCCACTAGTGGACATAATGATTTGACCAAAGGTGGTGAACCGGTTGATCAAAAGGTTTATCGTTCTATGATTGGTTCATTACTATACCTATGTGCTTCACGTCCCGATATTATGCTAAGTGTTTGCATGTGTGCACGATATCAAGCTGCTCCTAAAGAATGTCATCTTAAGGCTGTGAAAAGGATAGTGAGATACTTAATTATACATCAAACTTTGGCATTTGGTATCCTAAGAGGTCTTCTTTTGATCTTGTTGGCTATTCCGACTCGGATTATGCCGGAGACAAGGTTGATAGGAAGTCCACTTCGGGTACTTGCCAATTTCTTGGTAGATCTCTTGTGTCTTGGTCCTCCAAGAAACAAAACTCGGTATCCTTATCCACAGCCGAAGCAGAATACATTGCCGCTGGTTCATGTTGTGCTCAATTACTTTGGATGACCCAAACTCTTAAAGATTATGGAATTTATGTGAAACATGTTCCACTGCTTTGTGACAATGAAAGTGCTATCAAAATTGGTCATAATCCCGTACAACATTCTCGAACTAAGCATATTGAAGTTCGTCATCATTTCATTCGAGATCATGTTGCTAAGGGTGACATTAATCTTAAGCATGTTCGCACTGACAAGCAATTAGCGGATATATTCACTAAACCACTTGATGAGAAAGTATTTTGTAGGTTAAGAGGAGAATTGAACATTATTGATGCTTCAAAAGTGGAGTAGGAACTCCATTGGATACATGCAAGACATGAGCTTATGACTAATCCATGATATATCTCTTATGATGACTATCTTATGTCTTGGATATATTTGTACCTTGCATGTTGTCTAACCCATGTAAGTGCTTGGCTGAAACTAATTCCATGAGATTGCGACTCCCTCACATCTTGAGCAATCTTTACATCACCAAGTCTCTACACAATGGTGGTTGAAGACAAGGAAGCACAAAACCATTCAAACATATCCTTTGACAAATTTTATGCTAAGCTTCATGATTGTCATTTTTTTGGATACACAAGTGCTCTTCCTTGCAAGAACTAACCCATGTAGGTAGATGAACTCAAACTCCAAGTGGTGCTCCAAATGATGGACTACATCAACCTTGAGCACCCACACAAGTTCAACTACATGAGCAAGAACCACTCCACCACCCAAGGTACGTTATTCCATCTTAGAGAAGCTTTACTCCAAGACATGAGTCAAAGCAACTCAACAAGATGTGAATACATCAAGATGCTTAAACGAAAAATGGTAACCCCATTATGAGCTTAAACGATGAGTATGACCTATGATCAAGTGTTCTCACTTGACTCCTAAGTCAATATACTCTAACATAGGTGACTATGTCACCGCCCAACTCTAGATGAAGTTCTCTTGTGTCCTTTTCTGTGTTATTGCATTTGTCTCATGCTTGTTCATTTGTTTCCTCCTCTTTTTCAAAAACAAAAAAAACTTCATCTAGATCCTTCAGTTTCTTCTCTTTTCTTTTTGTTCTGCATTTTCTGCATTCAATTCCTTGCAAATCCTTCAGGTATTTCATTGCAAATATTTGTGAGATCTTATTTGACTAGTGAGCTGAGCTGACAAGTGTTTTCTCTGTAATGAACTCGGTTTCACCGATCTGTAATTTTCGGTCCAACCGAATCCCTTCGGTACCACCGAAACATACCACTCGGTGCCACCGATTTCGCAACAAAAAAAACAGTTTGTCACATAATCTATATTCTGATCCAGCTCCACTCATTGAATCTTTTCCTCTAAAAGCATCCCAATTTTATCCATTGCTTTATGCTGAGTCTCAAGGACCAAACCTTTTGGACGGATTCCAGAAGACCCTTCTTGGAAATTGATGTCAAAGGGGGAGAGAGAGATCACATCAAAGCTTATCTTCGGGGAGAGAGAGATCACATCAAAGCACTAAAGGGGGGAGAGAAAGTCTCAAGGATCCCAGATGTCCCAGATAATGTATTAAGGGGGAGAAAGAGATCTCTAGGGGGAGAGACAATACTCAAGGATCCCAGATGCTTGATGTTCAAGAGGAGAGATGTCACAAGTCTTTTTAGGGGGAAAGACATGTTCATTTGTTTCTTTCAGCTCTGACTTTCTATTCCCTATCTTCTCCCAATATCCCATATAAGATTCAGGGGGAGCAAGACACCCATGGGAAAGTAATCAGTCGAATTCATTGCATATCTTTACTCTTGGGGACATGTTGAATTCAATGTAGTACCTAGTACTTACTCTCTACATGTCATCCCAGTCTTGGTATTCTTGTGGTTTCTGTTGCTTGCTCTGGCTAGTGGATGTACCTGTGTTATCTAACCGTGTTTGTGCAGGTTCATTCCATCCTAAGCCAACTCAAAGACTACAAGGTAAATGTATGCATCAAAATCATGAGTATGAGGAGTTCTTGTTTATGTACATACTGTTTGCAAGAAAGATTCATGAGCATGAAGGTATTTTCCTTAACAATCTTTTGCTCTGATGCATATGGCCAAGATACATGTAACACACTGCCTACTCTGTCATGATTATGCTCTCACATGCTTCTATATTTTATATTCATATGAGTGCATACATGTAGGGGGAGCCTATATTTGTTACAAGTCCTTCCAAAGCTTTACTTGCTGTTCTTTATATCTTTATCTAAAGCTTTGATGTATGTTGCCATCAATTACCAAAAAGGGGGAGATTGAAAGCACAAGTGCTCCCCAGGTGGTTTTCATAATTGATGACAACATATCTCTTGTTGAACTAATACTTTTACCTAGTATATTTCAGATAAGTTCAACAATGGAGTGGCATGGACTAAAGGTTGTGGGAACCTCTTCAAGATGCTAAGGACAAAGGATTGGCTAAAAGCTTCAAGCTCAGGACTCTTCATTTTACACTTTTAGTGATCCAAGATCACATTGAGTCCATAGGAAAAGCCAATACTATCAAGGAGGGATGAGGTGTTGATAATGAGCCTCTTGCTCAAAGTGCTTAATGATATGCTCCAAAATCCTCAGCTACTTTCCCACTTCCACATATGACCTAAACCCAAAGCCAAACTCGGTCATACCGATTCTTTCTATCCGGCGCCACCGAGTTTCACTTGTCATTTGCCACTGCCAAACCCTAGCAATTCGGTCCTACCGATAAGGATCTCGGTCTCACCGAGATGGGCTTGCAAACTCTCTGTTACCTGTTGCAATATCTTCGGTCCCACCGAGATATGCAATCGGTCCCACCGAGTTTGCTTGGCCAACTCTCTGTTTCACTTATTACCCAAATCGGTCCCACCGAGTTTGAGTAATCGGTCAAACCGAGTTTTGGATTTTCCCTAACCCTAGCACATCGGTCTCACCGAGTTGTTCCAGTCGGTCCCACCGAGAATCACTAACGGTCACTAGGTTTACTATTTCGGTCAGACCGAGTTTTCTGATTCGGTCCCACCGAGATTGGTAGATTGTGTGTAATGGTTGGATTTTGTGTGGAGGCTATAAATACCCCTCCACCTCCTCTTCATTCGTGGAGAGAGCCATCAGAACACATACATCATTCCAACTCATATGTTCTGAGAGAGAACCACCTACTCATGTGTTGAGACCAAGATATTCCATTCCTACCATATGAATCTTGATCTCTAGCCTTCCCCAAGTTGCTTTCCACTCAAATCTTCTTTCCACCAGATCCAAATCCTATGAGAGAGAGTTGAGTGTTGGGGAGACTATCATTTGAAGCACAAGAGCAAGGAGTTCAGCATCAACACACCATTTGTTACTTCTTGGAGAGTGGTGTCTCCTAGATTGGCTAGGTGTCACTTGGGAGCCTCCGACAAGATTGTGGAGTTGAACCAAGGAGTTTGTAAGGGCAAGGAGATCGCCTACTTCATGAAGATCTACCGCTAGTGAGGCAAGTCCTTCGTGGGCGTTGGCCATGGTGGGATAGACAAGGTTGCTTCTTCGTGGACCCTTCGTGGGTGGAGCCCTCCGTGGACTCGCGCAACCGTTACCCTTCGTGGGTTGAAGTCTCCATCAACGTGGATGTAGGATAGCACCACCTATCCGAACCACGGGAAAAACATCCGTGTCTCCAATTGCGTTTGAACTCTCCAAACCCTTCCCTTTACATTCTTGCAAGTTGCATGCTTTACTTTCCGCTGCCTATACACTCTTTGCATGCTTGCTTGATATGTATTGTGTATGTTAAATTGTGCCCAAACTCCACTTAAACCGAAAAAACTTAAAAAGTCAACTTTAGCATTAAGTGTCTAATCACCCCCCTCTAGACACTCCTTCTTCTAGATCCTACATCTCATCATAGTCAACTCCTTGAACTTGTCAAAAACCTTTCGCAACAAGTGGAGCTTTGTAGACAGTAACATTACCATTAGCGTTAGTCTTCTTCTTGAAGATCCATTTATTCTCTATGGCTCACCGATCATTGGGCAAGTCAACCAAAGTCCACACTTTGTTCTCATACATGGATCCTATCTCAGATTTCATGGCCTCAAGCCATTTATCAGAATCTGGGCTCATCATCGCTTCCTCATAGTTCGTAGGTTCGTCATGGTCTAGTAACATGACTTCCAGAATAGGATTACCATACCACTTTGGTGCGGAACGTGATCTGGTTGACCTATGAGGTTCGGTAGTAACTTGATCTGAAGTTTCATGATCATTATCATTAGCTTCCTCTCTAGTTGGTGTAGGCATCACTGAAACTAATTTCTGTGATGAGCTACTTTCCAATTCGGGAGAAGGTACAATTACCTCATCAAGTTCTACTTTCCCCCCACTCACTTCTTTCGAGAGAAACTCCTTCTCTAGAAAGGATCCATTCTTAGCAACAAAAAATCTTGCTTTCGGGTCTGTGATAGAAGGTGTACCCAACAGTTTCTTTTGGGTATCGTATGGAGACGCACTTCTCCGATTTGGCTTCGAGCTTATCAGTTTGAAACTTTTTCACATAAGCATCGCAACCCCAAACTTTAAGAAACGAAAGCTTTGGTTTCTTGTCAAACCATAGTTCATACGGTGTCGTCTCAACGGATTTAGACGGTGCCCTATTTAACGTGAATGCAACTGTCTCTAATGCATAACCCCAAAATGTGCTGGTAAATCGGTAAGAGATATCATAGATCGCACCATATCTAATAAAGTACGGTTACACCGTTTGGACACACCATTACGTTGTGGTGTTCCAGGTGGCGTGAGTTGTGAAACTATTCCACATTGTCTTAAATGACGGCTGTGATGCCCTGAGACCGACGCTTCAGAAGCCTTCCTTGTTTTTCTTTGTTGCCATGTGTTTCATTTGTTTGTTGCATTCATCATGTCATCGTTTGCATTGCATCGGCACTTCATCGCCGTCATTTTACAAAACCTGCATCAGTCGTCGTTGTCGTTTCTCCCTTTGCCTTCATCACCTTCTCTCGGACCGCGCTCTTCTCTCTTGTCTTCTCCGTGGCCTTTTGTCATCCCCCGTTGTCTTTGTTTTCCACTCTCACTAAATGTCAAGCTTCTCTGCATAGTGCACAGATCCCCTCACATGCGCGTCCGCAACTGCCGCGAACCCGAACCAGACTATCGTCACCGTTGGATCCGGATCATCTCCAAACATCCCTAAAACATCTTCGTTTTCTTATTTGGACTCCCTAACTTATTTATTCTCGACCGCCCAATTACGGTCGGACAGACCAAATACCCCCCTAACCTAATCCACTAACATATATAAATGGGGCAACCCTAAAATCTAGGAGAGCTGTCCCATCCTTCCCCCTCGCGCCGCCATCTTCCAAATCCTCCTCGGGATCCCTCCCGTTCCAAACCACTAGCCAAGCCTCCACCCTCTCCCCTGAATTCCCCAGCGAACCAACCACCATAGCACAGCGCCCCTCTTTCTCCTGCTCGTGCCCTGCTTCGTCCCTGGCCTCCCTCTCGCCCCGCCGTTTGACGACCGGCGCCATTGCCAGCAGCCGCCAGCAGGCCAGGCCAGACTCCCCATCGCATCCCTATCCTTCTTCCTTCGCTTCTTCTCGAACTCATCTCTCTCACCTAACTCCCTCTCTCTGTTGTGTTCAGGGAACCAGCCCCTACCGCCTTGGGCCTCGTCATCGCCGCTCGGATCTCCACTCCCGCGCTGCGCCAGGTCACCTCGTCACCAGGAATGGATTCCCCAAGCCCGGATCTGACGCCTCCCACCGTCCCCGTCGCTGGAGCCTTCAACAACGCTCCAAGTCCCGCCATGAACACCCAACCTCGAGCTTCAACTGGGAGCCGCTCCACCACCTGATCAGGATGGGGTCAGCCAGGTCCACTCCGTCCAGGAACCCCCGCGCCTCGACGCCATGGATCCGCGCCGAGCTCCGCTGTCCCCGGCGCTCCTCTGCATGTCGCCTCTGCCTCCCCTACTTCTGCGTGGGGTAGCCCACGCGAGGTCGAGGACGACCCGAGCGCCAAGTGTCCTTTGCCTTCGATTGCCTGCGCCCGTTGACCGCATCCCGTGCCAAGTCCCTCCTCGTGCCGCTCCTCGTCTTCCTCCTCGTCGCGCCGATCCAGGAGGATCGAGCTCGCCCTGCTTCCCGCTCACGTTGACTGCTCCTCTGCTTCCGCTTGTCTCGCTCGCCTCCCCTGCTTCGTGCATGTGGGTCGGCTGCAGCGCCTCCAAGGTCCAGCCAGGGCCTCCTCAATCGGCCTACCTCCTCCATCGAACGGGCCAATGGCCCATGGTGAGCAGCCCAACCGCCTCAATGCACTGTTCAATTTCGGCCCGCATCTTTTTTTCCGTTCTGTATGATTTTAGCAATTTTCCAGAGAGTGCCAGTTTTACAGAATAGTCCCTCATGTTCATGCATATAATAATCAATCATCCGTGCATCATATGTAAAAACATTGTGTATGTAAAATTCTTAGAATTATGTGTAGATTAATAATATCCAACTTTCATCTATGTTTAAAATGTTAAAAAATACTGTTTGATTAAAGTTGCTGAAATGCCATGTTAAAATGATTTATTTAATAACTAAATAACTGTAGCTCCATTTTAAATAAACTTTATATGCAAATGGGGTAGAAAATGCCTAGTTTAACATGGTGCACTCATCTTGCATGTTTAACAACTCTAAAATATGGTTGAGGGCAGAACAGTACCAAATTCATAATATGCATATGGGGATTTTCCGGAAGTGTTGTTTGATGTTTCCGGCCTCATTTAAGCTTGCCTAAATAGTTAGTTTACTTATGCCTCACCTCTTTCCATGTTAACCAACATTTAATATTTTTGAGTACCTAACCGGGAGTGAACTAAATAATCGAATGTGGTGTTTCGTCAACATGCATCTTGTTACATGTTGAGCTCCACTTAACTTGTAGTTTTGCTTGTGCACTTTGCCATGCCATGCATATTTAAACCGAACATGCATCATCCTTGGTTGTGCATCATGCCATGTTTATGCTTGTGTCTTTATCATGTTGCTTGCTTCTTTCCGGTTTGCTTCTCTCGTTAGCTTCGGTTTTGTTCCGGAGTTGTGAGGATTCGTTCAACTTCGTCCGTTTGTCTTCTTCATGGACTCGTTCTTCTTCCTTGCGGGATCTCAGGCAAGATGACCATACCCCCGATATCACTTCTATCTTTGCTTGCTAGTTGTTCATTCTATCGCTATGTCGCGCTACCTACCACTTGTTATATCATGCCTTCCATATTGCCATGTCAAGCCTCTAATCCACGTTCCTAGCAAACCATTGTTTGGCTATGTTATCGCTTTTGCTCAGCCCCTCTTATAGCATTGTTAGTTGCAGATGAATTTGAAGATTGCTCCATGTTGGAACATGTTTATGTTGGTATATCACAATATCTCTTATTTTAATTAATGCATCTATATACTTGGTAAAGGGTGGAAGGCTTGGCCTTATGCCTGGTGTTTTGTTCCACTCTTGCCGCCTTAGTTTCCGTCATACCGGTGTTATGTTCCTTGATTTTGCATTCCTTACGTGGTTGGGGTTATGAGACCCCCTTGATAGTTCGCTTTGAATAAAACTCCTCTAACAAGGCCCAACCTTGGTTTTACCATTTGCCTACCTACCACCTATACCTTTCCCTTTGGTTTTGCAGACTCAAGGGTCATCTTTATTTTAAACCCCCTCGGGCCAGTGCCCCTCTGAGTATTTGTCTGAACCGGGCAACCCGCGGGGCCACCTTGGGGAAACTTGAGGGCTGGTTTTACTCATAGCTTGTCCCATCTGGTGTGCCCTAAGAACGAGATACCTGCGAATCCTATCGGGATTTGTCGGCACATCGGGTAGTTTTGCTGGTCTTGTTTACCATTGTCGAAAAGTCTTGTAACCGGGATTCCGAGCCTGATCGGGTCTTTTCGGGAGAAGGAATATCCTTCGTTGATCGTGAGAGCTTGTGATGGGCTAAGTTGGGACACCCCTGCAGGGTATAAACTTTTGAGAGCCGTGCCCGTGGTTATGTGGCAAATGGGAATTTGTTAATATCCGGTTGTAGAGAACTTGACACTTGACTTAATTAAAATGAATCAACCATGTGTGTAGCCGTGATGGTTGATACGTCTCCAACGTATCTATATTCTTTGATTGTTTCGTGCTATTGTATTATCAACCTTGGATGTTTTATATGCATTTATATGCTGTTTTATATGATTTTTGGGACTAACCTATTAACCTAGAGCCCATTGCCAGTTTTTGTTTTTCCTTGTTTTTGAGTATCACAGAAAAGGAAAATCAAACGGAGTCCAATTGACCTGAAATTTCACAGAGATCATTTTTGGACCAAAAGAAGCCCACGGAGTACCGGAGATGGGATAGAAGAGTCTCGAGGCCACCACGAGGGTGGGGGCGCGCCCTACCCCCCTGGGCGCGTCCCCTACCTTGTGGCCGCCTCAGAGACCCCCTGACTTGTCCCCGACGCCAACACCTCTTATATAACCCCAAACTTCCAGAAAGGAACCTAGATCGGGAGTTCCGCCACCGCAAACCTCTGTAGCCACCGAAAACCAATCTAGACCCGTTCCGACACCTTGCTGGAGGGGGGAATCCCTCTCCGGTGGCCATCTTCATCATCCCGGCGCTCTCCATGATGAGGATGGAGTAGTTCACCCTCGGGGCTGAGGATACGTACCAGTAGCTATGTGTTTGATCTCTCTCTCTCTTGTGTTCTTGATTCACCCGATCTTGATGTATCGCGAGCTTTGCTATTATAGTTGGATCTTATGATGTTTCTCCCCCTCTACTCTCTTGTGATGAATTGAGTTTTCCCTTTGAAGTTATCTTATCGGATTGAGTCTTTAAGGATTTGAGAACACTTGATGTATGTCTTGCATGTGCTTATCTGTGGTGACAATGGGATATCACGTGATCCACTTGATGTATGTTTTGGTGATCAACTTGCGAGTTCCGTGACCTCGTGAACTTATGCATAGGGGTTGGCACACGTTTTCGTCTTGACTCTCCGGTAGAAACTTCGGGGCACTCTTTGAAGTTCTTTGTGTTGGTTTCATAGATGAATCTGAGATTGTATGATGCATATCGTATAATCATACCCACGGATACTTGAGGTGACATTGGAGTATCTAGGTGACATTAGGGTTTTGGTTGATTTGTGTCTTAAGGTGTTATTCTAGTACGAACTGTATGATAGATTGAACGGAAAGAATAACTTCGTGTTATTTTACTACGGACTCTTGAATAGATCAATCAGAAAGGATAACTTTGAGGTGGTTTCGTACCCTACAATAATCTCTTCGTTTGTTCTCCGCTATTAGTGACTTTGGAGTGACTCTTTGTTGCATGTTGAGGGATAGTTATATGATCCAATTATGTTATTATTGTTGAGAGAACTTGCACTAGTGAAAGTATGAACCCTAGGCCTTGTTTCAACGCATTGCAGTATCATCTTCGCTCACTTATATCATTAGTTACCTTGTTGTTTTTATATTTTCAGATTACAAAAACCTATATCTATCATCCATATTGCACTTGTATCACCATCTCTTTGCCGAACTAGTGCACCTATACAATTTACCATTGTATTGTGTGTGTTGGAGACACAAGAGACTCTTTGTTATTTGGTTGCAGGGTTGTTTGAGAGAGACCATCTTCATCCTACGCTTCCCACGGATTGATAAACCTTAGGTCACCCACTTGAGGGAAATTTGCTACTGTCCTACAAACCTTTGAACTTGGATGCCCAACAACGTCTACAAGAAGAAGGTTGTGTAGTAGACATCAATGGTCTCTTTTCGGCGGAGTCCGGGAAGTGAACACGGTTTGAGTTATGTTTGATCGTAAGCAGTTTCAGAATCACTTCTTGATCACTTCTAGCTTCACGACCGTTGCGTAGCTTCTTATCCTAGTCTTATTTGCGTATGTTAGCCACCATATTTTCTTAGCTCTTGCTGCAACTCCACCTCATTACCACACCCTACCCATAAGCTTAAATAGTCTTGATCTCGTGGGTGTGAGATTGCTGATTCCTCGTGACTCACGGATACTCCCAAACAGTTGCAGGTGCCGATGATACCAGTGCAGGTGATGCTACCGAACTCAAGTGGGAGTTCGACGAGGTCCTTGGTCGTTACTATGTTTCGTTTCCTGATTATCAGTAGTGGAGCCTAGTTGGGACGATCGGGGATCTAGCAGTTGGCTTTATCTTCTTTTATTTGGATTTGGCCATAGTCGGTCTATGTGTGTATTTTGGATGGTGTATGATTTATTTAAGTATTGTGTGAAGTGGCGATTGTAAGCCAACCCTCTATTTATCCCTTTCTTGTTCATTACATGGGATTGTGTGAATATGACCCTTCTTGCGACAAAACCACCATGTGGTTATGCCTCTAAGTCATGCCTCGGCACGTGGGAGATATAGCCGCATCGTGGGCATTACAAAGGCCAAACTCGTAACTTAAATATTTGCCTCCGCGATCAGATCATAGAAACTTTATTTTCTTGTTACGATCACTACAAAAAAATACACTTCCGTGATGATACGTGTTTGTCACAGTAGGTCGCTTTTTTTGTCATGCATGTACATCCATGACAAATTTATGACAGAATCAAGATAGTCATACCTGTGCTATCGTAGAAGTGTTCCATGACATTACCAAAATTATCATCATGGAAGTGTCCACTTCCATGACGATAAATCGCGCTTCACAGAAGTGCTTTCGTCAAGGGTGACCGACACGTGGCATCCACCGTAACGGAACACCTTAAGCTATCGGGTCGGGTTTTGGATCCGATAACCCATTAACAGCCCCGACCAATGGGGATTTTCCATGTGTAAAATCATCATTGGCTAGAGGAAACACGTGTCGGCTCATCGTCGGGACAGATGTCATCCACTCACTGGACAGTAGGCGCCTATGATACGTCGACACGGGGCACAACCCAACAAGTTTAAATGGGCCGGTCCAACTAAAGGCCCACAAGATTTTGCGGACCATAATGGGCCGGCCCAGCTAAAGGCCCACAAGATTTCGCGGGCCATAATGGGCCGGCCGAGGTAAAGGCCCACAAGATTTTCGTGTGCCATAATAGGCCGGCCCAAGTAAAGGCCCACGGTGACTCTAGTCCATAATGAACAGTAATTTTCTTTATACCCGTTAACGGCCTGTGATTTACATGGGCCGTTTCCAGCCCGTGTTAGCTTTCGGCCTATTGATGCCCCATACGTTCTTGGGCTCCTTTTCGGCCCTCCATTACTTTCGGCCCGTTACTGGACTGTTCCCCTAATGGGCCAAATTCGGCCCATGGAAAGAGTCAGCCCATTACTAGCCTGTTCCACTAATGGGCCAAATTCGGCCCATGGCAAGAGTCGGCCCGTTACTGGCCTATTACCCTAATGGGCCAAATTCGGCCCATGGCAAGAGTCGGCCCGTTTCTGGCCTGTTAACCCGTTGCGCCGTTTCCAGCCCGTCCTATATTCTGGCCCATTAACGACCCGTTATGCCTGTGACATAATTAAGCCTTTGCTGTCCTACGGCCTATTAACGGCCTGTTACCATGCTGGGCCGATACCAATTACGCCTGATTATGGCCCATGTAGACCCATTTATCCGACGGCCCGAGGCCCACCAATTACAGGCCCATTTATCGACGGCCTGTAGGAGAGCCATGGATCCTACGGCCCGTATATGGCCCATGGTAGTTGCGGCCACTAGCAAACCAGGGAAAAAGAAGACTAGGAAGTAAATAAGGCCGAAACTAATGCTAGGCTATTAAGGCGATTGCACAGATTACATCCACTCGGCATCAAAGATCGCCACCAATGCAAATATAGGGAACACCCCACACTATACAAAAATGACTTGCTATTTTCTTCAGGCGGTGGCTGCATGTTAAGAATAAATTTTGTATCGCACCAAAATAAATTACAGCTATATAACAAAAGGAAGGTTGGCATAAAAATTAATAGTCTAGCAGATAAATGCACCACCAGAAGTTCAGAAGCTCAGTTCATTTGACCTGACTGTTACGTTTTCATGCTGTATTGTCCGATGGAGCACCATAACCCTCGCCTTCATTTCCCCTAGGCTCCTGAACAACATAGCAAATGCCTGATAGTCTGGTTTCAAAACCATGCATATCTTGACGACATTGAGCAATGTTTCTCCTTGTTTCACAAAGGGTCTCTGTTAGGGAATGGACTTGTGTCTGGAGCGCAGATACAACATTGCTTTGAGCTTGCATATCTTGATCATGAGGCAGTTTGGACGATATTGCCTTAATAGCCAACCCATTATTACGCAAGAACATGCTTTTGGCAATGTTAGTGGACAGGTACTGACCCACTGCAGCAAGAGCTGACATTGCGGTTATAGTTGCCTCGCCACCTTCAGAAGGTGGCGGTTCCACCATTTTTTCCATAGCTCGCTGAAAAGTTGAGGTTTTACATTAGTAGTACCAGAACAGAAGATATTAAGGAGGCAGAAAATCCAAACAAAATAGCTTTGGTCTATATACAGAACTTATTCTGGTGAACCCATGTAAAATATTAGTTGTATTTTATTGCAAAGTACATAATAAAACTAGGTTCCAAACATATGACCATGTACCATCGCTTATGTATTGTCTATTTCTTCACATTGTATTGAGGGCTAAGGATAAAGAGACGAAGTTTATAATATGGTAAGCATAGTATGATGTCATTCATATCACAAAACAATTGAGAATATACAAACATGCAATTGTAACGTTGTGTGGGCAAGTCCAGCACGGAACTAGATTACGGGTCAAGATCAAAGGAACATCACTCCTCTCTTTTAAACCTTGTAAGGTGCAATGATACGCTAAGACAATTGTGTATAAAATTGAAAAGAGTAATAGACATTGGCTGCAAACCATGCAGTTCAAGGCACAAGTCAGAGTAAGTAGTAGTTAAAAGGCATGAGGATTAAGGACTTACAACAGCGGCTTTGACTGGTGTAGTCATGCCCTTCTTCTTGCTGGTGTGACAGTCCTTGAAGATTTCCATAGCATTTGGTTCAGGTACTTTTTGGTCCTTGCGGGATTTCCTCTGCATTTGGAACAAGTCAATATAGATTTGATAATATGGTACAACAAAAAGAGTGAAACAGCAGCTAATTACAAGAGCCTCGCAGTGTGCAATATAGCTACGAGATCCTGTCGTCTGTTGGAATTTCACTTTCATACGGTTGGCCTTGTTCTTTGAACAGTTCACCTACAAGAAGATAGATTTGTGTGGCACATGCGCAAATAGGACTTCAACATGTGATCTGATGACATATATATATAATGTACCTGATACTTCGGATCGGACCAGTGTTTAACGAGGCCTCTCCAGTCTTCATCAGATATATTTTCCACTGGAGATGTTTGGGCAATTTCACTGTTAGCCTTGCCTTCAAAGTGAGTTTTCCTCAAGTTATACCGATACTATCGCAGAGCAGACTTGAAAACATGGGTGCAATCTTGTCTGGTTGCATCATCTTGGCTATCCAACTTGAACCTCATCTGTTGAAAATTATGGGAGTCTCATTATCAGCAACCTAGAAAGTATTGGACAGAGCAAGGCGATATTACTAGTTTCCATACATAACCATACTTACAGATAAATGGTCGAGGAAGATGTTGAACTGGGTTTAGTATTTGTCATTCCTGTACTGAATCCATGTTGGGAGGATACGTACATTACACCTAACAGCAACCGCTGCCTCTGACACTAACTTGGCTGAATCTGTAGCATCATGTGGCCTTTTTAAACCTGCCTGAAAACGAATCTACATTCTTCCTCCTCTAGATTTGGTTAACCTATCGAGCATTATCCCTGATGTTTATTTGCTCTTGCACCTAGGTTCTAGTCCAACAACAAACATAGGAAGTGTTAGTGTACATCAAACTGTGAGACTACATATAAAGAAGCATGCAACTGTAACTTGACTCCAGCAACTACCTTCTTGCTGTTGAAGCTCACAAGGTTCATCTGATATTGCCAACTCGTCTTGTGTCAAGAGTGCTTGAGAAGTAGTGTCAGGTGGCAAGGGAGCTTGAGAACGTGCTGCTAGCTCGGTTGACGCACGAGTACGTCGTGCAGCTGGTAGTACTGTGGTAGGTGTTGCAAGAACTAGGGCTGTCTCTGCTTGTTTGGTGCCAGCTAGTTGTTTCTGTTTGTCTTTCTTTTGCAACTCATGTAGCATGGGATGCCGTGTTTGTAGAATTTTCTGCTGGACTTTGACCTTCTATTGCACCATCAGTACCAGCAGAATCTGCAGGATTCATCCGCTTCTCATTCCCTGCCATTCTGTGTTTCTTCGTCTTTCTCTGTGCCATGTTAAGTCAAGCCGACAAGAAAAACGAATAACAATTTAGTTCTTCAGAACAAATTGATGCGTGATGCAGACGAACTGAACTTTAATGTTAGACAACCACATGATAGGAGGATGTAATATGTATGAAAAATAGGACGGAAGAGACAACCAGAACTATGATGTGTAAACTAAGAAGAAGACATTTCACCAAATTAGAAGCAATGCAATGGAAGGTAGACACCATATGAAAGATGCTACAAATATCGCTCTGCCAAGTTAACAGTGTCTCATCATAAATGGCGTTTAAACAAATGTGAAGAAGTACAAGAAATAAATCATATGCAAGATGCAAACAACATCACACTACCATGTTAGAGGTCTCTCGTCATTAGTGCCATTGCATATTCACAGCATTGCATATTCACAGCTTATGATGTGTAAACTAAGGAGAAGGCATTTCAACAAATTAGAAGCAATGAAAGCTAGACACCATATGAAAGATGCAACGAATATCACTCTACCAAGTTAAAACTGTCTCGTCATAAGTGCCATTTCAACAAATTAGTAATACAAGCTAGAAAAGAATGTGAGATGTAACCTATATCACACTCCGAAGTCAAACGTGTCTTATGATAAGTGATTGTTGCAGGTTACACAACAGTAGTAATTTGATGTAAGAACATGGTGTGATAGACAGATATTGTATGTTCTAGAAACATGAACACGTGTCTTATTCAAGTATAATGTGTAAAGTAAGCAGATGGAATTCAACAAAATTAGAAGCAATACAAGCTAGACATCACACATAACATGCAACCACATATAACAGTGCCAAGTTAGAGGGAGCACCGGTGATGCTGCACTAGGGGAGACGTGCTCATCATAAACACAACTTTGTTGAGTGTCTATGCATGTGTTGTCTTGGAAATCATCTTGGGGGTGTGGAGGAGTAGAAACTGTATAGGCCCTCCGTTCGGAAGGAGCACTTTTATCCGCTGCCTTGCCAACTTCCTTCCGCTTTATTGATTTTGAATTGTCAAGTAAAACCGACAAGAAAAAGCAATAAAATTCTCTCTTCAGAACTCATTCATGCATGATACTGACAATCACTACTTTGATGTAAGGCAAACACATGATACCAGGATGGAATATGTAGGAAAAACAGGACGGCATGGCATGTCCACAACTGTTTGTGTAAACTAAGCAGAAACCATTCCAGCAAATAAGAAGCAATGCAAGCTAGACACCACATGAAAGATGCAACCAATATGACTCTGCCAAGTTAAAAGCGTCCCATCATAAATGGAATTTCAACAAATTAGAAGCAGCGCATGCTATAAATCATATGAAAGATGCAACTAATATCGCACCGCATATACTAAAGGTGTCTCATCATGTTGATTGATGCGGGATACAAAAAAACAATAGTTTTATGTAAGGACATGCTTAATAGACATATGTACTATGTACTAAATACAGGAAGGCATGTCACATTAACAGGTATAATGTATAAGCTAAGCAGACTAGCACATGCAGTTTAACCAGATTGGAAGAATTACAATCTAGACACCATATGCAACATGCAACCACATATCACGCTGCCAAGTTAGAGCAAGCACGTGCGATGCTAGTGTAGGGGAAATGCTGTAATCAACTACAGAGCTACGTTCACTATCTTCATCTAGCATTTTTGTTTCTTGAGAATCATGTCGGGAGGCTAACGCTGCATTCTTTAAATGAGGAGTAGTCCCCTTGCCTGCCTGCCTCGTCATAAGTGATTGATGAGGGATACACAAGAACATTAGTTTGATGTAAGAACATGGTTAATACATAGATGTACTAGTATGTACCAAAAACAGAAAGACATGTCATATTCAAAGGTATAATGTGTAAGCTAAGCAGATGCAATTTAACCAAATTGGAAGCAATACAAGCTAGACATCCGGCTGGAGTGGTGAGCATGATCATCTAGGACCTGAGAGCCTGGTGGGAGGCGGGCTGCTTCGCCACCATCACAGCTTTTTAGTTGGCTTCCAGGTGATGCCTATCTTTGCTGGGCTTGTCACTGGCTCGGCCAGTGCCCTGACTAGCTATTTGTATTCTGGTGCTCACGGGATGGTGGTTCATGTAAAAAAATATCTTTCCTTATCTTACCGACTTTGGCCTTTCGAATACAAGCTAGACACCATATGGGACATGCAACCACATATGACACCGCAAAGTTAAAGCAAGCACCTGGGATGGTGGTTCATTGCGAGCGAGGTCATCAACTCCAAAGCTACGTTCCCCGTCTCCATCTACTGACACTGCACCCATTAAAGCGTTGAAACGTGTCTTGCCTAGCCGCACAACAAGCTGGAGCGACTTATCTCTTTTCTTTTTGGCTTCTCTCATGGCAGCAGAGTCTGAAATACCATTGCATAAAAACACAACAGTGAGAGTAAGGGTGAAGTGTGTGCAGAACTAGTGCACTGTAAAAGTAGCAGATAGCAGGTGGCTGAAAAATAAATGACAGGAGACATATGATAGCTCTACAACATTGCATGGCAAACAAAATTAGATTCTACTCTGTATGATTTTGTAATATATGAGCACAGGAAATGCAGGTACTCCTCCAGCACACCACCACATGTGGTCATATCTAAGATAACAGTCGACTGAAAATAAATAGGCCAGTCGATTTTTTTAATGAACTGTCCGATCTATAAGGAATGGGCAGATGGCCTTCGTTTACCTCCCACCAGTCACTGTTGACGATCTTTCTCGAACTGCCAGCGACCACCGGCCCAGACCCCTGCCTCCGCCGCCCCGCCCTCCCATCGACCTCACACCACCGCCGTGCTTGGCAGCGCCCCCAGGCCATCCCTTTAATCCCGGCCGACCTCCAGATCAGGCGCCAGTAGCTCTAGGCCACACACGCCCCTAAGATAAACACCAAGGCACTGCTTCCCCGGCGTAATAGGCGTACTAGCGCCTGTTATGTTGGGGAATGCTTCCGTTAATTGGGAATCAAGTGGCCAGAAATTGAAATTCAGGGGGGCGACGGACCTCTAGCTAAGGTGAAATAGTATATGAGGAGAAACCTTATGCATCGCGAGTTACTAGGAACATCTAGTATAAAGAAGAAGCGGTCAACTAGTGTCTTCTGTGGGATGAATACCGTGCAAGCAGAGACGTAAGATTTGCACGAATAAGGGAAGAGGAGTACCTTTTTCGGTTGCCGGTGTGGTCACCTCCACAAGTTGCACCAATTTTCTTCTTTTTACTGGGGAAACCAATGTTATGGAGGGTGCAGGCTTGGACGAACCCATCGCCAAATTGTTGACTGTGTTGCCATGGCCGTATGTCGGCGGAGGGGAAGCAGATCCGAAGCGGCGAAGGACGGCGTAGCAGGAACAACTCCGGTGCGGTGGAGGATGGCAAAGTTGGAGCGGCAGCGGTGAGGCGCAGGACGGCGTGGTTCAACTGGCTCGGGTACAGACGGCTCGGCCTCAACTTCAACTACTAGCCGTGGAGGGCGTTGCGGTTGAGGTTGCGGTGGACGACGACGTCGGGGTATCGGCTCCGGCGTGATGGAGGAGGGCAGCGGTTGATGGGTGGGATGGGATGGCGGACAGAGGACGCCGGGGTTTCACGCCTGGTCGAGAGGTAGTTTTGGCGCCCACAGAGTACGAATGGGGAATCAGACAGGTGGGGGGAACCATGTTTCAGTCTGGGACGCGCTTGTTTTTGGCTTTTTTGAACAGAAACGGGACGCGCTTGTTTGAAATTTGGGGAAAGTACAAACTTTTCCCCCTCTTAAATTTAGGACCTACTGCGGGTCGGGGGTAGGATGGTAATCCCAAGTGTCCCAAATAGTGGGCGGGAGCGATTTCGGCTGCGTGCATGTGTGCTTAGGCGGCCATTGTGTATAAAGGTTTTTCGGATGCTTTTGCGTGGCGTCTAGATGAAGCTACAAACCTACCCCGGTTTAGACCTTTGGACGTCGGGCCGGTAGGTTTCATGGGTCGGAGTTATTAGAAAAGTAATTTCCTTGTACTACCAAACATTGGTCTCACGCGGTTTCGGGCGAGTAGAGGCTCTTTTGGCGCTTCGTTCAAAATTTTGAAACACAAGCATTCACGTTTAGAGTACTCTTGAACTATGAGGATTGACCTAAATATACAATGTTATATTTGACCTTGTATGTTTGAAAACCTCATTAAATTATCCGCTTCTTTTTGAAATTTTGACACTTGAAAATCCTATAACTACGATTATTTTGGAATGGAGGAGCTAAATTTGAATCCATTTTGTACACGACTACATATGCTATCATGTACAAAATCAGAGCAAAGATTGGTGCCCCCATATTTTAGGTATGGTTTACAAATGCCATGATATCAAATTAAAATAATTGAATGGACTTCATGTTGAATTCGATTTTTAAACCACCTTAAGTTGAATTCAAATGTATGCTAGTTCATAGGTAGTAGCTATTTATAATGTCCATTGTGTAACTTTCGTATGTATAATGTGCTTTACACACACAACATGAACTATACTCACGTTTATATTCGATTGCTAAAGCGATGCATTGTCTGGAGTTCAAAATACTAACTATGTGGATCAATTGTGTCGAATAATAACATCGACATGCTCAAATTCGATAGAATCTAGATGTCTGATGGATCAATGATCGCTCCTTACGCGAATTGCAAATATCATGATCCCATCCTAATATTTGGATACAATTTATATCTTTAATCAATGTGTAGAGCAGTCTTTTACGTGTAGTTTCACTCTCCATCGGTGGTCTCTCACACATGCTCACACACTCTCTCCTGAGGTTTCTTTCTTGCACACATGCTCTAGATATAACCCTCCCTCCCTCTCGTAACCATTTACAACTATTTTCACTAACCTTTATCACAAGCACTCTTCCTCTCGCAAACATACACACGCACAATCCTCATCGACCCTTTCTATATACATGGACCTGCCTACGTGTCTCATGTACGCACATTATCTTTACACCTATCTCTCACACATTGTCTCACACCTCTCTTCCTAATCGACGAGTATGATTCTAGCAGAGCATTCTGTAGGATGCCCCTTAAAGTTAGGTTGGATGAATAGTAATATCAGAGATAAAGGGGTTACCTTAGTCCGAGAACCTAGGGTTACAAATCCTAGTTGGGTTTGTCAGTGGATACAGAGTCCTTCACAATTCTGCTATCTTTGTCTTGTACGACTAGTCATCCATGGGTCTTCCTAAATGCATCACGGGCCGACCAATGTGGCGCAGGACGGAACAGAACGAAGGGCCTGACCTCGACCCACCGGTCCTCACGCGGTGACACACCCTCTTCCCCCACGTCTCATTATCTTCTCACACCCACACATACCAACACAAACACCACACACACAGAAAATTTCTCCTCGTGCCTCTGTTCCCTCCCCCCTTGCATATACACACTCAAGGGAATGGAATCTCTTGTTGTGACGTCATATTCGTCTCTCTCTCTCTAGACCACTCACATTTCTCGTGCTATCTCTCCCACGCCCCCCGTCAGCCCCTCTATCCATGCCTCTCTCGAATACGTAATACACACACATACCTCTCTAGGCCCCGCCAAATGCATCAACTACACATTCACACATGTTACATCACGTACCCCATTGATCTAAAAAGCCCTCTCTTCATGTTTATTTCGCATACAACATTCCTTTTGAATAAAGTGTGGCCAAAAAATTATTTTAGAGTTTCTACATATATACAATATTACAAAGTTATATGGAGGAGTACGGACGCTAATTTGCATTGCATGGTGCCCACAATGATATTTATTCCGCACAGTGAATTTGTATATTTTTATACTATATACAAAGTTAGTCATAATAAAGAGAAACGAAGAGCATCTCTCTCTCCATTGCATACCCCCCTGTACGCCCCTTTCACGTATGCACACAAAACTATCTCCAGGTCCTCTAAAAGTAAGCCCCCAGAAAATTCACGCATGTTTCATCTTTCTCTCGTGATATATGCAATGACGATCATTGTATTTGAAGCGAAAGCACGATACATACATTGGACTTCAGAATCCACTCATTACGGTCACCATTTATGTTTAGTGGTTATTATGCAGTCACGGGCTCACCATACATGTGGCACCAGTTGACCAGTTAAACGCTCATGACATGACTAGTTGACCAGTTAAACGCTCCATGTGGCACCTCTAGTGTTGCATCACATTATCTCACTACCATTGTGCCCACCTGTCAACTTGTATCTACTCTACATCTACACTCTTATAAAATACATAAAATACACTCTTATAAAAAACAGAGTTGGTGATGATGGTGTGCCTGCCATCCTGCAATATAGGCCGTTCGATTTATATCTGACGGATAGGAAAGAAAATATGGTGATTTTGCAAAAAGGTACCCACACACCTCTCCACATTTGCAAATAAGGCCTTCCCTCGTTCATCCTTTTCTCTCACAAGATAAACAAGTCATACAAATGCATCTTGATGTTACATGCAACGCACGGGCATCTTGCTAGTAAGAATGAAAACAAATGACAAAAAAATATTTGGAGGGTGGTTCGAAGTCATGACCGCGGGCACAACGGACAAGGTGGCCTTGTATTGGTATGCTGAGCCGTCTGTTTTAACACACATGAGCTGGTGTGGTGATTATACACACACGCACGCATGCACATGAACTGCATCCACGCAACACTCACACAAACACATGCACCCACGCACGCACGCAACACTCACACGTACACACGCAGCCACACACGCAACACTCACACGCACACACGCACGCACGCATGCATGCATGCACACACCAGTACACCACACGACCAACACACACTCTCGCGCTCAAGTGCTCAACCTACACGTGCATGCGCACAAATCAGGCCCTGACAGACACATACACAACCAGGTGATTCCCGCGCACGGGTTGGAGCCTTGTTGCGCCTGCGTAAATTTGTGTTTATCTGACCTTTTGCCTATGCGAACTGACAGGTGGGACCCACAACGAACATGGTCAATTTAACTAGTTAACATGGCGCCACGCAGACTATTTGGCCGGTCAACAGAGTGTAATCCGATGCTGAGCTATGAGCAAGTGACCATATAATCACCACAAAACGTATATAGTGACCGTAATCAGCTTATTCTGAAGTTCGGTGACCGTATTACACTTTTCTCTATGTAGGCCCTCCAAAACTACATCTCTACACGTTCTCGCATGTTACATCTAACAACTATGCAATACAGCACTACTACTATACTCTAACACAATAAATCATATGTGTTTTTAGTTTTACTAGATATCATATTGTTACTTATAATTATTCAGTTTGCATACATTAAAATTGCCTTTGAAATGTATGGCCAGTATCATATACCGCGCGGGAAAAATCCCGCCCTTTCCTGTTTAATCGGGTTTGTATCGATGGATCGTGCGAAACAGCAAAACTATAGTACTATACAGTACAAGTGACAGTTCACTGGGCCGTCATGTCGTCTACTCCTCTGTCGTAAGAGTGGAGCGCTCGCTTTCATAAATCTTCTAGTCCCTTTCGCCGACATGTGGGACATCAAGCTACCGGGTCCACGTGCCATACCGGAATACAGTGCAGAGCAGCCGGGGTGAAGCACCCCAGTCATGGCGTCGGCGTAGTAATGAGCAATGAGGCGTCAAATCACAAAGCTGCACCTTTCCCGCAGTTAAGTTGGAGGGACGAAGCAACCATCATTTCACTCGTTGCTGAATCCGCTTCTCCCTCATCTTCTTCAACTTAACCACGTGTTGCATCTGCCGTTGTTCTGCCTCATGTGGGACGCGGATCAGCTTGGTAAAGCACTGACACGTGGGACCGCATGTTAGCAAGCCGCCAGGACAACTTCCTCCAAAAATAAGAAGCCTAATCCTAGACTTACAAATGGCTACGTAGCTGCTACGTATACTTTCCATCTAATCTATATATGCCCCCCTAATTTTTAGGTGGGGTGGGCCTAATCCTCTCCTTTAATCCAATCAAATAGTCCCACATCACATCAGTTTGTAACTTTACGTAAACCATTACGTGGATGTAGCATTGCTCAAATAAGAAACCTCCCCCACCATCCGCGCGGCAAAATCACCTCCTTTTTACTAATCTCGATTCTATAATTTTTTAGATCAATATAATTGAGATTTGTATAGATAGCACACAGGAGCAAAACCAAGTGGTACGGTTAAGGGCATCCACAATGTGTAGCCAAATGTGAAAATAGCTTTTGGCATCGTGGGAACCATTGTGGACGGTGTTTCCAAAGCCAAAAAGATGGAACCGAAGCTCCCTGATTGATTGATTGAAGGAATAGAAAAATGCAACGTATCTCCTCTTTCTCCCATGCTTGGACGCATGTAGTACAGTATAGAGCGCAGAGTCTACTCCCCTGTCCCTTCTATCACAAATCACAAAGAAGTGAGGTGTCAAATCACAAAAGCACGGACGAAGGAACCATCATTTCACTCTTCGCTGACTCCACTTCTCCATCGTCTTCTTCGAGAAGCCATCTCACCGCATTAGTTATAGTAGTACTAGTAAAGGACTTCCTGGATGCAAATAAGGCAGTTGTCTCGGCTTGCAAGCGGCACTTGCGAACGACTTACCGTGGTCTCCCTCAATGGTGTTCTCCGTCGAACGCACTTCGCCAAACCACCCAAAAAATATCGTCGACGTCACCGCAATGGGGAAGGAAGTCAAATATAGTTACTACCTCCATTTTTTTGTACACAAGGCCATTATATCAAAATTACAATTTGCAAAGGGCCACTAACACTAATCGAGGCAAAATTGATGGGGTTAGCAACCAAGGACATTAATATCCCCTGCATGCATGCGGAAGTGAGAAGGTTGGTTTGGATGGCGCTGCATTAATCAAGCGATGAGGAGTGAGATGGTTAGCTCTTTGGTCTTTGGAGAAAAAAATACGCATTAATTGACACGTGAAATGAGGATTTGTATCGATTAAATCCCGCGAAGGAAAACCCAGCCTTTCTTTTTTAACACTAGTACTCCTAGTACGTACGTACTTATCCTGTTTGGGTATAGGCCTTGCATTGCCAAACTTCGCCACACATTTTTTCCAAGCTTGCCTAAAGTTTTCAAAATGAGAAGGAGGTACACTTGCGCACGGCTATCGCGGTTGCACCGCACCCTCACACGGTCGCTCCTGCACGCCGCGGTCGCACCGCACCCTCACACGGTCGCTCCTGCATGCCGCAAACCCAACCAAGGGAACGCACCCTCACTGACACGTGCTGTCGCATGTGAACACACCAAACTCAGCCATCCTATCGCTGACACATAATTTTCGTTCATAGAGTATGTTTATCCAACCGCATGTTGGGGAGTATCCGTACGGCCCGTGCGGTGGTCTGTTGGGGAAGAAGAAGAGGTGAGGAAGAAGGAAAGAAGGATTAGGAGACGTAGGATATTCATCCAACCGCCTGAAATGGTAGACTGACCCAAGTCAGGCGACTTGCATAACAAATATATGTTTTTACACAACAAAAGATCCATAAAAACAACAACATAAAGAAAAACTATCACTGCTCGCGGAAAGAGACGACATCGTCGTCTTTGGCTGCCGGCGCGAACCAGCCGTCGTTGCCGACGTGTGTCTCCGCACCGTGGTTGTCCTCGGCCTCCAGCTACTCGTTCAAGCGGAGCGTGCGGGCGCTCTGCATGGACAAGAGCACAGCCCGGTTCAAGTCGAGGATGTCCGGTTCCGCCTGCAGGAGGGCCTCGATGGCAGTGGCATCCGCGCGCTCCGCGTCGAGTCGAGCCTCTGCCGCTCGGTTCAAGTCCAGGACGTCCGGTTCCGCCTGCAGGAGGGCGTCGATGAGAGCGGCATCCGCGCGCTCTGCGTCGAGTCGAGCCTCTGCCGCCCGGTTCAAGTCCAGGACATCCGGTTCCGCCTGCAGGAGGGCCTCGATGGCAGCGGCATCCGCGCGCTCTGCCTCAAGTTGAGCCTCCGCCTCCCAGTTCACATCCACGACATCTGGTTCCGCCTGCAGGAGAGCCTCGATGGCAGCGGCATGCGTGCGCTCTGCATCGAGTTGAGCCTCTGCCTCCTGGTCCTCCTTTAGTATCGCCATGTTGAACCGCTGGTCCGCCTGCACCATGGGGGAGTCGGACACCGGCACGAAGTCGACGTCCATCGCCTCATACCCATCGGGGGCCTTCTGCGCTGCGACCTCTGCCATGAACATTGGATCGGCTTCCTCCTCCTTGTAGCTTGGCTCCAGAGAACTCGGGGATTGGCCCGCCGCAAAGCGAGCTTGGGAACAGAGGTCTGTGGCGCCGACCGCCGCCGCAATTTTTGTGCGGCGCTCCGGCGTCAGCATCTTGTAGTAAGTGATCTTGCGGCGCACCATGGCTTTCCGGCAAACTAGGGGACGCGTGATGCGGGTTAGGGGATCGAAAGGTGGGGGAATGGGCTAGAGATTTGGTGTGGTTTTAGGGTAGTGGCTAGCATAGGCCGAGCAGCGAAGGTTTTGGTGTGAATAGTGGTTCCGGTGACGATCGGTCAATCGGTTTTGACTGTGCATCGCTCTTGTCGCGTTCGCATTGCAGCCCGGCACGCTGGACCCTCCACGTCACTCACCGAATGGAACGCGCTTCGTCTTGCGTTTTCGCTCGCTTGTGGGACCACAGTTGAGAGCAAACCGACGTCCCTCCCCCTCCCCTACCCGCGTCATTTATTATACTACCACTCCCTCCATTTTATGCAGAGTAAATAAAAACAGAGGGAGTATACTACGGATGTGGATCCCCTGACGTGGCCGAACCCATTGAGTAACTGACATGCGGGGCGTAGCAAGCATGGGGTCCACCAGTAAGTGACCGAAAGGGAGGGTAAGGCAGGGATACCTACGTCAGAGGATCCACTTCCACTATACCACTTTGACCAAATGTTAGAGTAATAATATATGACATGCAACTTACACAAATGTTAGAGTAATAATATATGACATGCAACTTACACAAAGCATATAGGGTCTAATGCATTTTTTGAGGCTAACTTTGACCAAATGTTAGAGTAATAATATATGACATGCAACTTACTCAAAGCATACGGTCAAATTCGTATGTGAAAGGAGTTTCCAATGATATAATTTTCACATTATACATCTCATGTACTATTAATCTTATCAATAGTCAAATTGGAAACCATCTCGAGTACAAACCTAGGAGTACGTACGAATCTAACAATATTGATTGGCGTTGTTGAATGTTGATACCTTTTTGATCAAAGTAGATATACTTTGACTACACATAAAACTTATATGTAAACTAGAAAGGATAGGAGGGAGTATATTGTACATTCAAAAACGAAACGAACATTGAATACCCTTTATATATGATTTGTGGATGCTATGATCACCGGTTCAAAATTTTGAATCTGCCTTAGGTATCACGTGCCCCCACTCGTTCCCTCTCGATTTCATCTTGAGGTCTGGAGATCTATTGAAAGAGGACTAGGGTGGGTACATGCGAATGATACTCGGCGGGATGTTCAAATGAGGCATGCGGGAGGATGGACTCGACTGGAGGGCGACATGATCAATGGAGAAGAGGGTTGGAGAGGAATGATAAATAAGCAAATGC
This sequence comes from Triticum dicoccoides, assembly GCF_002162155.2. Taxonomy (NCBI): domain Eukaryota; kingdom Viridiplantae; phylum Streptophyta; class Magnoliopsida; order Poales; family Poaceae; genus Triticum; species Triticum dicoccoides. Next base: position 510,576,682 of record NC_041388.1, read on the forward strand.
CACATGATTATACTTGAACGACTCAAATAAACAATAAGTTGTCTCGCTTGGCCTACACAGTGAAAGGCCTAATGCGTCGGAGCACTGACGCTCAAATATGGCCGGGAAAACAGGGAAACAGACATGGGGGGCACACCCGTTGGGACGATGTAGCGCAGACTAGTTCAATGGAGGAGCTGGCCCACGACCTCCTTGCCACCGACAACCGTTCATGTGGGTCGTTGGGGCCAACAATGGGGCGCAGCTCTAGCACCGCCTCTGGACACGGCGACCGCGGTGAGTGACATGCTCATATCGTCGCTAGACACGGTCGGTTTCAGTTTGACGAGGGTGGCGTTAGTGCTGTGGCACGACCAACGGTATGTTTGGTTTGTGCCCAAGGTTGCCCCATCAAAGCATTGGGTAGCCAAAATTTTGGTTGAGGTATTGGTTGCCCATGATTTGGCCGACATTGGCAAGAAAAATGAACTTGAGTTGGCTAGAGTTCATTGGCATGCCAAAGAAATGGCAACCATCCAAACAAAGACCAATCTTTGGGTCATGACCAAAATTTTGGTTGAGGTGTTGGTTGCCCATGATTTGGCTGACATTGGCAAGAAACATGAACTAGAGTTGGCTAGAGTTCATTGGCATGCCAAAAAAATGGCAACCATCCAAACAAAGACCAATCTTTTGGTCATGACCAAAATTTTGGCAAGGTGCACTTTGGCCACAATCCAAACACACCCCAACACCTGGCTCGTCGAGGATGCACGGGGCGCCGCAACGCGTCCGCGGAGTGGTGTAGCGCAGCCAACTGCATCCTCTGGACCTGAGACCATGCCGGGTCGTCTTGCTTTTCCAATGACATGCGGGGATCGCATGTGAGCAAAGGGCATCTCAACGTTGCCACGACCGCAGCTGACTACCCTGGCACACCAAAACCCTCGTCCGTCGCACCGTCGCGCGGTACATTCCCAGCCGGCGCCAACTGCCCGCATTCATGCCGTCCGTTCGTATGTCGTCATTAAGAGGCTCGGTGCCTGCGGAACCAACTCCGGCGACTTAATGACGCACCCGAACGCTTGGCCTCACTGGAATGCGCTACTTAAAGCGGCAACGCCCAGCTAACCTCCACACCATAGCGCATCGTCCTCCTACCTGGAACCACATCCGCCATGACCGCAAGCGCGAACGCTCTGCGGGAGAGCTTGTCTTCGGGAATGGAGCTCGAGGTCGCCGCCCTCGCTCAAGTCGCCGGACAAGCGGTGGCCACGCTGGCGGCCGACGACGGGAGCACCATCAACCGCGCATCCTACTTGCCGCCGTCCAACGTCCGGCACCGCCGAGGTCGGGGACTCCTCCGAGGATGAGTAGGGCATGGGAGGCAGTAGGGCATGATGTGCCAACTGGCCGGCCCGTCTCCTGTGTTCTACTTTTCCTCGCCGGAGACCACACCTTCACTTCACGGGTCTTGAACCATGCCCCCGTACATGGAGATCACAGATGGAGGACGTTGGTCGCCACCGTAGAATAGGTTTAGGGTCGGGTTTCTTTTAATTTTTGTCCTATAAAAGTTCGAAATGTAATGAAAATCTGCCGTGTTTGCATTAATCTCGGCCGGTGTATATGAACTTTCACAATAATATACATATTGTAGGAGTACTAGCAAGATGCCCGTCCGTTGCACGGAAGATCAAGATCTTGTGGGAGAAAAGGATGAACGAGGGAAAGCCTTATCTGCAAATGTGGAGAGGAGTGCGGGTAAATTGTCATAGTTTCCTTCCTATCCGTTAGATATAGATCGGACGGCCTATATTGCAGGATTGGACACATCTTTCTACATCTACGGGAACCTACGAAAGGGTTAACGTAAATTGCCTCTCTCTCTCTCCTCCCCTAATTTTCATGGTGGTGGGCCCCTCCCTCCCCCCAATCTACAATCAACAGCTCACACGTTTCACATTACGTTAATTACGTAACCGGGATTACATAGGTATAGCATTACTCGTCCTAAAAAACCCAACTAAGCCAACCTCCCAGCATATCGCGCGGGAAAAGACCCGGCCGTGCCGTTTTAGTCGGGATTACCGGATTACTACTAGTAGTATCGATGGATCACGCGAAGCAACATATTTTTTTGAGGGGGCGAAGCACCTAGTTTAAAAGCAAAAAATGCGATACACTCAAAGCACTCCTGTTGCGGTCGCATTGCACCCCACACACGTTCGGTCCTGCACACGGCTCACGCAAACGGAACGCGCTTCGGCTTGCCTCTTCACTGACAAGTGGGACTGCACTCGGAGAAACCGACCATGCGCCAAACTCTCCCCGCCCACCGCGCGAAAATCATGAATTTGCCAGGGGCCGCGACCGAAGTGGTGACCCTAAAGAAAGCGCTGTCCGAGGCCGAAGATAAAGCGGCCAAGGATCACACTGAGCGAGGGAAGCACGATGCTCGGGTGGGCGAGGTGCAGCAAGAGCTCCAGGCTCTCGTGGCGAAGCACGAGGCGTTGGAGCTTGACTCAAAGACGCGAGAGTCTGAGCTTGCCATGACCCTCGAGAGTGCAAAAAGTGCCAAGGCCGAAGCCCAAAAGGCCCTCCAGGAGATCGACGCAATGAAGAAGATAGCGGTGGGTAAGGCTTTCTATATGCAAAGCAAGCATGTAAAAGTAAATTACCGAGTACTTACCCGAATCCGGAGCTCTCCAGGAGCATTCACAGATTTGCCCGCAGCGTGTCCGATGCCGCACAATTTTACCAGGCCGAGGATGGAAGCTCCACAGAGAAGCTATTCTGGTCTTAGTATACGAAGGCCGAACACCCGGTGCCCATGAGCGACTAGCTGAAGCAGATGGTCGAGCTACATAAGGCGGCCGAACAGGCCATGAAGGGCTTTATAGTCCGGCTGTGGCCTGGCGACGCCCTTCCGAACAGCTTCTTCAGCCTGGTGAGGCAGCTTGTGGATGCCTGCCCGTGGCTGGAGGTCGTCAAGCAATCCGTCTGCATTGAAGGTGCACGCCAGGCTTTCACCCGTGTGACATTGCAGTGGGTCAAGCTTGACGCCTTGAAGTTGATCAAGGAAGGGCCACCGGAGGGCAAGGAGCACCGCCACCCCGAGATGTACTACGAGGGTGTTCTGCCGGGTGCCCGTCTTATAGCGGACGAGTGTTCAAAAGATGTAATGTTTGAGTGAGACTTGCTCGTTTTATCCTGTATTTATGAAAACTTGTTTCATAGGCGCTATGCAACGCTTGTTTGAATTTAAAATATTGCCTTCTGTTTGCCTGTTTATCCAATCTGAGAGATGGCTAGTCCTCGGCTTCTGCCCCCCATGCCACGAGTGCTGGGGTGTTCGAGATAAACCTGAGCACTCTTGTTCCCATGTTTGGGTCCTTCGAGGGAGGTGCTCAGCACAGCGAACAAGGCAGCCGGACTAATAATGCTTTATCACTCTCACTTAGCCATAGAATTCTATAATTTTAAATTTCGGCGAAGCCCCGGGTATTCGGAAGGCCGAATTCGGGGCGCGATACACGCCTTTAAGCCGGACAGGGCCGACCCCTCGCTCTAAGCGGCATAAGTCTTTAGGGACTCGAAAACCTCGTTGAACAGCGACCAGTCTCTCGCCTTATCATGACAGTCAGTTTTAGCTTTCTCTAGTGAGGTGCTAAGCCCGGCAGAACCAGGGCACAATCGCAGTAGTTCTCCTAGCGCTACCTTAGCCGATAGAGCGGAACGTAAGGTACCAAAACATAGGAGCCAGGCAAACCCAACATTTGACCAAAGACATGATTCGGAGCTGATGCATATAATGCTATAAGTTCGGGGTGCCGCACTTGTGAAAGTGTTCGGACTTTTCACACCATATTGTGGTGTACGTAAGCCCCTGGTGTATTGGTCGTACCAAAGTGTACGGTTGCAAGGCGTCGTTAATGAACACACACACACACACACACACACACACACACACATATATATATAAATATATATAACAAGAATGCAATAATAGTCGTAATGCATTATTTATTCAAAAAGGTGCGTTAAAGCAGAATGATACAGATAGTGCGATAAGCAAAAAGTAGGACTGTGTCCCTTCCAAGGGCAGGCTGAGGAATAGTACTAAATTAAATATTTTGCTCGTTACTATAATCCACCTGGGAATTCCATGGTGTGACGTAGCTTTCTGCCTCCTTGGTTGCTACATCATGTGTTCGGCAATAGTGCTACCGGACAGGGTTTCCAGAGATTAAAGTCCTGAAAAAGGGAAAAAATAACAAAGCGGGAAGCCCCTAGTGTGGTTTAAGCTGCGTCTTGGGACGTGCCGCGGTTGTGCCCCCCTCCCCACCTGCGCCCATGGTATTTTTAATGCGTAATTATGTACGCATGGCACGGAATTCGCCGTTTGGCTGGGACTAGGGTGGGGGCCGCATTGCTACGCGAGCTCAGATCGCGCTAGACGGTCTAATTGCCGATTACTCTGAGCGCGCTTGGAGGTGTCCGGGTTTTGAAACGCCGAACTGGTAGATTGCCTTAAGAGGCTGCTTTGCGCTTCTGCCGTGAGGGCTACAGTGTGCTCCTCTGTTCGGAGAGAGTGCTCTGTGTTTCCATTGACAGTAATAACTCCGCGAGGTCCTGGCATCTTGAGCTTGAGGTATGCATAATGCGGTATCGCATTGAATCTAGCAAATGCGGTTCGCCTGAGCAGTGCATGATAACCACTGCGGAATGGGACTATATCGAAGATTAACTCTTCGCTTCAGAAGTTATCCGGGGATCCGAAGACCACTTCGAGTGTAATTGAGCCTGTGCAATGGGCCTCTACACCTGGAATGATGCCTTTAAAGGTCGTTTTTGTGGGTTTGATCCTTGAGGGGTCTATACCCATTTTGCGCACTGTGTCCTGATAAAGCAGGTTTAGGCTGCTGCCGCCATCCATAAGGACTCGAGTGAGGTGAAATCCGTCAATGATTGGGTTTAGGACCAGTGCGGCGAATCCGCCATGACGGATACTAGTGGGCTGGTCCCTGCGATCTAAGGTGATCAGACAGGAGGACCATGGGTTGAACTTTGGGGCGACCGGCTCCAACGCATATACGTCCCTGAGCGCACGCTTCCGTTCCCGTTTGGGGATGTGCATTGCATATATCATGTTCACCGTCCGCACTTGTGCGGGAAACCTCTTTTGTCCTCCGGTGTGTGGTTGCCGGGGCTCCTCCTCGTCATCGCTATGGGGCCCTTGTCCTTGTTTTCGGCAATTAACTTGCCGGCCTGCTTGAATACCCAACAGTCCCTGTTGGTGTGGTTGGCTGGCTTGTCAGGGGTGCCGTGTATCTGACACGAGCGATCGAGTATGCGGTCCAAACTGGACGGGTCCGGCGTACTTTGTTTGAATGGCTTCTTCCGCTGACCGGGTTTAGAGCCTTTGAATCCAGCATTGACTGCCATATCCTCAGTATTATTGCTATTAATGCGGCGCTTATGTTTGTTGCGACGTAACCTGCTATTGCCGTCCTTGGTATCTGAGGTACCATGGTTCTTTGATATGTTATTACTGCGAGCCAGCCAGCTGTCTTCTCCCGCGCAAAAGCGGGTCATGAGCGTCGTGAGGGCTGCCATATATTTCAGCTTTTCCTGACCAAGGTGCCGGGCTAGCCACTCGTCCCAGATGTTGTGTTTGAAAGCCGCTAAGGCCTCTGCATCCGGACAGTCGACGATTTGATTTTTCTTTGTAAGGAATCGAGTCCAGAATTGTCTGGCCAACTCTTCTGGCTGCTGAATTATGTGCCTCAAGTCATCGGCATCTGGCGGTCGCACATAAGTGCCCTGAAAGTTGTCGAGGAATGCGGGTTCCAGATCTTCCCAACAGCTAATGGAATCTGCTGGCAAGCTATTAAGCCAATGCCGCGCTGGTCCTTTGAGCTTTAGTGGGAGGTATTTGATGGCATGTAAGTCATCACCGCGGGCCATGTGGATGTGGAGGAGGAAATCCTCGATCCATACCGCGGGAACTGTAGTGCCGTCGTATGATTCAATATTTATAGGTTTGAAACCTTCTGGGATTTGATGATCCATTACTTCGTCTGTGAAGCATAAAGGGTGTGCGGCGCCTCTGTATTGGGCTATATCGCGACGCAGCTCGAATGGGTCTTTCCCGCTGTGTTCGGCCCGGCCAGATTTACTTTTACTGTATCCGGCGTGAGGTTTATCGTCTCGCATAGTGGCGCGCCCTTGTGATCCTAGATCGATCTTGCATGCTTTGCTTTGTCCTCCAATACGTCTCGTAGGTCTGGCGTGTCTCCCCATGCTTTTATATTTGAATGGCGTCGGGGTGCGGGCTGAACTTTTGGCTAGAATGCCTCTCTATCACGGCCACGAGGTGGCCGATCAGCCGCATCATACGCTTCTTCCTCCAGTCGGGGTAGCAACCTGCACTTTGGGTAACTCTTGGAGGGGCGCTCGAGTTTATATTCCTCGGCAGCAAGGACTTCAGTCCATCTGTCAGCTAGCAGATCTTGATCAGCTTGAAGCTGCTGCTGCTTTTTCTCCAGGCTATTTGCCGTGGCCATAAGCCGGCGCTTGAAGCACTCTTGTTCGACGGGATCCTCTGGCACAGCGAATTCTTCATCGCCAAGGCTTGCCTCGTCTTCGGAGGGGGGCATGTAATTATCATCCTCCTCCTCTCCATCTGCCGCTCTCTCAGGAGGGCTGGCTTCTCCATCCTCCTGCTCTAAATCTTGCTGGAGGGGATTGTCATTGTCTTCGGCAATATCCGAAGTGTTATTATCTCCTGTGTCGGTATCACCACGTTTTCTTTGGCGGGACTTAGAGCGGTGCCGCTGACGTCGGCGCTTGGGTTGCTTCTTGGAGGGGTCATCCTCCGCTATCTCGTCGCCATTGCCTTCTTTGGGTGTATCCACCATGTATATATCGTATGATGAGGTGGCTTTCCAGTGCCCTATAGGTGCTGGTTCATGTTCGTCTCCTACATCGTCGTCCATACCATCGATGTCTTCGGAGTCAAAGTCGAGCATGTCGGTTAAATCATTGACAGTGGCTACGAAGTGGGTGGTGGGTAGGCGTCGAATTTCTCCGTCGTCCGCATCCCAATCCTGATGGCCATAGTCCGGCCAGGGCTCTCCTGACAAAGAGAGAGACCTTAGCGAATTCAGAATGTCGCTGAAGGGCGAGTGCTGAAAGATATCCGCGGCGGTGAATTCCATGATCGGCGCCCAATCGGATTCGATTGGCGGGGGCGCGGAGGATTCAGAGTCCGAAAAAGAGTCCGGCAGCTTGGAGTCACGGGCTTCGCAGGGGATAAGGCTAGTGTTTGGCTCGATCACCGTTGAGACTGTAGCCCCCGAGGCAGTGTCTAGCCACCCATCTTCGATCGGCGCAGTTGGCTCTGAGCTAAGGGTCAGAGCTGATGCGGGCGCGGCCTCCAGGGCACTGTTCGGCGGCAGAGCTAGGTCATAACCATCGTGACAGTGCGGCGCACTTGGTTGTGGCTCGAATCCATCGAAGATCAAGTCTCCGCGGATGTCAGCTGTGTAGTTCAAACTTCCAAATCTGACCTGATGACCAGGGGCGTAGCTTTCAATCTGCTCCATATGGCCAAGCGAATTAGCCCGCAGTGCAAAGCCGCCGAACACGAAGATCTGTCCGGGGAGAAAGGTCTCACCCTGGACCGCATCGTTGTTGATGATTGGAGGAGCCATTGGGCCTAAAAGTGACGACGCAGAGGAACTCTCAATGAAAGCACCAATGTCAGTGTCAAAACCGGCGGATCTCGGGTAGGGGGTCCCGAACTGTGCGTCTAGGCCGGATGGTAACAGGATGCAGGGGACACAATGTTTTACCTAGTTTCGGGCCCTCTTGATGGAGGTAAAACCCTACATCCTACTTGATTAATATTGATGATATGGGTAGTACAAGAGTAGATCTACCACGAGATCAAAGAGGCTAAACCCTAGAAGCTAGCCTATGGTATGATTGTATGTTGTAGTTGTTGTGTCCTACGGACTAGAACCCTTCGGTTTATATAGACATCGGAGAGGGCTAGGGTTACACAAGGTCGGTTACAAAGGATGAGGTATCCATATCTGTACTGCCTAGCTTGCCTTCCACGCCAAGTAGAGTCCCATCCGGACACAAGACGAAGTCTTCAATCTTGTATCTTCATAGTCTAACAGTACGGCCAATGGAGATAGTCCGGCTGTCCGGAGACCCCCTAATCCAGGACTCCCACAGTAGCCCCTGAACCAGGCTTTCAATGACAATGAGTCCGGCGCGCAGTATTGTGTTCGGCATTACAAGGCGGGTTCCTACTCCGAATACACCACGGAAGAATTTTGAATGTAAGGATAGTGTTCGACCCTGCAAAATAAGTTCCACATACCACCATAGAGAGAATAATATTTCACAAATCCAATTTGATGACGTATTTTGGCAACATGACATTACGTCCCGGCCCGGTGATTATTCGAACCGTTTCCTTTAACTAGCCCCGCACATAACGCGAGGCAGTTTTTTGACACGTCTTGTCAAAGCAGAGATCGTGTCCCCTGATTATGGGATTCTCATCAATATGGGTGTGGGTAACCCAACCGCGCCATCGATTACGGCGCTTGGGGGATAAGCGAGTTTAACCAGGCTAGTGGGGACACTTAGTTTCATCCGCCCATAAAGTGATAAGGATTCACCTTTTCATCCACGCCTTCTTCCTCCTTTGCTCATCCGTTTTCGCACACTGGAGCTCCAGCGCCCAAGTCCGCATTCCCCACCTCAACCTTCTCCAGCCATGTCCGGAGTGGGAGGCAAGTGGATGGTCTCCTCCGTCACGGAGGGACACATCAAGAAGCTGAGGAAAGCCGGATACTTGTCTGACGACATCGCGCACCGGCTCCCCGACGAGGGGCAGCTCATCCCCACCCCCAGGCCCCATGAGAGGGTGGTATTCCTCACCCATTTCCTCTGCGGACTAGGCTTCCCTCTCCACCCATTTGTCCGGGGGCTCATGTTCTACTACGGCCTGGACTTCCATGATCTGGCCCCAAAATTCATCCTCAACATCTCGGTGTTCATCGTCGTGTGTGAGGCCTTCCTCTGCATCTAGCCCCACTTCGGCTTATGGCTGAAGACCTTCAATGTCAAGCCAAAGGTAGTGGGCGGCCGCCAGGCAGAGTGCGGAGGCGCCATGGTGGGCAAGATGCCCAACATCCTATGGCTCGAGGGGTCCTTCGTGGAGACCATAAAGGGATGGCAATCGGGGTGGTTCTACATCACCGAGCCGCGCGACCCTGCATGGGTGGCAGCCCCCGAGTTCCGATTCAGAATCCCTACGCGGCTCACCTCCTGGAAAGAGAAGGGCCTGCGGTGGGGTAAAAAAGGAGAGCTTACCGGACTCCAAACATGCGTCCAAAACCTGGTGAGCAAGAAGCTCAAACTCGTCAACGTAGTCCAGGTCATGCTCATCCGCCGGATCCTCCCGTGCCAACAACGGGCTTTCAGCTTGTGGGAGTTCAATCCGGCCCAGCACCGAACTCTGAGCAGGCTTTTCGACACAACGTACGAAGATGCCTAGAAGGTGATGTTCAAGGGCGCCGAGGCTCCCGCATCCACTACCGAGGATCGCGGATTCAGCGCGCAGCGTCAAGCCAACACGGTTGTCGGATTTTTGGTTCCGGCAGACCCTTAAGGTTCGAACACTGGGGTGCGCGCAGAGATTACGCCCTCAAACTCTCCGTCTCACAAGGAACTAACCTACTGCAAGAAACATGCAAGAGACACAAGATTGATACTGGTTCGGGCCACCATTGTGGTGTAATACCCTACTCCAGTGTGTGGTTTGTGGATTGCCTCTTGGGGCTGGTGAGGATGAACAATACAAGGAAGAACAGCCTCGCGAGGGTCTGTTCTTGGCTGGGTGATGAGCTGCTAGGGGGAGCTCAATCACCTTTCTCTCTCTCACTCTTTCTTGGCTTCCCACCAATCTCTCACTGATCGTCCCCTTGCAATGTGGGTGGCTAGTCCTATATATAGAGGCCCTGGTCCTCTCCCCAAATATTGAGCGGGAAGGGATCCAACAATGGCGGGCTAATTTGAAGGGGGACAGCTAGTACATCTATCCTGACAAAAGCAGTCTTCGCCTGCCAAAGGCTCTGGTGGTGACGCCATGCTGGGCTCCATGGTGGCCTCTGTCTCGTAGTCCTTTGTGGCCTTGGTCTCGTTGCACCGAAGTGGCAACCTTTGCCTGATGCCTCGGTACTCTGCGGATGCGCTTGTCCCCTTTGCACCGAAGAGGAAAGAAGGACGCTGCGCGCGCTGGCACCCGCCTGGTGCCCTGAGTCGTCATGGCTCACGTCGGGGCACCTCGCGAGGTACCCCGCCTTGATGTCTCCGCCTCCTCGCGAGCCAGCCTGATGAGGCTTCGCCTGAGGAGGTGCCGTGTCGTCCGCCTCGCGAGGCTTGGCCCCTTGCGAGGGTCTTGAGTCTTGTGCTGGTGAAGGTGGGCCGTGCTGGGCCCCCACTTGAGCCACGCCGCAGGCCGGCAAGTTTGGGGACCCCCGTTCCTAGAACGCCGACAGTAGCCCCCGGGCCCAAGGCGCGCATGGGCTTGGCCGTGCCGAGAGGCGAAATGGCAAGGGCGAAGCACCGAGGGCCCTAACAGCCTGCGGCCTTGGGCGCCGCGTGGCGATTGAGTGGACGTGGCGTCTCCACTTCCCCATGACGCCTCGGCGGTCGCGCGAGTGGGACAAGACCCTGCATGCAGAACGTGTTACGATTACCTGCGATTGTGGAGGCCGGCGGTTGGCCTTCGCCGGCTATAAGTACGACACCGCGCTTGCCCTTCTAGTTCATCTCTTCCTCCTCTCTCCTTCGCCTCTGCCCTCGCTCCGTCTTGGCGTGATGGCTCCATCGAGGAAGTACTCGGCTGCAGAGAAGGGGAAGGCACTCCAGGTTGGTCCTGCCTCTCCCCCGCCCAAGCGCGGTCGCGGGCGCCCTCGGAAGCATCCAGTGGCCGCCCCGGCAGCATTTGGTGGCCATGGGGGCGGCTCCCAGCGTGGCGGCGGGTGTGCCGCCGTGGCCGAAGGTCGCGCCTGGATGGCGCGCTCTCCCAGGCCGCGCTTTCGCACTGTGTAGGCGCTGCCGGAGTTCGTCGTTTGGTCGGCGGAGCCGACCAGTGCCCGGCTTCCGCTCCCTCGCTTCCTCCTTGGTGAACTCCCGGCCGGCGCTCCTGGTGGCCTCTGGCTCCAGGCGGAGGGATGCTGCAGCAGATCCTCATGGGTCGCGCTAGAGGTCTCCACCAGCGGGGGCTTGGCCTTCACTCGTGGCTGGCAGGCGTTCGCCCGCGCTCGCGGCCTGGAGCGTCGGTGCACCCTGCACTTCAGGTTTGACGGTGATGCCACCCTCTATGTGCGGGTGTTTGGGGAAGATGGTCACCGCGCGGGGTGCTGCCCAGAGGACGACGACCGTGTCTGCGGGCCCCACTTTGGTGGCGATGAAGGAGACAACACCCGCGCGGATGGCGGCGCCCGCGACTCCCCAAGCTTCGTCAGCTCCTTCTCAAGCGACTCCTCCAGCAGTGGCAGCAGTCCTCCCCCTCGCCGTCGAGCTCACTTGGGAGGTGGCGGTTCGTCCGCCCGCCGTCGCGCCCCGGTGAAGCGCGAGAGGGAGTCCGCCTAAGGCCCCACAGCAGCTCGTGTCGCCTCCGCTGGCTGATGTGAGGAGGGCTACACCGGGCTCGTTTTTCCTTTTCCCTTTTGTTTCCTGTGTAAGATAGAACAGCTGCATGGAGCCCCCTTGGGGCGTGTTGGGAAGTATTGTCGTTTTAGCTATTACCTTGATCCCATTTTTGCGCCTTTTAA